>NC_057885.1:18620756-18957756 GCF_019740435.1 Gambusia affinis
TGAATAAAAAACAATGTGGGGAGGCACAAAACTGAGGGCTTTTATATACTTTACCTCAGAGGTCACCTCCCCCAATGTGAGGTTTTGGTTGCATGAATGTGGGTGAGGCTAACTGTCACTGTGCACATTTCACTGTGTAACAAAACAAACCCATCTGATGTGTGAAATTCACAGAGAAACCATACTTTTAAATTTCAGTCTAGATGTTTAAACTAAAATCACTAAT
Organism: Gambusia affinis; assembly: GCF_019740435.1. Classification (NCBI taxonomy): domain Eukaryota; kingdom Metazoa; phylum Chordata; class Actinopteri; order Cyprinodontiformes; family Poeciliidae; genus Gambusia; species Gambusia affinis. The sequence continues at coordinate 18,620,983 of NC_057885.1, forward strand.
GACACACGTTACAAATAGCCATACTTTATAAACAATAGTTAACCTTTCTTCTGAGAGTGATTTTATTATTGCATTTATGTGGATAATTTGCTAATACAAGAAACTGTGGAATAAAATAATTAATCACAGTGTGTTTACTTTTATCAAATAGTTTATTAAATCATTTAAAGGTTCATGCGGTCTTATATTTTACTTATATGAGTTGAAGTGTTTTTTCTGCTGAAGCTTGTGATGGAAAAATTACAATAATGTCACATCTGCCAGTCATGTTATATGAATGATTGTGAACTCTCACCAAAAGAACAATTTGGGTTTCATGTAGAAGGGTGGGAGTTGTTTTCTACAGTTGCGTCAGAACAAGACTGTCTCTCCCTTTGTTGTTGATTCTTTATTCTTGGTATAAAACTCATGTATAGTCTCTGGCTGGCAGAGGTTTTCATCCAGACCTGCTTCATTACTGATGGTCCTACAAGCTCTCTGTATTGTGCACAATATATGAAAAAACCTGATTGAGTTATTTTTTTCATCGTTTTACCAGGATGCGCTTCACCGCACTCTGCTGCAGCGACAGCCTGACGCAGTGTTTGTTTCCGCTTGCAGGCTCAGCGGTTCATCTCTGCACGTTAGGTACCTGGCAACCGACAAAGACAAATAGTATTTGCACTGTGGGGTTTAAACTATTGAACCCAGTGCTCAAGAAAATAAGAATATGATCAAAGCAGTTATTGAAACTAAACATTTGCTGACATGCACAGACTGAGTTGTGGTTGCTGAGTATGTAAAAATGTTCCGCCTGATCACCTTTGTGGCAGATACTAAGTGCTTTTTTTTTCTTTGAATATGTATATCTCTTAGGTTTCTTAGAATTGTTGACACCTCCCAGGTTGTGCGTGAAGACATTCAGGAGGCCATAAAATTAAAATTCAGTTTTACACCATCCCAGATGTTGGTTCTGGAAGACTTTTGATCTTCTGTGAACCAAACAGACTTCTCTCCTCCAGGCTCAAGTGATACTGCCCTCCAAGAGATGCTAATTTTATGGCCTCCTGTCCTCTTGATAACACAACAGGAGCCTCAGTGAGAGATCCCCTTTGATCTGCATTTTCCTTCCTGTACTTTGAATACTTACCCATCAATAGTTTAGTTTTAAATCCTTAACACAAACCTGTTCAAAATTAAGAAATTTGTTCAAAATAAGAATGTTCAATATACCTTTTACACATGCCGTAAGATTAACTGTATTAAACACTAAAAATAGTCATTTTTCCTCAACAAGGTGTATAAAGTTAGCGAGTGCCTCTGTTAGAGTTTAAAACTCTACTAACAGTATTTCTGTTGTTTGTTCTCCATCTATAGATGCTAATAAAGCTGATTTTTGTTCTCTAACTTTGATCTTGGTCTCAGAGTTTTTTCAAACTCCACAAAACGAAAGGGTTTTTGAATTCAATTAGTTTATAGGATTGAAATTGCATTTCTGTCTGAGATCTTAAACTGATGCATCTGTGGCGACTCCTAGAGGTTAACAGAGCAAACAAATTTTCATATGCGGTTCTAAATTAAATGCGTCATTCTGATTTAATGTCACTGAAAGATATCAAACTGTGAGCCAGAGGAGGTTTTGACGTGTCTTTTCAGCTTAATTTTGTAACAGCTAAAATACAAAAACAAAAACAAAGCAAACAAAACAGCACACACAAACTAAGGACTTTTAGTTCTCTTTATTAGTTATTTACCATTGAAAGATTTAGAGCAGATGCAGTTGAGACCAGGGTTATGAAATTTTTAAATATGTTACTGTGAAAATGCAGTTTAGTTCTTGAGCTTTTGTCATATCCACAACTTTAAAACACTAATTTAATAAGCAGAAATGGTTCATGCCTTGTCAGGTGAGCTCTCAGTTTTATTAATTATTAGTAGTTTTTTCACAGACAAACAAAACAAAAATAAACAAAAAGGTTTCCAGAGTACAACCTTGCATAATTTATTTTAATTATCACTAAATCCTATAATTCACTACATTTTTTACTCCACTTTCCATTTGATCTTTACTTCATATTTTCTATTGTCCAGACTGAAAAAAGCAGAAACAAAAGCAAATGGTTTGTTTTCTGGGTGCAAGGCCAGCAGCTCTTAATCCCTCTTAAAAGAAAGGTAAAATTTGCAATTTTGTAAATTTTAACATATAAAATAATCTAGTCTTTACAAGGTTATAAATAACTTTAATATGGCCACAAGTGCACCAAAATACAGTATAGATTCTGACATTTCATTGGTATCAAAGCCAGATATTTTAAACAAATAAGAACAATAAGAAAAGTGCTAACTGGGGAACACTGTTCTAGTTCATTGTATCATCATCAGTTTACATAAAGATAATAAGAATACACACTTAAACATTACAGAATGACCATTCCAGTTTCTAACTTTAAATTACAAGCATCTCAGCCCGTTACACAGCCAGCTTTTGGTTTACAAAACACTCTGTACATTATTCTTAATTATTCACGCACTAATGTTGTGTGACTGATAAAAATGTCACATAGCAGCTTCTGACTGTGCCAGCTTTTCTATAACTTTCTCCAGTTGTTTGGCCTTGTCTTCATATTCTTGGGTTCTTGCCTCTTCCCTTTCAAATTCTCTGATCAGATAAACCAGAGTTTCCTTCAGGAAGACTTTTACCTCCTTCATAAGTTTAGGTAGAGATCCACTGTTTGGCAGCAAGCTCTTTATAGTTCCAGTTAAACTGTCCATTATCTCTATAACACCATCAAGGAGACTTGGTAGGAAGGTCATGTCCACCATGTTGTCCACCTTAGTGGGGAAAATATGTAGCTTATGTTACAGTTAAAGTAATTTGTAACAAGGTGATTATTTGTGTGTTTTACTCACTTTTCTCATTACTGCATCCTGCTGTAGTTTCAGAATATTCTCTCTGATTATTTTCTGTTAAAGAAATGCAAACATTTGCAACCAGAGCAAACAGTTATATCACATATTGACAATGAGCTCAGAGAAACCTTGACTGTAATAACAATCCTTTTACAAAAACAATTTATTTCAAACTAGAAAAAAAATTACCAGCTTGTCGTCGTCTATCCATGAGCTTGCAGGGCAGAGCAAAGTCAGCAAAGTAAATACGAGGAAAAGATGTTTTGTTTTAGCGAGACGAGCCACTCCTCTGCTTCTGCTTAAAACTGCCATCGCTGCCAAAAATGGTTTTCTTAAGTAAACATAAACAAAACTGTCTCAAGATGGAGTTAAATCTGAGAAGAGACTAGCTTAGAAAGTAAAATGAGCAAATGCTTTACCAAATTCAACATAATTACATCTGTAATGTTCATTACTGTACCTTATAATGGATCGGAGGGCGAGTCAGATGTCAGGAGTTACAAACAGCGAGAGAATGAAACACAACATGGTTTTTGTTGTCCTTATTGTCGCCTCCCACATAGCTCAACATATCTGCATATGTACTTTTATGAGCTTCCTGGATGGCTTCCATAAAAGTTTTACATGTGACTTTGACCAAGCCCTTATCTATGTGAAACCCTTAAGTTACAGGAATATGCCTATGGCGTTTCCTGTAACTGCGTCTAGTAAAAAACAAAAGTACAAATGAGGTTAGAGAAAATGAAACTATTTTATGCCACACAAAGTAGGGTGAAATATTTCTAAAAGTTGAGATGATATTAGAAAGCATGCAGAATATGTTTTCTTAGCAGTCCTAACTATAACCAGATTGTTAAAGGTAAAATAAACATGCCAGTTCAATAATATGCTCTCTTGTTTTGTTGTTGTACAGTTACAAGAACAAATTGAATATTTTTCAAAACTAAGTAGGCCTCGCCGCCACTGTATGCTCTGGATCTACCAAATCTGTCAAAATTGGGATTTTCACTTATTAATTTTAAAATTAATCACATTCACGTTACGTTCACAGAACTTACATAGATGTTTGGTTTTTGGCATTTTTTGAATCTGACCAGTTCGGCTACCAAAAGCAGAGTATCAGATCTTAACTGATGTATACTTTTTATATTTAAATTTACAAATACCTCAGGTTGAAATGCATTCTTACTTTGTATATAAGTTCAACTTATAAGTGTAGGTTTCCTTCAAAATTTTCTACAACCACAATTGTAGAAAGTGGACATCTATGGATTAACTTTATTTAAATCACAGGATAAATTCCTTACACAATGTGCTTTGCAGAAAACACCCCAGATTTGTAAAAGACAAAGTTAATGTCATGTGGAAAAAGAAAACTCAAAACCTAGAGAACATGAAATTTGACCAGCATGGCCAAACAATTTTTTATTTTTTTTAAACAAATTTTAAGGTTACAAAATAAAATCAGGAGGGAACAGATTTTACACTTAGGTACATATAAGTTGTCTGGAACTTAAATTTTAATGATAAGAAGAAAGGTTGTTGCAGGAAAAAAAAGTAAATACACAGTTAATTAAAAGAAAAACCCCCACAGTATTAAAAACGTGAGGCATTAAAAAAAATTAACAAAATGTTTTCTTTTTAAAAGGACTTAAAATGTAAAGCAGGTTACCACGGTGTTTTATAGTAAACATTGGGTTCATCTTGGGTCGTTGCACATGTGATACAGGATCAAAGTAATAAAATACATAAATTAATCCACAAAAACTGAACCTACTAGATAAATTACAACAAGATAAGATCACAGAGGGAGAGAAATGGTTACAGCTCGTCATGCTGCTCCTGGTGAGACTTTTTCAAAACGTTCAAAACCTCTTTCAGACTATTCCCCATGTCCTTCGCTTCTGAAGAGATCACCTTTCTCTTTAGGCTAAAATAAGTCCTGACACTTTTAATGAGTTTTTCTGAGACACGGATCAGTGGATCATCCCCTGTTGACAGTTTTCTCAGGTTTTCTATTTTAGGATAAAGTTCGAGCAGCTTCAGATCAAGCTGTTGTGCTCCAGCGGAGATTCTGTACTTGTCTTCTGTCTGGAGAAAGAAGAGAGAATTTAGATGTGTAAAAAAAAAATTACCTTTTGATGAACAGTTTTCATAAACCACCTCAGAGTTTTATGCAATTAAAACTTTACTTTATCACAATAAGAAATAGTGGTAAATTCATAGTGTTATATATTCTAAGCATTTATTCCTGTTGTCTTTCATGATTAAGTTTAATGAAAACCTAAAATGAATTTCCTCGTAAAATTTCAACATTGGTAAATTCTTTTATTTATATATTGACAGGGAAGACAACTGCCCCTCTGTGCAGTGAATGTATATTATTAAATTAGTTATATATTCAAATCAAATAGAATAAAATAAATAAACTTTCAGGTGTTTTATTTTAAACTTACTGATGCCTTTTTGTGTCCTTTAAAGGTTTAACAAACCCACCTTTTGTTTATATGCTTCATTCACTGCTTTCTGGAGATTTTTCATAAATGTTTCCTAAGACAAATAGATGAGGTAGACAATTAAGTGCACATTTAACAGGAATGCTGTACATGCTGAGAAGCTTGAAACGATGTGACGTTTTGCATAAATATTAATTATTAACTTTACCAGTTGTTCCTCGTTAGTTAGAGATTGTGCTTCTTTCAAAAGTCTGGAGATGGTGTCAACTCTGTTTTGTCTTTGTTTCTAACAGAGAAAGATAAAACAGAATTTTGACAACAAGCATTAATTTTTTGCATAATTTCTGAACCAACACATGAGTAGCACTCAGACCCACCTGAAATCCTACAGTCTGATCTATCATGGCCCGAAAGGCTCCCTTGTACATGTCCTGAAATGCAGCAAACAGGAAGTAACATAAAGTGTAATTACATAAATCCAAAACTTTTCTTTGAGGTAGAAAAGTTTAAGAAGTGAAGGACAATTTACCAGATTAGCACCAAAATCCAGAGAGCTGACAGTGTTGGTCAGAAACACCAAACAGACGACAAGAGAAATGAGTTTGATGAGTCTGACTGAAGTCTCTGCTCTGCTTGCAGTTTCTGCCATGATTTCTGTAAATTAAAAACTAACAACAAATGGTTACACGATCCATTGAAGAAAAGCTTAAAAGAAAAATCATTTGAAATTGTTTGGAAGCTTTTTGTTGTCCAGTAGTGAAAACCTTACCTGTTGGATGACTGACGACTGAGGAAATGATAAGCTGATTCAGCAGCAACGCTTCAAATGCCTCTGGCTGTTTCTTTCCCAAGTTGTGGCTCACATGTGATCTGATACTTTAGTTTCACTTTGCTGCAAAAGTGAAAGTAAAGAAACTGTTTAACATTTAGTGTTATTGCAAAATGAACCCAAAGCTAAAACTATTATTCCAAACTATATTGTTCTGTTGAACCCATGAATGAAGGGCGTCAAAGGAGCCTTGATAATAGTGGTTTTGACGAACATGCTGTTTTTTTAAGAAGCTAAATGCTGTAAAGCTTTCATTCATGTCAATCTTTACAATCCTTATTGTATGTTTGCATACTAATTCAGAAGTTATTTAATCGCAAAAGCTCTGCTTTGCTCAAGGAAGCCGTTTATCTCTTATGAATTCTCAGAAAGGATGTTGGCAGTTTTCCTTTAACCATTTCAATGAAAGCATCCAAAAATCTATTTAAATTTGTCCGTCCAGGAACTTGCAGAACAGTCTCGACTGATGGAAAAGAAAGAAAACATCTCTAATTGTTTTCAACAGCAGCAACTGCACTGGTTTCAAATTATATCCACATCCAAAATGTCAGAATTCTGAAATTGAAACTTAAATGTTTTTTTTCTTTTGGCCCTAATCTTCTTCCGTAACATTAGACCATCTGGTATCTGAACTTAAAAGATAGAATCTATATTGTAAACATGTTCAGGAAATGAGAAACAGATCAGGCATCAGATTCGTTTGTGAACAGGTATTTCATGTTCATTATTGTACGTTGGCTCAACGTTTGAGGAGGAACAGGCTTGCAAAACTGCTCTTCATATTTTTCTCTTCCAGTCATTCATTCGTTTACTGTAAAATGAAATGGTGAAAAAAAAGAAAAACAGAAACTAAAATCAGAAAATGTTCAGCACGCAAGAGACGCCTTAAGATGTTTTCTTTTCTTCTGCATTCATGTCGGGGCATTCACATTCAATAAGTCATTCTCCTTTTTCTTTTTAATTCAGAGACTTAAATATACTCAGACCTACACAGATGCTAAAAATGCTAAACTGCTGACAATAATTATCCAATTAATTTAAAACAACAAACATCATGTCCAAGCTTAAATATTGTGCTACATTACATAACAAAGCCTAACACCCACTAGAAACTATAAAACCACACGCAGCCAAAGGGATACTGAAGTTAAAACAGGTAAAAAAGAAATGATTTTGTGCTCCAAATTTCCTCACCCTTTAAGTTCCTTAACAGGTTCATGTGAAACACATTCATGTCATGATAAATTACCACGACCTTCATTGGTCTGTAATGTTTGGGATAGTTAAGAAACATTAAAACGATCTAAATTGTCACATAAAGATCCAACGTTAAGACTGAACCTACAGGGATCGTGTGTGTGTGAGGATGGAGATGTTTAGACCTTCATTTTGATTTATCTGTAAATGTTTTTACTGTTGCAGTTTATCACATTGTAAACTCATTTCAATTACATTTATGAGTATTATCATTAGAGTTCCACCAAAATGTCTTTCTTTTTTATAGCCACATTTTGTAATGCAGCTGTTCCTGTCAGTCTGTGTAGAATAAATACGCCCACTTACAGCACATTTAATTCCTTATTTGGAATCTTGGTAAATTGTGCATTTAAATTTAAAACATGAGAATAAACAGACACTACAGAAATGACATAAATCATCATTTTTACTTGTATGTTCTCCAAAGATGACAGAAAACATGACAATGCAGTTTGATGATATTTCAGCAGAGCAGTGAAAAAAGACTTGTGACTAAATCAACCCAAAAATGGTTCAGCAGACACAAACACAGCCTTCCCTGCATCATGTTACGTTCAAAAAGACTTCAACTTCACAGGAGGTACAAAATGTGTGTTCATTGTGAAACAATTTATTAGTATGAACATATATCTGAGAAAAGATGCAGGAAGTTAATCAATATAGTACCATAGTACAAACTAACAGAGGAAGGAAAACTGTTACAACTCAAACAGGATCGCGACTCTTCAGCTGAGAATTTAAATTCTTCAACAGATTCTCCAGTTTAGTCTCTGTTTCGTTTGCTTTTCCAGTGTATAAATCTTTATGTAACAATATGTTTTGGCTGATATTCTGAAAGATTTGCTCTATGGTTTCAGCCGTCCTTCTCATCAATGGATCTCCACTTTTCCATTGCTGAATTTTTGGAAAATAGTTAAGCATCTTCATATAAAACAGTTGTGTGTAAGCTTTAACTTCAGCTGCTTTTTCTACCTGTTGGAATAAAAAACATTTGTATAATCTTAGCATTCACATTTCTATGAATATTTTCTTGGTGAGTTACGATCATAAACCATCTGAGTAACATAAAGGTTGACTGACCCACCCTTTGTCTGTCTGCTTCATCTACAGCTTCTTGAAGAAACTGCTGAAATAATTTCTGAAGTATACAGAGAAAAGATGTGGATGTGAAAACTGGTCAGATATTTAATATAAGACTGTGTTTAGAAAAAATACTGTCACTTTTTAAACCTTTGTCAACATAAAACCACATTACTTACAAGCTGCTTCTTGTTTGCCACTGAGTTTGCTATGTCCAAAAGTGTTAAAATATGTTCAGTGCCACTTTCACTTTCTCTCTAATGAAGAAAAATTAACCTTGTTAGCAGAAAGTTGTGGAGAATTTCTGAGACAGAATTTAAGCAAAAAGAGACTTACAATGAGTCTGACTGATTCTCTTGTTCCCTGTATGCTGTTTATCAACATGTGCTAGAATTGACAAGAAACACAGTTCCACAATTAATCAGGTGCAGTTATGTATGTATTCCATATTAGCCAAAACACATTTGTTTCATCTAGAAAAAGCCTGTTTACCTGTGAGTTATTTTCAAAATCCAGCGACAGACCAACGTGAACCAGAAACAGCAGCGAGACGATTTGGAAAAGGTTTTTGTTGAAGCTCAAAGCCTCCAGTCGTCTTCGTCCTGCTTCAGCCATTATTTCTGATTGGATCAAAGGGATTAAAACCACAAATCCTGGTTAAAATAAAAATAATTATTTTTAAAAACCCAATTAAAAAGACAGTGTTAAAAATCTTACCTGTAGGAGAATCAACACTGAACTGACAGGATAATAGGAGAAAACAACGCAGCTGTTGTTGAAACTGAAAGCAAAGGTCAAGTTATATACAATAAAATAAAATTTAAAAAAAAGCCTAGGAGGAAGACAAACATTTACTGAAAGCCACAAGCGGCTTGGTCACATGCAAAAGTGGTCAGATGCAAAACTTGTATGTTGACAGTCAAGATCCAGCAAACAACAGAAAGTTTCACTTTCTGTTGTTTGCTGGTATTGACACTTAGTATGTCAATACTTAGTATGTCAATACTAAGTATGTCAATACTAAGTGACTGAAAGGAGTGCTTGACAACTGCAAATATGTCTCAGCTTATGAGTTTAGCTCTCCAACAATCCTGAGCAGAAAGAAACAGGTGGATGAAGCTCTTTTTTATTAGTTAAATTAAATGGTAAATTAGACGGTTTTTACAGGAGAACAGATAAAATCTAAGCTGTTTGCATCTTAACACCTATGCTGGACGTATTTTCAACCAACTAACAGGTGAGATCAATCAAGCTGTAAATTAATACTTAAGCTACAAAACTTTAGTTTGATTTTAAACCTGGCTCTTTTAACAGAAATCATGGCAGAAGCTGGAGGCAGACGATGGACTGTTATGAGAGTCATCAAATATCTGTTCCTCATCCTGACTCTGCTGTTTCTCCTTTACATTGGAAAGTTACTCATATTTAATAACCCTGCGGTAAGCAGCTTTATAATTTTTTTTTCTTTCAAATCCATAATGTCTAAATGCACATAACAATCCTTTGTGCATCTTCAGTTGACTTGTTTGTATGTTTTTGCTCATTTCAGGACATGTTGAAGGAAAGTCTTAAGGCGATGTTAGAAGAATCAGTCAAGATGAACGTGGGTCTTTTTGTTTATTTACATCTTGGCTGTGTTTCCTGCATGTGTTAGAGTACAAAACTACTATGCATGTTGTGTCTTTAATTTTATATGAAGTGAAATGTCTATAAACTAGTGCAACAGCAGCAGCAAAAACATTTCTGTAATTTTAAAAGTTTTATTTTGTACAATCAGAAAGAAGAACAAAGTAGACTTGAAACTCTCTCAAGACTTCTGGATGATGCAAAGTCACTGAAAACCGAGGAAGAGCTGGTAAATTCTTATTTAAATGAATTATGTGAACGGTTTATGTGACAGTCACTTGCACAGTTTGTGAATCTTCTTTCTGATCAGTGGCCACTCATGCTTAATGTTGATTTGATTCAGTCAGTCATCAAACATTTTGTTTTAAACCTGTTGGAAACTACTCTCTCCATACTTTCAACTTTCCACAAATTGAGTCCTACGACAGCAAAATACCTTCTTATTATTTCTTTTGTAAACATTTTGTTGCTTTGTAAATTGCATTGTTTTGTAATAAACCAAATCATAACATTTTATGATAATGATCAGATTAAATAAGCATTGAATTTGCATGTTAATAGTAACCAGTCTTAATAATAACCGTTGTGGCTCGTTTCTGTATAAGAACTATATTGTTTATTGCAGATCCCTATGCCTCCACACAATATGACATACACGTTTTGAGCCTCAATTCTTTCCACATTCCTTATTATTGCTAAATGTAAACAGGGTTTGTTACACCAATGGAAATACATTCTCACAAATATTCTTTCTCTGGTAAATTTCAGGAGATATTCAAGCAGACCCTCAGGAAAGCAGTGAATGAAGCGTTTGTACAAGAGGTGGGTTATGTTACCTTTATGATGCTCAAAAGCCAATCTCAGCTGCCTGACAGTTAAACCAAAACTGCACTTACTGTAAAATCATCTGACTTCTTTTGTCTTCCTACAGACCGTAATGAAGTACACAATTGCAGCCTCTATTGTACAGTTCAATGACAAGATAAAGGAGCTTAATCCCAGTCTGGAAATCTTGAAACGGGCATCAAAAACAGATCCAACAGGAAAGCGGCTGCTGATAGTGGTGGAGCGTGCCATGAGCAGAGTGAAGGCGTTCTTAGAGATGAGACAGTCGGCCTTTGCTGTAGGAGCAGAGTACACTGAAGAACGTCTGAATTACATTTCAAATGCTTTTAAATCCGAATGGGATCTACATGATGAGCTGTGACCACTGACAGCTTCATGTCTTTTGTTTAATTCAAAATCTATAATAGCAAGACTGGCTTTATCTTTTATTGAGTAAATCAAGTTTAAGTTTATTTAAATACCTTTATATTTTACAACTTCATTCTTGATGATATAAAATTTCTAGATGTTTTTTTTTGTTTTTAACTGTTTGATGTTGTTTAACTAATGATTCTTTGTGTACACAGATGAGTTAAAACCCTAAAGCCCAAATAAAAACAAAATGGATTATTTGGAAGTTATTTCTTTTTTTGTTTTAATGTGTAAATGCTGTATTTAGACTTTTCAACATTTAAAAGAAGAAAATAAATTACTGTTCTTTGCTCTGTCACTCCATCTTGTCATCTGTTTGAGCTCACACTTTCTGAAAAATATTTTTCTGAATAACAAATCTTTTTTGTTTTTGCAAACAGTACAAATTTTTCACCACTTCAACTATTCGTCATTTCATTTTCTCCAGTATTTAAATGTAACTCTATGTATCACACCGTTTTTAGAAAGTAACTCTAGATCTTCTAACGGGCATTTCAATATGTGAGCAATTTTCAGCTTCAAACAGAGCTTGTGTGGTTTAGTGATATAGGTGGAGAAAAAGAAACATGAAACTGAACACAAGTTAGACAAAATTTATTGTTGGAGAATATAGGAGGATTTTACAAAAGAGAAATAACTTCAGTAAGACAGAGCTGAGACACTAACAGAACTTAACATTTACATATTTTTTTTGTCTGCTAGGTTTGTTACAAGAGTTTCCAGTTGTGTCAGCGTCTCTGTACTGTTCTTGATATTTGCAGCTTGATTCAGCAGCTCTTTAAATACAAAACCTTTCATTTGCTCCAGGAAGTCGATTATCTCTTTTGTGAGTTCTAGGAAAAAATTTGGCACTTTTCCCATCAGCATTTCCACCAAAGTGTCCAATATCTGTGTGAGATCATCCAGAATCACAGGGATGAAATTAAGGTCAACTGCGTTAATTGCCTGAATGAAAAATAAAAACAGAAGGATTTTAAACAAGGTAACATTAAGTGTTGATTTTTATTTCAAAAGTTTTTTTGCTTACTTTCCTCCTGGCGGCATCATGTTGCAGTTTCTGAATGTCTCTTTTTATTTCTCTCTGCAAATTGAGTGATTATTAAGATACATTTAAAATCAGAAGCAAAACATTTAACACAACAATCGACCAACAAAGAATGCTTTCAAGATTTGCTTGATGTCAAAATGTATTTCAAATTGCTTGTTTATTTTAATGAAATAAAAGTTTACCAGCTCATCGTTGTTAATCAAAGAACTTGCAGAGCAGAGCAGAGTCAGCAGAACCAACATGAGGAAAACATCTTTGACTCTTAAAACAGCCATTGATCTGCTTCTACATGAGAGTACAGCTGCCATCAGTGTTTCAGTTGACACGTTCAGTGATAAAAGAAACAATTCAGAAGTCAGAATTCCTTACAAACACAAACACATATTAAATGTTCATTGTTATACCTTTTTGCAGTGTGAGAAGCTATGCGGTTGATTCATTAAAGGTTTCTTTCCTCGCCTTCAATGTGGCCGACCTCTCCGTGCAGCTGCTCGTCTTCTGTGAAAACAGAACAAAGAAATCATCACAAACGTGAAACAGCATGGCTGTTTGTCTTGTTTATTACTTTTGGTTTCACACACGTCCTTCAATAGGATTTTGATGTTTTTGCTTTCGCAGATTTAAAAAAAATAGACGTATACTGACATTAACCTATGAAATGTATGATGACTTTTAAAAATGGTTCAAGGCAATGAAAGGCTAATACAACAATTTTTAGCATTCCAGCTTCTAAGAACTACTTTTTCTTTTGCTATTTTTTTTAACTGCACACAAAAGCAGAGGAACAAATATTTCAGTTTGACAAACATTTCACATCCTGCAACTTCACTCTTTACCTTCGCAGCAGGTGCCACTACCTTCTGTAAATATTTGTCATCATTTCCTGAGCCGTTGCTTCAGTTTGTTGCAAAGCCAAGAATTTAGTTTCTGTAAAATTTCAAATAAACTCCAGTTACCAAAACATCTTAATGTAATTTGGATAAATTTCTGTTTTCTAGTTTTCTGGGTTTACTTTTTTTTTTTGTTTTGTGTTTTTCATACATGGATTAAGAAGCGTTGTTACTTTAAAGTGAAACTGAAAGAGCAGAACTGTCCTGCATGTCGTCCAATCACATGCTAGGGGTGTGTGTGTGTGTGTGTGTGTGTGTGTGTGCGTGACAATCCAAATATATGTAAAGCAGTTATTGTCCCTCCTTTCATTTCTGTCACCTGTAGAGCAGCTCTCTCTCCAACACAAGGTATGATTAAACTCCCATTTGAACAAACTGCTAAAGAAAAATGTATCACATACTATCTGCAACAGGAAATATCATAGCATAAATGCCTTATCTCTGACCTGACTCTCTTACAAATAAATATATATTTTAAAACATTTTTGTTTCAGAAGCAAATTCAGAGTCGTGATGACAGTGTTGTCCTCGTTCAGCAGCAGAGGAGTGGTTGGGCTCAGAAAATATAAAGACCTTGTCTTCATGATTACTCTGCTCAGCCTGCTCTGTCCTGCAAGTTCATGGATAAGCAAGAAGGAACTGGTATACTTGTTCTTATTTTTAGATGAGAAAACAATCATAGTTTTAAAAGTTTTTTTCCCCCTAGTTACTTTTCTTCCCTTGTAAATGTTTGTATCTTTCCTCTCTGGGTTTTCAGCAAAAAATGAAGGAAAATATTCAGACGCTACAAGAAGATGCAGCAATGAGAAAAGTAAAAAAAAAAAAGAAAGAAGAAGAAAAACGCAGCATACATCTTTATAAAGTCATGGAGTCCCTCAATTAATTAATTAATTATTTTGTTTGTTTGTTTCAGGTTGAAAACAAGTTGGACCAAGCCCTACTGACTTTGCTCCTTGAAGAAATTAAACATGCTATAGACCTTTCAGCTGAATTGCTTCAGAGGTGGTTACCAGAACTTCAACTTCTCATTGAACAACTAAAGGACCTGAAGAGATTCCTGGAGGAAAGCCAGGATTTTATGCCAAAAAAGTTTCGGAATGAAGCCCAACAAGTCAAGCAATATGAAGACACACTCGCATATTTAAAGACGTTTGTATCAAATTTAGCAGAGGAGCATGTTGACTTGTAAAATGTGTTGCACAGTTCCAGAAACTTTATCCCTGGGAAACCTAATTACCCAGACCTATAAATCTACGTGGTGTGTGTTTATTGTGTTTAAGAAAACAGTTCTGATAAAATGTCTGAATCACTTTTATTGCTTTTTAAAGAATAATAAGAAAAGAGGTGAGCTATAATAATAATAAAAAAAACCTCAATAAACTGGTAAGTAATTCTTAAGCTGAAATAGATTTTAAATGAGATGCCTGCTGCGGGTGCTGAGTGTTTGAAAAAAATGCAGTTGTGAAATAAAAGTATAAGCAATTCTCCTTTGTTCAGTGATTTTATTCAAACCCTACTGGAAGGTACAGATGTATTTAATGTGCGAATTTTCACCCTCCTGGGGAAGAGGATGAATGAATGAGACCAGTAACAGTCTTCTGATCTTCAACAAAACCTTAGATTACTCTTCACACTTTAAAATCTATGACTTATTGCAATTGTGGACTCAGGAAGTTAAAATATATGAAGAAACAAACACCATAAAAATCCAATCAAGCATCATTTTTATTAATTTTTTGAGATGTGGTAGCATGTAAACAGAAATAATGACCTCTCCCACATAATCCAGGCTTAAAACTGAACATTGATAAAAAAACAATTGAATCAGTCAACACAAAAATGGTTTAACAGACACAAACAATCTCGTCCTGGAGTTCCCTGACCGACAACATTCAAGTTCTACATGTGTATTTATCTCAAAATATTCATATTATCCAAGTAAATACCCGGTAACATACCTTATACGCTCCTACTATGCAAAGCAACAGCAACAGGAGAATTATCATTACTCCAACAAGACTATGAATGTTTTGCCGGGATTTTAAATTCTTCAATGTATACTCCAGTTTGGTCTCTGTTTCCTTTGCTTCCCCTGTAAATAAGTTTTTCCTTAGCTCAAAGTAACTTCTACATATCTCAACTATTTGGTCCAGGCTGTCCATCAGTGGATTTGATGAAGTTTGCATTTGCTGCCTTTTAGCAAAATATCCTGGGATCATCATATGAAACTGTTGTGCATATACTGTAGTTTCAGCTTTTTTTTCTACCTGTAGGATTAAAAACCAAAAATCTAGTTTTAGTATTACAATTTAAAAAATATATATTTTGTTAATCTCTTTCAAATAACTAACATCTGAATAATATAAAGGCAGACTGACCCACCTTCTGTCTGTATGCTTCATCTACAGCTTCTTGAAGATACTGCTGAAATAATTTCTGTCATTAACCAGAAATGGAAACTGGTTAGACGTTTAATAAGACTGTGTCTTTAGGAAAAGCTGTAGTCATTGGTTTAACTTTCAACAAAATAAAACCACATTACTTACAAGCTGCCTCTTTTTTGCCACAGAGTTAGCTTTCTCCAAAAGTGTTAAGATAAATTCAGTACCACTTTCACTTTCCATCTAATAAAGAAAAAATAACTTTATCAGCCAAAAGTTGAGCTCTGTTTACTATTCATGTAATACAGAGAATTTCTCAGACAGGATCGAAGCAAAAGACTTACAAGGAGTCTGACTCCTTCCTTTGTTTTCTGTATGCCATTCATGATCTTGTGCTAAAATTGACAAGAAACACAATACCACATTTATTCATTTACAATTATCAAGGTATTATACATTAACCACAACACATAAGAACATGTAAAAGTCAGTTTACCACCTGCTCACTTTGAAAATCCAGTGACTGTCCGATGTGAACCAGAAACAGCAGGGAAACGATTCGTAAAAGGCTTTTGTTGCAGCTCAGAGCCTCCAGTCTTTGACCTGCTTCAGCCATTATTTCTGTGATTAAAATACTTTAAGAAGTAAAGAAAACCCACAAACTGTGGTGGATTTAATTAGAAAAAAGTGAGTTATTTTTTAAAAACCTAGTTAAGATGGATGACTTTCCAGATTTAAAGATCCTACCTGTGGGTGAATCAAAGACAAACTGAATGAATAGGAGATCACAATGCAAATGTTCAAAATTGAAAGCAAAAGGCAAGTCATGTGAGTTGTAATATGAGAAGGGGAAGAACTGTGACTAAGAGAAACACATCTGAAACGTGTGTCTGGCTTGGTCACATTATTAATGTTGACACAGAAAACTGTCAAGTTTATATAAGAACCAAGTTCAGAAGTGAAAGAAAAAATATAAATCAGGGTGGCTAATAGCCAGATGTAAACAGAAATGACATTTACTTGTTAACATGTTTTGTTGGACATGCCATGATTAGAACAGAATATTGTAAATGACTAAGAAGAAAGCGAACATCTATTTCACCATCAAACGATAAAGTGCAAAATAACACAATTGAGAATGACTAAAAAACACAGCATTTCTTTTTGATTTTTGTTGTGATCTTATAAACACACATACTGTCCCCTTCCAGCAAATCCTCATCATTGAAGGACACAAATGAAGCCTAGGCGAAAATTCAAGCTGGGAGACAAAACACAGCCGTCACACATCAGACACTCACCACGCTCCCGCCGCAGCCAATCAGGACAGGTGCGCCGCACCGCTTCAGCCAATCGTCGTTCACGGATCCCTTCAAAGGACAAGCTTCCCCGGATCTTCTTGCTCGTCAGCCGTGCTTCGACCCACCTCCTCCCCATCTCCACCATCATCCCAGGGACATCTTCCTAGCTCCCCCTCTGCTCCTTCGTTCAAGGCTCCGTTCCACCACCAGTATTCGGACCGGGGGGAAGACTACCCTGAGCTAAACCTGGACCGATCACCTGTGGGGTGATCCTCAGCTCACAAGTCTTCCGCCGGGTTCGAGCGCCAAAGTTTCTGTATCATTAAATCTTCTAACTGCTTCTCTTTCTCTGTGTGAGTCTATCCAGATTGAATTATCCTTTAAATACACAACAAACCAAAAATGTATAAAAAGGTTTATTTTACATACACTAAACCTTAGTAGACCTAGGAATCCAGGTTTGAAGCCCCTGATTTATTTTTTAAATCTTTGTATAGTCCTGTATCTGATTAAAAAACAACCTTTTAAAAATAGCTATAAGTTTAAATCATTAAAAACAAACAAGCAGATTCAATTAATCATCTGCTTTTTTGTGGTTATGTGCATTGAGTTTCATGTTCCAACATGGGTTTCAGCTTTAGGACTGTGTGCTTCAGTTAAATACATAAACATGGCAATATGACTCTCTTAGAGCCAAAGATGTTTCTGTGAAAAACAAGCAACACTGCCACCTTGTGAGCTGTTGCAGGAAATTCTCACGTAGGAGTTGTCTTTGTCATAACTCAATATTCTTCTTTGTGTTATTATTATTACAAATCCATACAATCAGTTTTGGGAAAAACAGACATGCTATAGAGTTCTAAATCAGTTTTATTAAATACTCAAACATTAAATGTAAAGTTTATCTACATATCAATTTTAGCATTCTTAAAATAATTTATAAATGAAGATTAGAGGAACAAAATCATCATATCAACTTACTAAAGTACCATCTAGTGCAGGAAAACAAAACTGATAAAAGTGCTTTAAATGGCTTTTTAAAAGAATCAATAGTGTCGTAGAGTGATTAGACAGAATCAAAAGTCAGATGCCCACATGCCGTCAAAACAGTTTGCATTCATAATAAACTTTTACATGTATTATTAAGAAAATGGCCTATAATTATAACTATAATTTGAGATAATAAATATCAAAAAGAAAATTTTCTCATGCCAGAAAGAGATGAGAAAGGTCAGAAAACTAAAAACTACCTGCAGCTAATCCTCACCGTACTCCTGAGCTTTTACGAAACTCCAAATATCGTTAATTTCCTCCTGATTTGCCTTCACAATTTCAGCAAAGTCTTTTCTTTCTTTGACTAAGAAATCTGTGATGGCACGTGAGAGTCCTTGTAGGGTTGTAGAGTTTGCTGTTGCTGCTTTCAGCTGCTTCAGCGTGGGATGAAACTTCTCAAGTTCTTCCTCAAAGTCGATGGAGGCAAATTTAATCCTGTTCTCAAATTCTTTCTTTTGGGGGGAAACAGAAGAGAAACTTTCATTAGATATCTGTAGAGCGTGTTTATGTATTAGACAATTTTAGACAAGCTTTGTCATGATTTAAGCTTCTGAAATTATTAATTAAGGTATCATAAAACTTGTCCAAAAGCTTTTCATACTTAATCAATTACTGACCTTCTTGTCAGCTGCATCCTCCAACCCGCCCTCATAGTATTCCTGAATTATTTTCTGCAATGTGCAAATAAAGAGCTGTGTTACAGGATGAGAGCTGCAAACGCATTTTTAACAATATAAAGACCATAATTAAGTCATGTTTTAGAATTGATAACTGCGCAATGAAAACAACATTAAACTTTAAATAAAACAGAATAAACTGTTGTCCACAGTTTTTTGGTTATTTCTAACTTATTTAATCTCAGACCCACTTTAAGTTAAAATATATGAACAAACTAAAGCTGCATATGTCACAAAAATACTTTACTAGGTGTCTTGTGTTAATCAGAGAGTTTGCTGCAGAAACTAGGCCCAGCAGAGTGACGATGAGGAGGAGTCCTTTGGTTGGTCTGATACCAAACAATCCTCTGTTTCCATATGAAGCTGATCTGGTCATGATTGCAGTGAAAACACACCCTAGGAAATCATAAGAAATTTACTTAACTTGGTCATTGCCTCAATGAAAACAGAAATTTGTCTTAATTAAAAGAGTCATTGGTCTTACCTGAAGTGTAGAGAAAAGAGGAGCTGTTACTCAAGAGGTGACAAGCTGAAGCGCGTTCAGTTCTGATAATACTCCTCAGGTTACCTGAAGCTTATAAACTGTCTCAAGAGTTTCACTTAATGTAGTTTCTCTTTCAATTCTGACGTTAAACAAATAGTAACTCATGATGAAGCTGTGACAGAAAACACAACAGTCTGACTACAAAACGTCCAAACGCACATTTGCACCTTTTTTCTTTATGATTTTATGTTAATGTAACATAAAAATACATGCAAAAATACAATCGACACGTTCATAAGCATTGCACCTCAGAGACACAGTATTAAAAACTGATTTTAAAACATGAAAGAAGGTAATCTTTATAATCAACGGGCATATTACACAGATATGGCAACAATTAACTTCAGAAAATTAATTAAACTTAATCAATTAATTGAAACTAATTGCTTAAATATGAAAAGCTTTTGGACAAGTTTTTAATGTATGGAAATGAGATGGTTATGTGGATAAGAAGTCACTTGACAAGAACTTATTTGCTAAGTTTTCATTACAGTGTTGTTTCAAGGTACTTCCCCAGATGTTCCAGTAAGCTTGACTTATTGCTTTAATCATTTTACGGCTTATGGATTTACGTCAGAATTTGTAAAATAGTTTGGGACTTTTAGGAAGAACACATTCTCTGTTGTCTTTGGCAGACGTCAAAGTAGTAGAAAAAAACCACAACAGCAGATCTGCTCAGTGTGGCCTGCACCACTTTCTCTTTCGCAGAATAAAAAATAATTCCCTGGCTTACAGTAAATCATGTTGGCATATTTCCCAAAATGACAATTTTCTGATAAGAAGTGTTAACAGGAAGACAAAATATATCTGGTTGCTGCGTCAAAGATTGGCACTCCTCATTTTGAATCAATGCGTCATCGTTCCACTTCAAAGTTATTCTCTTTATTTGAATTGTTACAACATAAAATCCCAATAAACCACAAATCTCCAGGCTGTAATTTTACAAAATCTGAATGAATTCTAAGAGTCTGAATACATTTACAAGGTGCTGAACAATTACCCTGACAAAAAAAAAAAAAAAAAAAAAAAAAGCTTTTCTAATACAAACATTTCAGTTATACTGAAAACTATACATGACATACTCATCCAAAATCCTCACATTTTCCACTCTGTTGAGCTCAAAATAATTCAGTGTGCATGCTGGTTAACCTCTTTTATGGCTAAAATCATATTTAAATATATCTGAGAAATATAACGAATAAATCCCAATATGGCAGCAGGAGTCTTTTAGAACATTGTACCGTGATCAGCATAGCTATTTTCCTTCTGCAGGAAACAGTTATCTGGACAAAACTTTGTTCTGGAAGCAATTCTCTAATTTCAGTTATCAACAACTCTTTTGTGGCTACAACGTTAATATTGCATTTTTATGTTCCTTAAACTCAAAACATTCAAGTGCAAATCCAGACCTGATAAATGTGGCTCAGTTTTTGAGACCTTAAAAACAGAAAAGAAGTTCACAAAAACAATTAAAAACAAAACTCATTTAGAGCTACAACTTGGCATTAGAACAAATTACAAAATGCTAAATTGACAAATTTAACCAAAAAAAAGTTCAGCTTTACACATCAGTGTAATCATGATTACTGATCACTTGAGCAGAATCAAAAACATTTTCTACAATCACAATCTCTTCACTCAGTTCAGTTCTTTGCTTACAAAACAAGAAAGCTCAGAAACTGACCATCTGTACTAGAGAAACATTTTACAACTGTTACAGCAAATCTTTGCCATAATGCATGGCTTTTATGAAGTTCCAGATGTCGTCAATTTCCTTCTGATGTGCCTTTTTACCCTTAGCGAAATCTTTCCTTTTTTTCACTAAGAGGTTGGTGATGGAGCTCAGGAGTCCCTTCAGAGATGTAGAGTTTGCTGTTGCAGCTTTCACTTGATCCAACATGGGATGAAACTTCTCCATCTCTTCTTCAAAGATCTGCGAGGCGACTTTCAGCTGGTTCTCAAAATCTTTCTTTCAAAAAGAAAAAACGACTTTAACAGATATTCTGTGCAGTGTGTTACATCTTTTAATTTTCCTCTCCCCACTATATTGACCTTGAAAATAAACTAGATAAATGATAGAAGAAAAGCTTCGATTAACTCACCTTCTTATCAGCTGCATCCGTCAGTCCACCCTCATAGTATTCCTGAATTATTTTCTGAAATGTTCAGAAACATGAGATGAGTAACATTGTAACAGCATATTTGATTTCCAGAGCCCACTGTTTCAAGAGTTTCTGTCTATAACTGTATGATCATGAAATTAAAAATAAATAAATAGAAATAAATGATTTGCAAAAGAATTGGACTACAATGCCACCTATCAACGACTTTATAAAATTATATATTTCCTATTCAAAGAGGCTAATTTCCAGTCAGCAAAAATGCAAATTTCAAAAGCTCCACTTAAAAGGTCGAGATTAATTATTTTAGATTTAAAAGAAAATTAAAGCAAAGATGATTTACCAGGTAATCTTTGCTAATCACTGAGTTGGTGACAGAAACCAGAGCAAGAAGAGAGAAGATGAGGAACAATCCTTTGGCAGGTCTGACACCAACCAGACGTTCGCTTTCAGGTAAACCTGCTGCAGCCATGATTCCTGGAATCAAAACAACCAGGACTCTAAAATAATTTTACTCTTTTAGGTATGAGTTATACCAGAAAGCATGTCTGTTTTTATTAAAATATTTAAACTTATTTGAATTAAAAATGCTACAGATCTTACCTGCTGTTTGACAGGAGGAGCTGCTGTTAAGGTGAACACAGAGAAATGAACGATGCCTCAGCAGTTTTTCTTTCGTTTCTGAGACAATGACTGTGGCATGTGATGATGTTATGCAAATACCAACAGGGAGATTCCTCTATGGAAATAAACCTTGACATCACTGACTGCTCACCTTTTATTTTCAATATTGTTTCAAGTTATTCAGCATGCTCCATGTTTTTGGCACCTCTGGTAAGACTGTGCAAATAAATAAATTAATAGATAACAAAAGAATAAAGGAATTTCTGATAATAAATGCTTATGAATCAATTTTACATTTTCGGTAATTTCAGACCCATTTGTCCAGACAGGCTGGTGTTTGATGGCTGTTATCCTTACACACACCTTTCCTGATCAAATGTTTTCAAATCTTTAAAGACATTTGTCAGTGTGATTAAGGCTATTGTCTATTTGGAAGATGATTTATTTTTTGAAGTAAGCTGTTCCTCCTACAGCAAAACATCAACACAACATCAACATTGTAAGCTTCTCTCTTTTTCCTCCAAATGTGGGGAAAGCTTTAATTTTTGCAGACAGTAAGCTGTAAACAAAGCAGAAAAGTGTAAATGTGTGTTGGAAGGCTTTGTCACATTATTGTGCGTCACTGTATTTCTGCAAAAGAAATGAAACAGAAACTGTTTTAAAGGTAACATTTCTAAGTCAGCTGACAAGACTCAGGTAGCCTGAGCAGTTTTTAAAGTATTTGTTGTGCGTCACATTGTCACTTCATGACTTCTCTCCTGAACAGCAGCTCCTCCTTTTTATACACCAGGTAAGACCTTGAACATTTTTATTAAATTCAGGCAGATTTCTGTTTATATTTAGGCATAAACCAAGTTCAGTAAATTTCCCATCGATTCTCAAATATTATCATGTGGCTGTAACATGTTGATTGATTTTGATGTCGACTATCAGGATGAGGCAGTTTATGAGAAAAGAACATTTTCATCAACAAGGAAATTCAAAGTGCTTTATATGATTTGGAGGAAAATAAAAAATTAAA
The DNA here is from genome assembly GCF_019740435.1 of Gambusia affinis. Lineage (NCBI taxonomy): Eukaryota > Metazoa > Chordata > Actinopteri > Cyprinodontiformes > Poeciliidae > Gambusia > Gambusia affinis. The sequence continues at coordinate 18,644,036 of NC_057885.1, forward strand.
CAAGCAAAGAACATTGTATAATGTCAAAATAAGGGAAAATGATAACAGATTGGAAAACAAAATTCACTTTATGATGTTCCAGTTGTTATTAATCAAAGGGACCTCTAAAAAAACTGCGCTACAGCATTTAGATAGAGTGTGCATAACGTACAGTGGCACCATCTCTATTGCTAAAAGCCACAGTAATGAAAATAAAAATATTTTTGAGAATTTTTTTTTTATTACTGGTTTCCTACAGCACAAAAGTGACAGATACATAATTTTTCTATCAAGTAGACAGTAAATTTGGGATGTACAATGCTAACTTTTGCATCTACTTGGCTGAGTTCACACAGTAAAACTATAACTAAGAGAGACATTTTCAACATCAAGTTTAATGCTTCCTTTTCTCAGAATAATGATGATGGCCGGTGTTAGAAGAGCGACTGGTATCAGAACCACAAAAATCCTGTTCCTAATTTTCCCTCTGTTGGATCTCATCCACTTCACAAATTCCCATTCTGGACAGAAACACATGGTAAATTATGGAGAATTAATCATAAAGTAATGTACTGCAGCATTTGTGGAATGATTTTGTTGTGACATCACATGTTCAAGTGTGACTAAGTTTCACTTTTCACTCTAAATCTGCAGACAGCGTTACAGGAATTGTGCAAGAAAACAAAAGAAGATCTTGAGAAACTGAAGGTGAGCGTATAAACAATTAGAAAAACAGAACAGGTGACTTCAGCATTTCAAAAGGGGAAACGCAAATATTTTATGGACACGTTTTTTTGTGTTTATTTATATTGTTTTATATTATTATAAAATCAAATCAAATCCCACATGTTGATTTCTCAGAAAATATAAATATTCCCTACAAGCACCAAAAAATGATTTTTAATAAATAAGTAAAAAAATGTCTTACTTTGAATATAATTTGTTTTTCTTGGCTTCTCCACCTTGTGGAAGGTGTCAGTGACTTCCTGTCAGTGACAATCTGAAGACTGTCTTTATTGTCATTCCAGCAGTAAAATCAATTTTTATTGGTTTTATGTATTTTAGAAATTTTCTGAGAAATACAAAATGTTTATGCTCTTTTTAAAATCTATTTAAGTTCTGCTTGAATGTACTTTTAATATGTACTTTTTTACTGATAAAAAAAAAAACGTAACGGAAATATGTTCAAAATATTCAGTGTGACTACTTTTTTCTTTTCTTTTCATCTTCGTCAGAGAACACATCAGTCTGAATTCAGGACTCCATTAGATCCAGGTGATGAAGGTGTGAACATAATAAATCCGGTGAAAGCACTGATGAAGAAATATGATCATAACCTTCCTCATAGTCATCCTCCAGTCCACCCAAAAGTTTCTCTGGGGGAAAAAGACCATCGTTGTTGACTGCAAGAGTGATGAGATTGAAATGCATGTTTACTTAACAAATGAACATGTGTGCAGGATGAAAAAGAATCGATGCATGACTTTGAAGTTACCTTAAGAATAGAATCTGTTCCCTTAAGATATTTATAATGTAATGAATCATGGAAAATCAAGAGAAGTTGGTGTAATATTATTTTTTAACATTATGTGGCAGATTTATTCAAAACCAGGCAGAAACAGAAGTGGGTAAAACAAACGGCAACAAACTGTTTGCAGTTTGCTGGTCAAACAGCAAACAGTTTGGCTAGCAAACTAGCATGTGACGCGTCAGTCCTACCTCTGCTCCATGTATTTCAACATGAGAAGGATATCCTTTATGGAAAAAGGATGGATATGTTAAAAATACATAAATCGTAGGCATAAGCCAAAGCAGGAGACGACAATCAGCTCAAGACTTTTGTATCTCCTCAGAACAGGAGATGTATGCTCTGTGTCTGTCTACTTACATGTTTAGCATCATATTATAAACTGAAAATAAATATAGTGTAAATAAAGCACATAGATTTCAAACACAGATTGAAATTGTACTTTATTTAATAAGACAAGTTTTTATCTAAGAATTGTAATTTACAGTTACTCTTAATCTATCATCAGAATAAAAAAAGATATGGTTGTTTCCCATCATTCTTGTATCCTTTGATTCTTTTACACTTTATTGTTCCTTCATTCTTATTTTAATTGAAATAAAATTTGCACAATATATTTATACTTTTGTCTGTACACTGTGTGAGTGTGAAAACTGAGGTCAAATTTCTCGTTGGTGCACACAATCTTGCAGTCAACCGTTGATTATTTTACAGTAAGACTCCATTGAATACTTCATAGATTCCATATTAACGATGTATGATTTAAAACGTTTCAAATATTGATCAATCTGTCTTACTATGCTTGAGAATTTGCATGCGGGATTTTCACTGTTTGTGTTGAAAGTAACAAAATCTTTTTTTTTTTCTTTTTTTGAAAATTCCCCGGTCATACTATAGCTTGGAGACTGAAACTGATGACCTGTTGTAGATAGCACACACCACAGGTTGCAGTGTGGCGGCAGTCATTATCATGGTGGTACACTGATCTTTTAATAATGAAAACACAGATTAAAAGACAAATTGAAACAAACAAACTACTGAAAAGAGAGGTGGACTTAAATAGCATAGCACTGTACTCTGAATTAAATTTCACCAACATCAATCCTTGGGCAGGGAGCATCTGTAGAGTTAATACATGATAAAAATGATGAATTATTTTAGAGGTGGTAATTGTTCACCAGGTAATTTTTGTTAATTATTAAGGTGCCGATCCACATTGAACATGATAAGCAATCCTGACATCAGTCAAATATTTGATTGCAGATGTGGCTGCCGTGGCCATGATTACTTGAATTAACGCACCCAAAGACTCTAAAATAATTTTAGAGTCTTTTACACATCTGGTTTGTACACACATATAAACCAGATGTGTATATCTGGTTTCAGATCAACACATCTGAAACTATATGTGTATTTAGTAACAAATTAATTAAACTATCTGAATTTAAAATGAACTGTTACAAATGTTATCTGCTTTTGAAAAGAGGAGCTTGTGGTAAAGTGAGGACTAAGAAATTAATAATGTCTCAGCAGTTTCAGTTTTAAACTATTTTCCTTTTGTTTCTGCTATAAACAGTCGCTGTTGCATGTGATAATGATTTGACATAAACAACAACTGGAACCTGCCTACAGCCTCACAGAACAATCAGCTTTCATTTTCAGTAACGTTTCAGATTATCCTCTCAGGAAAATGTGGAGTAAAAGTAAAGAGTGCTTCTTATTTGTTCTGTCACAATACTGTATATAAAAAGAAATGTGGGAAATTAGAACAAGCGATAGATGCACCGACTGGTTACAACAACCAGTAGATGGCAGTGAAAAGAAAAGAAAAACTGATGGCAAAAACTGGTCCTATGCACCTTAAGACACTAATTTAAAGCAGGACCAAAGAGGTTGAATTATTTCCTGTTTTTCTCAGAATATTTGCCATTAATGTTACAATGTTAAAATGTGGCATTCAAAATTTCTGACATTGTTTTGTCTTACACAGAAAGTACATCTATGGGCATTTTTGTCACATGACCATAACCACAAAATTTCCACTGCAGATATCAGTCATCAAAATGAAACTGAAGGAACGTATGGTGGTTTAGACCCAAGATACCAACATCTGGGGTCCGCAAGACAGCTGGTGACATCATTCAAACCTTGACCTTTTCCACAGATTGAATGTGAGAGTCTATAAGATAGAATGACACAAAGTAAGACACAGCTGTGGTACTATCATACTGGATGGCTTTCTTTTGCAGGGTCAGTGAAGTTAGTCATACTAGATGGGAAGGTGAATGGGAATAGATACACAACAATAAATACAAAAAATGGCTAAAAGACCTGAGACCTGAGAGGAGTTTAACCTTGTAGCCAGCAGGACAAAACTCCCAAATACATGGATAAAGATCAGTTGGTAGAGGACAAAAAAATCCAATCTTTAAACACCTCCAGCTGTAAATGCATTGAAGACAAACAAATTGCTAACTCAGTGCACTGAACATAAATGCACTTTCAAATTGGTATTTAAATAAAACATGACAAAATAAAGAATTTTCTCCAAAATAATCCACCAACCTGTACTGGTATTTCATCTTAAATTTGAATAAAACTGAAGTGTGCAATGTGTGTCTTTTGAAAGCCACTGTAATATAATACTGTCAGAGTGTCAATATTGAACAATATGTGTTTCTGTGTTTACTTACATAACAACATTGTCTGAAGTGAGTTAAGCAAGAACAACACATCTGCTGTTATTGATGAGTTCAATTACCACTTAAATATTATATACTCAGTATGAAATAATTTTCAACTAACCAGAAACAGCATAGAGCTAGCTGTTGAAATGTTTGACCATTTTATTTCACAGTACTTAAATTAATGTTGTTTCCTGTTATTGTGTCAGTGTGGTAAGTATAAAACTGAAAAGCTTTCTCAAGGCTCAAACTTACTCAGCATTCTACAAATTACCCATTGAGTTGAATAAGAAAATATTTTTTATTTTTAAACATACCCCACAATTGTATCAAACCAATATTGTCAAAATTGATGACTGCTAAAATTAGCATAATTTTAAATAGAATTAAACTTTAAGGACAGAAACAAAAATGAAAATGATCTTTAGCAACTTTATTTCATAATTTTGTTTTCCATACAAGCATTTTAACCAACGTTACATTTAAAACATCACCATCAAAAACGTCTCTAGAGTAAAAATAATGTCATAGTTCTTGATAATGTTACATCTCAAAAAGGTATTGCAACTGTACTCAGCAGTTTATGATATTAAGCAACTTCCTGAAAGGTTAGAGTTATGCTGCACATTAGGATGATATTCCAAATGGAGTATAAAAGGCTAAATTATGCTGTTATATTTATGGTTATAGTTATAGAAGTTATAGTTTAGCCTGCTCCTCTTCCTGAACCTTGAGAAAGTCCCACGTTTGTTTTATTTTCTGATTGATTTCTTCTATCAGTAGATGATGATCTTCAATCTGGAACTCCTCACTCTGATGAGGAAAAAAAATAGATCTTTATCATATAGTACATAGAAACTAAGATCTTAAAAATTATGATTATACTGTTTATATCACCTTCAATTTTATGTGTTGCAGCATGAACATCAGACAAATATGACTTAGTGAAGAATTTGTATCATTGACCAAAAATACAACAGAAATCTTTCAAAAACAAACTAACTGTGAGTTTTATGGTCATTGTTTTTTAGCTGTGGCACAAAATATTCAGTTCTTCCACTGTCTTGTAAAGTAAAAGAATGTAGTTACTTTTAAGCATGAAAACATTCTGACTCACCTTCAGTCTCTCAACGACTGATTTTGTTTTTTCTATAGTTTCAAGGAGTTCAGTCTGCAAATCAACAGTGAAAATATATATTTGGTTAAGTTATTAAAGTAGACTGAGTCAAAAATGTAAGTATTGTACTTTTTCTATAAGCAGTTTAATCAACACATTATGTACCAGCTGTTTGTCAAACTGTGAACTTGTGCAGCAAAAGAGGCTCAGCAGAACAAAAACGAGGAACAAGCCTTTAATGGTTCTGGTGCCAAAGGCTCCTCTGTTTTTGACACAGGGTATCATTGCCATCTCTGTTTTGAAGGTAAATTTAAAAGAGATAAAATTGTTAAAATTTGTAGTTGTAGTTGAGGTGTAGTATTGCCTTTTACACTTACCTGAAATGTCAAACTTCTTCTTCAACGAGAAACTGAACTGGATGTCTGGAAATAATGTGACCATTTTTATATCCTCTTGGAGTTACTTCCTCTCCTCACAGTCTTATATTTGTCCCAGCAAGTTTTGTGTTTATGACCACACAAAATCTTCAAGTTTCATTTTTCAAGTTAGGCTGTAGAGAAATGATAGTTAAGACTTCTTAAAGCGCTGTGGGGGACTTGTTTTAAAATACAGACTAAGCATTCTTCTTAAATACAATTGAAAACAATGTCGATGTTACATAAAATGAATAAAAAGATGTATTTTTTCTTGCTCTCTGACATTAAGTGAGACAAAACCATTGCTACTAGAAAAATGCCATCAGTTTCTAAATTCTGGAACAATTTTAGATTTTTATTATCCTTCTTCTAATGAAATTATTCTGTTGTGTGAGTGCACCAGTCCCTCCTGCAGCAAACTTTAGTTTCATCCAACCACAGGACAAATCTCTGACCCTGAGAGCTTTAACATCTGTGATCAGACTTTTTATTTGACATTTGGGGAAATAGCTTCTTCCCCTCTGAGTGGTATTCCAGCCCAAGTTAGCAAAAGACAGTTTTTTCTATTACGAGCTCCATCCAGGATATCAACAGTCTTTTGTTGTTGTGTTGTGGGCTAATATAAACATTCTGTGCACAAATATGGTTATCTCGGACAGAGAATACACGTGGGAAATGCACTCAAGTGTATTTTAGGATTTGCTTTTCAAGATAATCAACTCCATGTTAGACATGTTCTATGTATTATTTATTGATTATATAAATTGTATTTGTCAGATTGCAAAAGTTGTTTGGTGATCTGAAACAATAAATTGTGGAAGGAAAGACAAAAAAACTGAAGAAACCTTCAATGGAGCAAACACTAAAACAATAAAACCTGATTTTGTGGATGACATAATATTCACCAAGGGTATTCTACAGAATGTTTGGGAGATAAATGTACTTTGTATTTTTATTGTTTCTTTTCCTATGTGTGTGTGTAAACAAGAAAACAGGCAGGAACAGTAGTCAAAGATTTTAGAAATATTTAATTTCGCAAGACATTTTCAAATCTCAAAGTCTGTTCACAAAATGTAATTCATTTCGGTGGGAATCCTATATCCAGAATCACTAAGAAGAGCTTTACAGCTCAGATTTCCTCTCTTCCAGGTTCATCATAATTCTTTCCAGTTGTGAAATTTTATTTTTATAGTCTTTGATTTTTTCAGCCTCATTTTGAAGCACTTTACGCAGAAAACCTTTGCCGACCAACACCACATCCTTTACACTCTGGAAGATTTCAGCAACTTCTGGAAAGCTGTTCCTCCCATTCCTGAGCATCTTATTGTTATAATCCATTACTTGTTCCAACTTCTCAAGAACCAAAGGACTGAAGACCGTTTCTACCAAGTTATTAACCTGAAAAATAATACATTTGTTTGTTGCTGTAGGAATCTATATGAAGAGATTTACTTTGTGTGTCTTACTCACGGTTCTCCTCAATGCTTCCCGTTTCAGCAGCTCAACATTCACTTTCATCTCTCTCTGGAAATCCAAAGTGAATATTGTGGTTTTACAATGAAAAAAAAATAGATAATGGCAGCTGGTGCTTGTTAAAAATTCATTTGTTGAAACATATGAAATCAGACAAAGAAAACATGTTACCAGCTTGTCCTTGTCTATCCATGAATTTGCAGGGCAGAGCAAACCTAGCAAAGTGAAAATGAAGACCAGTCTTCTGACATCAACCACTTCCATGTTTCTGAACATGACTGCAACTGGCATCACACAATATATACTGTTGATATAGATATACAGTATACATATATTATTGAGGCAAATAGAATATACAGATATTCTCAACACCTTACATTACAGAGTGGATTTCTATGACATACCTTAAATTGTAGTGATAAACCGCATGAAGGTGTTGAATAAGAGTAGTTGTACTCTAAGATGATTTTAATACTCTTCTTGTCTCCTCCCCCAGCCAGAGCACATGTCGTCTGGCTGCTTGTGTCTGAATTGATTGGAGCACACAGCTCTGTGTCTGGGTCTGACCCAGCATTTTTCAATTTCTGGAATATACCCAGAATGTTTTTAGTGAAACATCAAGGGGAACATTAAATGAAAAAGAAATGTGTCACAATCCTGAAAGCAGAAACAGTGTTTTTATGCAAAAAACACAAAATTTGATTAAGTACTTTTGGTCTAGTTTCTAGCGCCAATATCTGTAAGTGAAATAAGACAAAACTAAATTACCTTCTGACCGGACAATGCTTGACATTCAACTAAAGCTACAGTGTTTCAGATCAAAAGTATTTGGTGTTTGGTTTTTCTTCACACTGTTCTGCCAAGCACAGAAAGTAAAACAATGAACATTTTTTGTCATCTGACGTTTGTAAGAAAAATTCCTCTGCAGACCACAGTCAGTTGAGTGAAACTAAAAGATCTGCCAGACTGTTGGTGGCCTTGAAACCAGACACCACAAATCTGTTTTCAGACAATGCTGCTGCTGCTGATAACATTGTTTGAAAATGTTTGTGTACAGTTCCTTGCCAATGTATTTGTCTATTGCAATTTTTCGTTTTTTTGTCAACATTGCTGGGATGTTATGTGGTTGACCAGGGCAATGTGAAATATAGTGGCTGGTCAGACTGGATGAATTATTCTGTTACTTTCAGAATTTCCTCCTACAAACGAATGGTTTAGTTTTATTTCCACTTTTGAGTTGTCAGAGAGTCATCAGAGATGATTTAACCAAACCTCAACTAGAGAGACTCTTTACTCAGGTTTTCTTCATTTGTGTAAATTAATTCACTGTTGTTCACTGGAGTCTCTCAGTCCACACAGAACGAAATTTGTCAGGCACATTTACAATGTAACCAGCCTGTCTGTAGCAACAGACTCATTTCCCTAAATAGAAAGATATAAATCTGTGCTGCAGTAAGATTTTCTGAAAAATACAAATATGCAATCATAACATTTGTTGCACCTCACACAACACAATGCTTTGATACATCACATGAGACCAGTTTGATTGAAACATTTTTTATTAATTATAGACTCATTAGGATAATACAGTTAGACCTAAAACCAAAGCAGACATTTTATGCTGATGAAGCAGCAAAACTACATAGTATATACAGTGCATACTGCACTCTGTTTTTAAATACATTCATTCAACATGTTCCCCTTTGTGATTTGCTTGATTAGTCAGCTGATTGCAAAGTTTATTACCATGAAAATACGCAATATTGTCTTATATTACAACACACATTTCATATGTTCATATGACATTTACAATTGCTTTGCGTTTGTAAACGTATAGTAACAAATTAACGTATCTTCACAGCCTAAACCTACTGATTAAAATCTGTTTTACAGTGATGGCTAACATTTACATGCATTCATCCTGGATATAATGATCTCATTTAATTTTTTTTATGAGTATGGAAAACAGCATACCTCATTCAGTAATGAAAGCAAAAGCTTTTATTGTCAATAATGTTTAAAAACAAAAAGTTGATCTTATCATATTAAATATATTACTAAGAATCACAGCAATAATGGGAAGGAATGACTAAGATAAATTTGAAGTTGCTCGGCACAGATAAAAATCACAACAGAGAGGTCTAAACTTTTACAGCTCATCATCAAATTCTTGTGATCTTAAAACATTCAAAACATAATTCAGATTTTTTGCAGTATCTTTTGCTCGTCCATTAAAGACCTTGTCCTTCAGGTCTAAATAAGTCATTGTTGTTTTTCTAAGGCTTTCCAAACCAAGAATCACTTGATAAACCAAAGGATCTTGTGACATTTTCATTTGTTGAAGATTGGGTTGAAACACTTTCATCTTTTCTTCCAGCACTTCGCTGAGAATTGCAATGCTGAACTTTGCAAACATCTTTAGGAAGGAAAAAAATTATTTTAAAAAGCATCAACACAATTTTAAAAAAATAGCTTTTGTTTACCACAACTCTAATTTTGATCTATTTAAGTAGCAAAATAACTACCTGGTTTTCATGTGCTTCATCTGCAGCTTCCTGAAGGTCCTCCAAGAATGTTTCCTGAAATTGACCAAATATATCATGTTACCATGGCATTGCACAACAACTGACATTAAATCATATAAAAACTAAAAGAACATATGAAATATAAAAGTATTAAGAAAAAATAAATTTAACCCTGCCCAAAAATGTTAATCAAAACATGTATACCAATTGTTCCATATTTGTCAAATATTTTGCTTCATCCAAAAGTTTGGACATTGCTTCAATTCTGTCTTGTTCTGCTTTCTGAAGGAGAAAATTAAAAAATCACAACAGGAAGTCAAACTCTACACTATTAAAATAACATCCAGAATCTTCCTGCCAGCATTTGATATAGATTTATATTCACCTGAACATGAACAGTTGACTCTAACATTATTTGAAGGTTGTCCATTACTTCGACCTGAAATGTACCACAAAGAAGGTTTGTTGTAATTATTGCATATAAAAAGCACAATGAAATTACAAAAGGGTGTATGATTTTGCTTGGAGAACAATGAATAACTCTAAAAGAGAACTTACCAGACCATTTTTTATTGACTGTATATCTGCATTGCAAAACAACAGCGGTAGGATCAGGAACACAGATGTGATGAATGGGAATCCAACCATTTTTTTTTGCATCCAGATTGTTTTATATCTAGAAAGAATAATTATAAATATATTTCCATGGCATGTAAAAATAATAATAGTAAAAAACATTTAATCTTTAAAAGAAGAAAATACCTTTCCAGATTATAGTCACTTCAAAGAAGGAATGGTAAAAATTATCCTTTATTATTTCCTTTCTCTCCTTGCAAGTTATGTGTGATCAGCCCTTCTACTTCAGCTTAAATTAAACATATCTGCATACAACTGCTTATTGTTCCTCTTTTCTCAGTTACTTTCTGTTTCCATATTACATAACATTTCAGCTTAAAGTAAAGCTGAACACTTCACAAAAACTCACACAACACAATGGTCATTTTTACATCAAATCCAGCAAGATAAAGTTCATTTTGATCCAGTTTATATTAATCCAAAGTAATAAAAATTCAGGCACATAAAATACTAGATTACATCTAATCTTAACTTTAATTGCAATTCTATCTTAAAATGTTAACCTTATTTTAGGAGGAGATTTTTTTTTTTATCAGAACCAGGTTGTGGATGATTCAGCTTATAGGATAAGAAAGAGATATACTGGAGGTAAATTTAGAAGTGAGTGACCTCTGACCTTGACGGGACTCACTCTCGTCAAAGTCTGGAGAAGTTTCTTCAGACTGCTACTCCAAGTCAAAATGATGGCATCCATTAAAAAAAAGCAGATAATGCTTATTGTTTATTTTGTGTCTGAACTTAAGAATGCAGAATAAAATATGTGTTATAGTTCTATGTCTTTAAAATGATGTACATATCATGAACATTTAATTAGATTTTTTTAATATAAATGTGACTCCAACAAATGAATGGTAATTTCGCAGCATCTATCATTTTAAGATATGATTTAGTTCCTGCATTGCTGAACTAAAGGATTTTGGCATCTCCAGTGATACGTGAGTAAGAGGCAATGTATAGAAGCTACCAGTCCAACATAAGTCCTACAACCACGCCTGTTTTTGAATGGTGGTTTGAGTATTTGGAATAGAACCCACCTGTCCACAAAAAGAACATAAAAACTCCACACAGAAAAACTGGGTAGGAATTGTTGACACAAAGTTTTTTTAAAATGACCCAACTTTTTGTGAAGCAGCATAAGCTTAGCACTTAGGTGCCGGTTTTATAAGTCATACTGTTCAGTGTACCCTTGATGCCTATAAACAGCAATTATTATAATGTTCAATGTCCAAATTTTTTGTCAAAGGTAGATGTTCAGTCTAATTTTTCTTGCTGCAAGTAATGAATGTGCAGCCTGTCAACATTCCTGCATTTTTTTCCATGAACACCAAGGGGCAGTATTTTATTAAATTACATTTTGAACATCTTAGTACTATAGTCAGAAGCAGGGACCACACTCAATATCAACAATGACATGCAATGAAGAATAAAACTGTATGTCATCGTTTAAGCACATGGGTATGTTTTAAGGTATGAAATAGAAGCAGAAAATTACTAAATTGGTATTCATATGGGATCTAAACTGTCGCAAAACCTAGCCAATATTTTCTCCTCTCAACCTGAACAGATAAAATATAACACATTTATGCAAATAGACTTAGAAATAAAAACGTGTTCAGCTTTATTTCAAAAGCACCTTAACTTAAAAGGACAAAATTGCTGTACAAAACATTATAAATGCCATCATGAGGATACATGTATAATTCTAAAACACAAAATACTTTTAAACCAGCCATGAAGTGAAACAACAAAACAAAACAAAATTTTTTAAAAAACAACAACCACATAATGAGATTGCTATATGTAGCATGAAAAATTACGACCTGCTACAGCATAAGCTCCGGTCCAGTCTAAGTTTCCGTTCTCTTTCAGGCACATTCAGGAGCATCTGATCAGGGGGCCAGAGAGAGATGAGGGTGCAGCAGCTCAGACAGGTGAGGTAAGAAGAAACATTATAAAAATAACTTGGACAATTAATTCTAAAATGTATGGGAAGCCAGTGAGTTGAAGCATAAATTTGGAGACGGCTCATATTTGCATGTGCCAGATCAAATACGAATTTATAAATAAAATTAGGTAAATAGGTGTTTGTCTTGTTTTAAGTAAAGTTGGATTTTTAGCTTATTGGATAATTCCACATTAGAACCAGGTTCAGTGACTAGATAAACAGATTTCAGGAAACGTCTTATTTCCGTCCTATCAAACCAAAACAGACATACAGAAAGCTGAGGATGCTGAAACAGGTTGACAGCGCTCATTTCCTTAAAATCAATCAGGCGCCATTGGCAGGCTCTTTGTGCCGTTTCACCGGGGGTTCTGATTTCGCAGCCAGCCTCCGTCACCACTGCGTCAGCACTGATGATCTCAGCGTTGGCTCGGAATGGGAGGGGTGGTGGGAGCATGCGACCAGAAGATGCGAGAGAGACCCAGAAAACGAGCAGACGGAAGGAGAGAGAGAGCGGGGTGTTGCCGCCTCTGAGACGCTCTCACGCATCAAAGAGTAACAGCAGCAGCAGCGGAGCGAACAGAGCATCCTTCTCCCTGGGAAGAAAAACCAAAAACAAGCCTATACATTACGTTATTGAAGCTTTGTAATCAGCCTTTATATTATTAAACGGAATCAGAACGAGATTTACCCCGAACCCATCAGAAGATCGGTCTCGCTGTGAGAGAGAGAGAGAGAGAAAGGAGCGCCTGGTGTGGAAACAGACCGAAGCTTTCAGCACCTTGGAAAGCGATAATGGCTCCTATGCTGGAGGACGGAGCGCAGCCCGGTGAGTCCAAACCCTGATTAAGGAGTCAATATGTCTGTGCCGGGAATTTGTTCTTTTTCATTTATTAATTTTTTTCTTTACAATAGTTAAAATAAACGTCAAACCCTTCCTAAAACTTTGTCATATTTAAGCACTGAGAGCTAATTTGATAATCTTTAATTTTGTACTAAGATGTTTTATGGAGTTAGACTACAAGTGAGTATGTACAAATGGATAAAAATAAATGTTCTAAAATCAATCGATGTTGAAAAAAAAAAACTACAAACATCCATTTTTACTCAAAGTAAAAAAAACAAAAACAATTTCAATTTTATGAAATTAACAGATTTAGAGTTTTCCTAGTAGAAATAAAGCCTGAAAATTACAGCTTGTTTTATTTTATTTTTTCATGTCCTCATGCATTACAGCCCTCCCGATGTTTCGTCCATCTGTCTGTCATTGCAGCCTCGAAAAACATCCCACACAGGATTACAGACTAAAATATTAATCATCTAAAAAAGCAGAAAACATTTTGTACAAGTGCTGTGATTTAAATGATCCCGAAGGTCTCTTTTTAGTTGTCTCATTCAGTTTTATATATATATATATATATATATATATATATATATATATATATATATATATATATATATATATATATATATATATATATATATATATATATATATATTTATATATATATATATATATATATCTCTAGCTACTACATATAGTAGCTAGAGATGGCACTGGACAGTCTATTAATACAGGTATAATGTAGAATGAAAAGCTGTTTATTGTCATAATTTTGTTTGAGCTGTACTGTCACATCAATATCACATTAACCATGCCATGGCAACTATTATCTGTGAAAAAAACCTGAAAAAATGATCTAACACATTAGCTTTAACCAGATAAAAAAGGCAAGTGCATGAGTGATTGGTCACCACCCCCGCGCCTCGATCCAATCTCTCTTTTTAGATGGGTTAATCTGAGTGCTTTTCCACTGGGTCGGTCTCCTAATTGGACTGCATTTCCTCTTTTGAAATCAACCCATTAAATCTGGTTGCAGGAGAGGGCGACATAGCTCAGCAGCACGAAACAAAGAAAGCATACAGTGACAAATTTCCCAGCAACGTCACCATAGCAATACCATGTGAGGCTTTTGAGAGAAACGACATCCACTGGGGTTGTAATTGTGGTAATGCCTTGCCCTGTAGCATTTCGTCAAAATCATCCCTGCTTTTGAGTGGAAAGAAGATGACTATAATCATTTCTAAATAACATATTGTGAAATCTTCCTCAGCTATTTTAGAAAACCAGCTGAGATTCATTCATTCTCATAAAGCAATAAAAAGCTGTGGCAAAAAAGTCTAATAAATTTCTCATGTCAAATGTCAGGCTACTCTGTCTCACACCTGAAAATGTTAGCTTTGACGCGACCAAAAGAACAAAACTACAAAATGGCAGTGAAGTAAAATGACCTTCCCTGCTGTTGAAATCCACTCCTGTCTCTGAGCAACCATTATCTTTATTTTGGTACCTCTGGAGTTACAGGTCATCCATTTATGATTCTGGCAGTTTTTGTTAATAAATTATCGGCAAATCTGGAATATAAAAACAGTACTTGGTTTTTGTCCTCATTTGACTCCAGGCTGCAGGGTGTGTCAGAAGAAGAAAAATGTATTCAGTTGCTTTAGTGCAACAGCACAATCACAGTGGCTTGCGTTCCAGATGCTGCTTTGTTTCAAAATGTGTTTTCTTATTAAATCTTACCCTTTTCTTTCCACTCTATTTCTTCCTCTGCCTTTCTCCAAACTCCTCTGCAGTGGCAGTGCCTGTGGGTGTTGCTGTGGTGAGTGTTTTCGGCCTTGTCTTCACTGCATCAGCCTTCGCCTGGATCTGTTGCCAGCGCAAGAACACCACCAAGTCCCAGAAGACGCCCCCTTACAAGTTTGTGCACATGCTCAAAGGCGTTGACATCTACCCAGAGAGCCTGAGCGGCAAAAAGAAGTTTGCGGCAGCCACAGCTAATGACACCACTAAAACTGATGTCAATGGAAACTGCCAAACTACGCCAATGAGTCCCAGTACTGGTAAACCCGCCACAACTCCGAATGGTTCCAGATCAGCCCTGCACCTTGATCTTGAGAAGCGGGATCTGAACGGAAACTTTACCACCAAACCTTTTCACCACCACCACCAGACGGTGCGCAGCTCCCCAGACCTGGAGCTCCCTTCCCCACAAACAGGGTTCACTCAACCTGGTGCGATGGAACGGCGCGACCTACCTTCCCCATCCAGCGCTCTGTCGAGTCAGGCACCCACCCCAGCTGTTGACAGGCCTCAGGGAGACGAAAAGGAGGGTGGTCTAGGGACCCTCCACTTCTCTCTTGAGTACCAGGCAGAGAGGAAGGCATTCATTGTTCACATCAAGGTAATACACATTCATATTTATTCAGGGGAGCTTTCTGAGTGTTTTCACGCTAAAATCTCATTTTAATATCTTAACATTTTCTCCAGGAAGCCCATGGTCTGACTCCAACTGATGAGCAGTCACTTACGTCTGACCCCTACATCAAGCTGACCCTGCTGCCGGAGAAGAAGCACAGGGTGAAGACGAGAGTCCTTCGGAAGACTCTAGACCCGGCTTTCGATGAGACTTTCAGCTTCTACGGGATCCCACTGGCTCGAGTGTCCGAGCTGGCCCTTCACTTCATGGTGCTGAGCTTTGATCGGTTCTCTCGTGATGAGGTCATTGGAGAGACCCTCGTACCTTTATCTGGAATCGACTTGTCGGAGGGGCGTGTCCTAATGAGCAGAGAGATTATCAAGAGGAATGTTAAGGTAAGATGTGGAACAAAAGGGGAAGTACTTTCATATTTTATGTACCCACGTGATCCTTATAGGGTGGGGTGTAGTCAATGAGCGAGGGGTGGAGGACACCCTGGACTCATGGGCAGTCCATCACAATACAACACTGTGTCAAGACAAATTAAGTTCATTCAGAGATATTTATATTTAACATTAATAGCTTTAGGCTGTGGGAGGGAACCTACGAACTGCAGAAACAGCTACTGACTTGGATGTTGTTCTTCAGTTCATCTTCTAGTTTTTATCTACCGGAATGTCATGGATGTTTTCCTCACCCAGTTCAAACTGTTCATTGTTATAGCCCCTTGGGTGTGAGTTTATCTGTGGTTGGTTGTTTGTTACTGAGAGAGTCTGACAGTCTCTCCAGGGTTCGCCTCCTCTCCTGCCTGCTGACTGCTGACATATGCTGCAGGCCAACCCCCACCCAACCACCGCCCACACAGGTCTGAGACCTGAACAGCACTAAACCATTTAAGAAAATAGATATGAACATCATTGATGTTTTTTTTTCTTAGTCATTAGTTAGATAACGCGATCCAAATCTATCGATTCATCATAAAAAGCCTTTTTCTAAGTGTAAAAATCATTGCAGCAAAGCAACTTGGTGGAAAATAGCAAACTCAAACCAAATTTATTCCCCCAAAATCATATTTAAAACTACCTGGACCCTCTTTATACTTTTCACTTATTAAAATAAAGATTTGCACAGGTGCATATTTTAGGGTTAAATGAAATTGTTCTTTGTGCAAATGACCCAATAATGATTCCTCCAGAGCTTTTCTAATGCAAGATACTATCAGCCTTTATCCTAAATTAGAAACATACAGCTTAAGTGGCATTTTATTTAATTCATTCTCAGTGTCTTGTCTTTGGTAACAAAGAGTTAATGTTAAATGAAGTCAGCGGTAAAGGCAGAACAGGAGGCTTATCTCTCCGTAGAGACTAAACAGATCTATTGCAACATTCCAGGTATGGATTTGAAACCTGATACTGCTGCTGAGGGATGTGCTGCATTCAGTTCAGACAAATTAAAATGCCATAGAGTTTTCTTCTTTAGGTTTTTCTGTAGGGTTTTTTTTTTTTTTTTTGCTTATTTTTGCCCAAATTCACCTGATTTCTACATTCATGTCTTGAAGTAACACATTCAAGTGTTTTACTTTATAGACTCAATAGTCTATAAAGTAAATTGCAGGCATTTTCTGCAATTTTCCCCAGACAATGTCTACCATGCATCTAATAACATAGTCATGTGCCTAATCATGCTTATGACCAAACAGAACAATATAATTAGGACACTAATACTGCACTGTCAAAGTGCTCAAAATAATGTATTTATCACTTTATTATTTTCTCTGTAGTGCATTGAGCTCATTATAAATCTCTGGAGAGCAGACTATTGGATTCTGTTTCTGCCTTTTCCTGGCATCCGAGAGAACTACACTGACATAACATCTCATTTCCTGTGTATTGAACTTTTCGTATAAAGAAATCTCATAAATTTTGCAGAATTCATTTAAGGAGCTGTAGCTCTCCAATGACTATGACAGGAAATATGCCTGAGTAAAATACATTTTTGTTCTCATTCATAATGCCCAGGACGGAACTGATAATAATTTACATTTTTGACCAACGATGGAAATATAAGACTGTATAGTGCATATGAGAATTAAGTCATAATATAACTCTAATCACAACTATATGTTTGGTGCAATTTTCGCACTCTTCCAATATATTTGATCCATGGTCATTTTAGAATAATTGAATGGATGTAGCTACACCCATTTTCCAGGGAAAGGGAGTTTTTTTAGTAAAATAATATTACTTAAATATGTGAAATCTTGAAAGGAACTGAGAAATAGGGGTCAAAATCTGGAGTTGGATTTTAATATCCACCTTGAACCGATCTCACTTCGTATTTTTCACCATCAACAGAATATTAATAAACTTAATCCTTGTTTTCATTGATGTTTTTCCCATTAGTGTTTCATAAAAGATTTTTTTGTGCATATCTTAATGGTCTGTTTCTAAGATGAGAAGAATTATTAACAATTCTACAAATCTGCTGCACAAAAGATTTCAGCAGCTTATCATACAGCAAATTTACACAAATTTGGCATCTTAGCAGTTTCTTACATGATATTTTGTAAGTCAGGAGGCATTTCTTTGCTAGGAGGGCGGTGGCTCTTTGTCTGTGGGGCTTATGTGTCCCATTGCCTCATGTGACTGGGCGTGGGTGCACAGCAGTGCAGCCAATCAATACAGAGTTGCCAAAAGCAGGTTTTTACATCCAGCGATTTTAATCAACACGTTGTAGCTGATGGAATGCAGCTCTTTGGAGGCAATGTGACAATTCTCATTGGGGAATCTTTCTGCTGTGTGTGGGTGGATGGGAGCAGACATTAGTGCAATGAGTCAAGACAGCATGCAGTGAGCAGAATCGCCTTTAGATGATGAAGGTAGACCCGAAACAACAAACATTTATTTTAGTTACCCAGATGAAAACAAACATGTTTGTATTTTGGGATCTAAATTTCATGTCTGGGATAAAAGTTTTCTTTGTAAAATTTTTCATTTCCATGGCAACTATGTTCAGGGGCTGGAAATCCAGTTAGGTGTGATGGCAGCAGCCAAGGCACCTTGTCTACGCAGTGTGGATGAAGATGTGTGGGCGTGCGTGGGTGTGTGTGTGTGTGGAGAGGAAGGGGAAGAAACGCCCTGCAAATGAAAAGATTAGGGATTCATTAATAAGGCATGTTGTTATTGAGATCTGATAATGATAGGGTTAGGGTAATAACAGAAAAAGAATATACTCAGTTGTCTACAGTGAAAACCAATCAACAGCACTGGTCTACTTCATGGTTATTGAATTTGTATTTGTGTGCATTAGCTATAAATTACCAATATTTACAGTTTTCAGAAAAAAATCTAAATTACTAGCACTGAAATAGATTCCTTTCTGCTAACCAGATTGCAGTATTTGTTAACGTTTCTGATGTTAAGCTAACTACCAGGAGGACTGTGTAGTCATCAGTACTTCTAGGGCATCAAAACTCAGAAAAAATAACTGACTATTTACCAAGTCTACACATGAGCATGAGTTTATTTAGTGGAGCCAAGGAACAACCAAGAGAGGTGGCTCAAATAGTTTTGATGAACTACAAACCAACTGATTACTGCATGCATTAAAAACTACACAGCCAAAAAATATTTCTTAAAAATGTTCAAGTGGAAAATAATGGATGTCCTGGATAATCAACTGCTTGGGCATGCCTTTAAGAAACAATCACATAAAGTACAAATATATTTTGGATTTAGACTGGAAGGCTAAAAAGACTCATCTCTCTTCTTTTACTTTTAAGACTTTTGCTTTGGTAATATATTAGGACTGTGTTCAATGAAATGAAATGGGGGAATGCATTTATGACCACTGACAGGTGATGTAACACCAAGTCTCCGTTCACCCTAGGACTCAGTGGGTTGATAATTTTGGTAGAAAGAAAGGTTTCAGACTGCATTGCAGTTTGTGGTTTATGGGGACAGCCTCACAGCTCCTATAATAAATATCACAACACAACTTCAGAGGTCTGCTTGAGACTATTGGTCGACCAATAGGATTTTGTTTGGCAGCAAAAGGGAAGCTGACACACTCTCAGGTCGTTATAATGTTATGCCCTGTAGTGTCTAAAGCAGACATGAATGTCAAAATAAGTTGATTTACTTTCTAATATGAATTAAACAAATTTTGCCTTGTTTTGGTTTTCAAATTGTTGTAAAAGTCTTGCTTGAAAGTGCTAACCAAAACTCTCCTGTCCTTTTATCTCCTCTCTTCATTTTCTTACCTTCCATCTTTTCCATTGCCTTCTTTGATTAAAAAAAAATCATTCCCAATCCCCACATAAAGAAGTCCTTGGGTCGAGGAGAACTGCTGCTGTCTTTGTGCTACCAATCCACCACCAACACTCTGACTGTGGTAGTCCTGAAAGCTCGGCATCTTCCCAAGACTGAAAACAATGGTCCTACCGGTACGTAGGCTTTCTATCTTAGCATCTCAGTATTAAAATGATGCCTGTTTGCGGAAACAGGTAAGAAAATCTGCAGGAAGACTTTCTTTGACCAAATGTTTTGTTTGAGGTACAACAGGGTGCTAGTCAACTGCTCCAAAGATGGATATTTTCCATTGCTGTTCTTCCTTCTTTGCAATTTATTAACCGCTCTTTTACTCCTTTTCATCTAGATCCATATGTCAAAGTGAATATGTACCAAGGAAAGAAGCGCATATGCAAGAAGAAGACCCACGTGAAAAAATGCTCTCCCAACCCGGTCTTTAACGAGCTCTTTGTGTTTGATCTGCCCTCCGAAGAGGGCCTGAGGGACACCAGTGTAGAGCTGCTTCTGATGGACTCAGACAATGGCACTTCACGCAACCCCAACACTGTTATTGGCCGTCTGGTGCTGGGCACATCGGCAGCAGGAACGGCCGGAGAGCACTGGAGAGAAATCTGCGACCACCCACGTCGCCAGATTGCCAAATGGCACACCATGTCAGAGGAATAATACAGCTGATAACAGCTGTTTTGGTGATTTTGTTACCCATAGCTGAACTGATACAACCTTGAAAGTGATGAATTGAGGACTGGAGGGATGTGACATCCCATTGGCCAGTACTCATTGGACATTGACTGGGGATGTAGTGGGTTAGGTAAAGGGTTATTTAAAAAAAAAAAAAAAGAGAGTGGACTTTTATATAGAGCAGATCATATTTCAACTGATGTCACATTGCAATCATTCATTAAACCAGTTATCTGTAGTGTTTTGTTAGAAGGTGGGGGATGTTGAAGCTTTAAACCATCCCAAAGACTGCCACTGAGAATCCTGTGTAAACATGCAACATTATCATTGTGGCAACAACAAATTTTCACTGTCCATGGTTGCAGAATGTCTCAAATATTGCTTTTACACTTTCCTTTCTTCTACATCTAATTCTGCTCATTCTTCGTCTCTCTGTAGCTCTTCCACCGATAAATAGTTACCAATAGACCATCATATGAATTCCACAAAGAACAAAGACTGATCATGCTGTACAAAGGTGGACTATTAAAGATCATTTTATAATGCCAATGTTTCATTCTTAAAAGATGTATGTTGTATTTTTGTTTATCACATTGATTAAATTTTTTTTTTGCTGATTTGCAAAACCTCAGTTTAGGTCTAAGTGTTATTTCATATATCCTGACTGAGAGAGAAATACGAGCCTAAATTAGGTGGTTTACGAATTGACTGCAACAGACTGAGTGCACTGGGGACAGTGGAGTAGCTGCGGAGGCATTTATGTGTGTGGGTGTGTTTGTATGTGTCTTTTTCCAGAAGAGGATGTATGCAGTGACAAAGCTTTGTGAGTGTGTGGATGCAAGTAACATGATGTTTACTGTAGGTGTTTTGTTCCTGTTACTGTGAGCACAAAGAGAGCTGAAATGTAAATGTATGTAACTTAATATAAAATATGGCAAGTTCTGACAAAAAACACGAGTCTGAGTTTTTATTTTTTTACTTTACTCCCTGTGGCGTTGAAAGTGTGCATGCATTAGTGTGTGTGTGTGTGTGTGTGGTCTTGTTTTTCATACACTGTTAGGATTATTTTTCTAACAAATGGGGGCCGACTGCCCCTTATGACTCCAAAAGCCTGGGTCCCATAAGAAGAAGTGCTGTTTGAGGTTTAGGTATATACTAGTTATGGTTGGGTTATGGGAAATGTCTGGATTAAGCATAAATGCAATTACTAAAAAAAAAAAAAAAAAAAAAAGCAGAAGACAATACAAACTCCTAATATGGGTAAAAATACAGTCGTGTGAGTGTGTGTATGTTCACATTTATGTAATTGCAGGATTATTTCTCAGGATCGTTCTATTCTATTTAACTTCACATCAGGTCTTTTTAAATCCGTAACGCATTACACAATCTGTGCAGATTTTGTACTTTGTATCAAACCTTCATAACGAAGATGACATCACTGGGACCATTTCCAGGTGGATGATGTAATAACCTCTGAGTCCAAGTGGTCCAGGATGAAGTCATCAGGACTGAATTTAATTTCAGCTAAGTGGTTCAGCAAAAGTGCAGTTGTCTCAGCATCTTCTCTTTCTTCCTTCCTTTGTTCCTTCTTTCTTTCTTTCATCCTTCCTTTCTTCCTCATTGTCATCTTACTCCGACTTTCATTATTTTTGGACTTGCACAGAGTTACATCAGATGCTTCATAGCGGACTTTAGAAAAGGAGGATGTTCTTTTCCTGTGTTTTTCTCAGAATTTCTCACTCTTTCTGCCTCCACTCTGATTCTTTTTTTCCATTTCAGACATCTTTTGATACAATAACCCGAATGCTCTAAACTACGTGCAGTAAATTAGTGTGCTCTCTCTAAGGTACTTCCTTCCTCACAAACACTGAATTGACACTAAACGAAGGTAATTACCCTGTAAACAACAGAGCCCCAAAAGTTTTTATAGTTTTTGCAGTGTAGTGCAGGAGGTATTTTGCCAGCTGAGGTTTCTGTGAGTGGCTGACACTGAAGTGTGACTTTCAACAATAAAGCTATAGTCAATAACTATGCCACAGGAATTGCACGTTGTAATTTGTTCACTACAAACTGCATTGAAAGGTGGAACTGTAACACATTTTTAAAGGATTTGAATGATGTAGACATCCCGGTTCCATCTTCTTGTGTCCAGAGACGAGAAGAGAAAGTTCTAGTTGGGATTAAAACCCAGTATGAACCGTAATCTGTCATCGTTTCACAGCATTTTTAGTGTTTTTAACTCAGAACAAAATTTTAACATTCATTTCATTATGCAAAAAAAATATATAGTGCTATCTTCCTCCCAGACCCTTTTTTGGGGGCATGGGTCAATGACATTCTCTGAAAACTGCTCTTGTTCTTTTAAAAGGTTTCAGTCATTTCACATCAAACCATGACCAAGTGATATTTTTCCATTTCCTACTTCTAATCCTGCATTGTGAGTTTATTATACCCTCAAGATGTTTACAGTTTACTGTTAGTTATGACATATTGACAGTAGGATTGAAAATCACAGTGGACATAAAGAGCACTATGCCTTCTGAACTACTAAGCGGCTTGATTCCCATTTTATCATCATTTACACACGCAAACTCTTTGACAGGCATAGTTGCCGTGACAACTGTCAGTGAGTCAGGTGTACGTAGAAGCAATGCTGGTGGAAATGTGTGTCAGCATTGTGGTTGACCAGAAGGCTGTTAGTTGTTGATCCCATGGGATTAAAGTAAGGAGCATCCGCAGTGATGCAGACACTGAGATAAATCGGACGTATAAACAGACACCCTCTGACTCATTTCAACATGTGCATCAATTTGTGAGCAATTATCTAACATCAGGAGCAGAAAGGCAAATTCAACAGATGTAAGAAAATAAACAAAGTGGATGGAGAGATGTTTATATAGTTGTGTAAGCTGCAGATTATTTCTGATTGAGGAACGTTTAGGACAACAATATTACATGCTTTGTTAAGGAACCAAGACAATTCCTACCTACACCCATCTATACAGTATATTGTCACTTCCTAGTCAGTGCAGTTTCCTGGCTTTAAAGAGGATGCTGTCAAAGTGATCCATCCAGGGTTATTCACACATAATAATAATAATTAAAAAAAAACTACATTTTGCTACTTTAGAAGATTTATTGACATATTCTGAACAGGACAGTGCTGTTTATTCAGTAGAAATTGTTTATGAGATCCAAGAAGAACAACATTAATACATCAGATTATTGAACAATGAGATATATTTTAAATGTATCTATTATTATTTGATCATTCCAAAAGAAACAGAAATTAACATATAATGTTCCTTCCCATGTTTTCTGCTAACCCAGCCTGTTTAAATGCTCTAATGTCATTAATTTTATCAGCTCCTCATTTCTTCTTTTCGCATTTTAAAGCTCAGCTAACAACCTAGTTACAACCCAGCAGAGCAAAATGCAAATATGTGCAACTGTTTTCTATTGCTTTAATATTAGAACCAGGAGTGTATTTCCGGAAAATATGCCAAAAATAAGTGTCAGCCTCGAAAATCAACTTCTTCTTGTAAGATTCAATACTGACTGAGTCACAGCCATGATTGTCTTTCCCTCCAGAGCTGTTGTAATTTTCCAGTGAGCTCCTTTTTAAAAGCATCCATCTCTCTGTGTGTCTGAGATTCATCCCCAGTGCATTGTGGGGATGAGTCATCATGCAAAAGACTTCCACCCAAGTAGACAATTACTGTCACCGAGTCCTTTACATGTGCTGTGTGCTTACTTTACACAAAAATAGTAATCTAAAAAATATTTTAGGATGTCTTAAAGAACTCTGATCTTTGCTTTTACAATTTCCACAATCATTTTGAGTGAATTCAAATTCACGTTATTTTACAGAGCAGTGCTAATTACCTCATTAGTTTGTCACTGGGGCTGGTTGTGAGTCAGATCGTGGGAGTACAGGGAAACAGATACCATTACAGGGAAAATGGCTGACAGGGAGAAATCAATGCTACTTTCTGTCAGAGTCCTATATGCTTCATATGTTGAAGGAGATTACATGACGAATAAAAGGGCTACATAAAATGTGTTATCTTTAATTTCAGAGGATGCCAGAGTTTACAAGTAGAAAATAGCTTAAAAGATGGGAACATAACATTATTTGGCTGAGGCAGCCAGCTCTATTTAGTGAAAGGCTGAATGTCTGCAAGCTTTCATGCCAAACAGCAGGCAGTCTCAGTGATTAACAGCCCTGCACTGGAGAATTATTCAGCTGCTTGTGTGCTTAGTTAGAATGGAAATGAGCAGATTCTGACACCATCTATACTATAATATATAACTCAGTGATTTCAAATGCAAATATCTGTCTTCACTTCAAAAATATAGAAGCTGTGGGAAGTAAAATGTTGATAACAAAAGGATTATGGTTGAAGTGAATTGGAACTGTAAGCTGCAAATGACAAGTCATATTATTATAAGCATGAACAATTTTAGAATAGAAAGGAAATTGTGCTTTAGATACATTTGAATTTGAGTCGTAACATGTGGAGCGCTGACCTCAAATTAAGCTGTTTTCAAAAAGGCCATCAATGTCTGCAGCCGATGTATGACAGATGACAAGTGAGCAAAAGGAATGCTGCTCCCAGCCGGGTCTGCACAGCATGCTGCCCACGAGGTTGTAAACTGCAGGACATTGCCAGGAAGTTAATAAATGATGCTTTCATTTTCCTTACAATTGAAATAACTAACCGTACTGTGAAATTAAGCTGTCTAAAGATTCTTACAGTGTTTTTAGAAAAAACACAGGAGCAACACTGAAAATATGTGGTTTAAACTGAACATTAACATCAAGTGAATCTAAAAACAATGTGTGCTGATACTGGTCACATAAGAAACCCTGGAGCTTTTCCTGCCTAGTGACTAGTGCTGTGGTCAGTCCACCTTAAGCATATTTTGAAACATATAAAATGACAGAAAATCCATAGAGTAAATTAAATATTCACTTGTCACATGAGGATGGATCCTATCAAGACTCCCTTTATGCTAAGCTACAAGAAAATCATTACATTTGTTTGCAAGATTTTTTTTCACTCTCAGTTTTACTTTAATTAATCAAGTATACATATTATTAATTCTCACACTGTCGTTAAGCCAAATATAAAAGAAAATAATTAGGAAACAAATCACTTTGCATAAATATTTTTACTCTCCATAAAACGAGAAACAGTGCAGCACAGCACCTGTGCAGTTGAGTTGAGTTTATGTGAAATTCTAATTGCCTCTAGCATTAGCATTATGAATCTCAGAACCAAACATTATTTGACTGAAAGGAAAACATTTGCAGTAACCTTCTTATTCATTAATTCCCATAAGAAAACACTTAAACTATACACACAAAGTCAAAGCAAAATAAACATCCATCTATCCAGTGTTTACAGCTGTTTGTCTATGCAGAGCGGCATCGAGATGTGGCTGTAAACCTTTAAGTAAAATATTGAAAGGACTAAAATAGGACAAAAATAATGATTCTAAAAACTAAATCAAAGATATTTGATTTACACACAACCAAAAAAATATGTGTAAATATGACACGGTACAAAGCATTATAAATGACTGTAGACGACTGTAAATACATCACATTGTTCATACAGTATCTTTTTAATGTGAAATAGATATTGTGAACGACTTCTTTCTACAACAGTGGAGAAATGCAGACACGATCCAGCATCATGACCTGCACCACTCCAGCCAATCAAGGCTCAACCTGAGGCTTAACAGCCAAAGAGCGATCAAGGCGAGTGTGCATGTGTGTTGCCATAGCAACAGCGTGAAGGCCACAGGTGCTCATCCTTGAGAATGACAGCAAAAATAATAGAGACAGCAAGATTCTGCTGTGTCTGGGTGTGATTTAAATGCACAAACAAAAGGTTTAAAAGCCGACGCCTTGCTCTCCACCCCTCTCCACACATCTTTCGTTCACCTTTGCTGTCATGACAACGCTGTCCTGTGGTGCTTCCAGTGTAGAGAGTCTGGAGATTGTTGGAGACGCAGAACAATAGTGGAGAGGATGAGAAGTCTCGCTCTATAACGCACGGAAACTAGAAAAGCTTGAGGAGCAGATAATATCCATGATGAGAAACGGTTGGCATGACTGCCCTGATAAGCTTTTGATTGTCTGACTCTCCTCAGCTCTTAACAAATTGTCTCCAAGCTTCCTAGCGGGATTGGGCAATTTCATTTTGGAGGTTTGGAAACAAAAAGAGAAACAATTTTAACACAATCTTTACTGTGTAAGGATGCGGAAGGCATTTAGAAAAAAAAAACAGGGGAGAAACGAGTGAAAAGATGAAGCATCGCACCCGCCTGCTGTGGGTGATAACAGCAGGTGGTCTCCTGGGTTCACTTTGCATCCCTGATGCTTTGTGCCTGCAGAGAAAACACCTCAGGAAGCAGAGAGAAGAGCACCAAGCAGACTGGGAGATTTGTTTCTGTTAAAGTAAAAATAACCACACAGACTTTCAAGTAAAACAAACTGGAAGGATGAAGTAGAAAGCAATGCATAGACAAATATACAATATGTCAAATCAGTATGTTGCCTTGAATGTAACAAATATGTAGGACAAGTGGAACCATACTGAGATATTTCAGTGTGTAACCGTGCAAGAGTGTTGTCATTTAAAATTCTGCATCGTCTACAAATTTGACCAAGTGAGAGAAACTGCATGAATCAGCATCTGTCACCTCAATGTCAGCAGTGCAACATCTCAGTATGAATCCATACACATTGTGTCTAGTTCTGTCCACAAACTCCAGCCTATTGGAAGGACATTTTGCAGGAAACACAGTCCACACATTTTGCAAACATACTTTCTGGAAAGAATTTAAATTATATTTGAGTATTTTCAAATTACATTTGATGTCACTATTTTCTGTGATTACAAAGAGAAATAATTTTATATGCGATTATGAAGCACAGTGAGAAATAGTTTGTCTATGGGGACGAAATGAAGGTGAATAGATCAGGTAATATAAAGTACAACCTAAATTTCCGTGTTTAAAGCAGATGACTGTTTTTTCTGTTGCTAAAATATTTCTTAATTTTAAAATCTTTCTCATATCTTTGGAGAAATTTGTGTCATGGGCTCAGTAAAAGCCATCGAATGGCAAAAATTTAAGCATTTATCTTTGAAAGACAAATTTGTTTCTTTTATTAAATTCTCTAGCCTGACACTTCATTTTTATCAACTCTTCTCTCCACAATCTCTTGCAAAGGCTTGGGGAAAATGTTGTTGATGGTCTGCTGGTGGAAGAGTTAAATTTTCTGAAGCTGTTAAGATGCATTTTATGGCCCCCGGGCAACAGTTTTGATCTCTCCTTCACCATCTCTTCTTTACTTCCTGCTTTACCTTCACCTTTACCGTTTTAACACCATGCATTTCTTCATTTTTATTTATCCCTCTCTGTTAGCCTCTGTAAGTGCGCTTCTTGAAAATAGATATCTTTCCTTCCTGCCTGTATCAGTAGTCTAACAAACAAGCACACACAAGGCAGTGTTGTGTGTGTGTGGGAGCTCAGAGGGATCACATATCATGAGCAAAACGCAAACGTCCTGCTGGTCTTTGCAGGGTCCTGGTGCCCATTAGCAGCGATCACTTGGAGAGAACCATAACTGTTCAACAGTCCATTATAGAGCAACACAGACTCACACAGGACAGACAATAAAACACCAAACCGACACAGAGTTATACAAAAATATACTCAACATACTAGTGTAAATTATTTTATTTATTAGATAACCAAGCAAGTTTGCATAATTATACACGTGAAATCAAGATGTATTAAGTAGAAAAATAGTATATTTCTCAAATTCTATCCAATTAGAATATCACAAAAGACCACTAAAGAAGATGTTTTGACTATATTAAGGCCTACACAATCATGTAGGCTGATTTCAACCACATTAGTGGAAAGCTGAGTGGAAGGAAAAAGTATGGTGGAAAAAGATGCACAAATGATAGAAGAGGAAAACAAGAGATACCAGACCTAACAACTCAAAACAACATTATTATCAACCTTGACCTCTTTAGATCCCTGTTTTCTTTGGCTTTAATCTTGTTATTCTTTTAACTGAGTATGAGCTATGATTTTAAAAAATAACAATGTTTTGTTGTTCCGTTTATATATTCCAGTGTTGGTTGATCCATTTTCAGATCCAAAAATGTTGTGCATGAAATAAATAGGATTCAGAAAAATACAAAACATGGAAGGAGAAAAATGACCAGCTCCCATTGTGCTTTATGAGTTTTATTGATCAAATTAGTTTTCATCTGAATGGCCTATAAATGAATTAACATAAAGGATCTGAAGTTTCTTTCTCATTGAGATTACAACCCATTTTATAGCCGAGTTTTATTTTCCTCTTTGTGCAGAACATCAAAAGTATTAAAAGTACGCTCTGACTTCCTCTGCTTTACTGCCTCTTTTATGGTGAAACAAATCTTCTGTCATTCATAAAGGAAGCAGCAGATGAGAAATATCTGACCATAAAATGGGGAATGACATTAAAAATGGCTGCCACCGAGAACAGACAGGCGTTTGTGCTTGTGTTAAACAGGCTATTAGCTTGCACACTGCTGCTAGTGCCTGGACAACATTTGCATTAAAATGAAGGAATTGGCTTCCAGGTTGATCGCCTGGCTTACAAAAGTTCTTCCCTCTCAAGAAATGAACTGTGGAACAACACTGTTCAGCCTTATTAGCTTTTACAGATATTTATTTTCTCTTTTTTCTTTTTTGTTACAAAGCCAATATTCTTAGCCTAAGTGGGAGGAAACTGAGCTGACAAATCGATTCCGGTTGACTGCTTGTATTTCTTTTGTGGCTCTTGTAATTTAAAACCTCGGCCTGACACCACTGATCGACTCTCCTCCATGCATTGTTCTCCAGTTAACCTGGATTTCGGGGTATTGGTCTGGGCCGAGATCTCCAGGAGGGAAATTGATAGGCAACTGCTGCGGGGTTTAGTGGGAGGAAACTGCAGCACAAAGAAACCTGAAAGTGCAAAGACTGTATGTTCTTGTTAAAGAGAAGTTGATCGCTAATATGGATTCCCCAATCATTTATTTCTGACTCTCCTGTACTAGGAGCAAAATACAACTAAATGTGGAAGACTTATTTAAAAATCCAGCATCACAACTTTGATGATTTAAATGGCGTAATTGAGAAGGAATGTTTTTAATATGTTTTGGTTATGTCTACAGAAGATTATCTGGTGTAGCTCAAGTTTTTAGTTAAAAGCCACAGCCAATATCAAACTTTTATTCTTAAGCAAAAGAAGATAAGCCAAAACCTCACTGTCTTTTTAAGCTTTCAATCATTTTTTCCTCTTCTTTATGAAATCATACACTACATAGGTTCCCACACACCAAAGGTTTTAATAGGTCATAATTAAATTACAAAAAATAGGTTGGCTGGATGAACACGTTTCCCCAGTCGTGACTCTTTTTCTGCTCTTCAGCAACTATTCAGGCAAAATTGCTTATGAAAGCAACTCAGAGCTCAACTTTTGACACACTGCCAGCCACCTAGTCCACTTCCACTGAATTACTAAATTAGATTTATCTTCTTACATCTGATGGTGACTTTAATAATTTAGAACTTTATTTACTAAAGGTAAATAAATTTAAAGGTAGAAATTGCCTACTAAATTTAGAGTGGCTCCTTGGTTGGGTCAATTAATTTTTGGATTGAATTTTCCAAAAATAGGGCAACAAAGCTGGGAACAGCTTCCAGCAAGTACTAAGAGGTGATACAAACGGATTTGTATTTTAGGGACATAATCAGGATGATCCCCATTTAAGACATAAAGCTAATTTAAGACGTAGCCTACTGTGAAATCAGAGCTTTCTGTTGAAAGCAGGGGCCATTCTTCAGTGCATCAAACATTTATGAATTTCACATAAGGAGGTCCCAGGCCCTTAGTGTGGTTTTGTATTCAAGGGCGTTCTTTAGGAGGCCGTAACTGAATCCACCATGGGAACTCCCCAGGGAAGGACTACAATAAAAATCACTGAGATGCATCACTTGGTCTCCTAACAGTGCCGGAAATTGTATCGATATAAGCCGTGAAAAAGATCAAAAATCTTTCTAAAAATTAAAGAGAGTATCTTATTACAAACTAGAAATAATGCTTACTGACATTAGTCTGAAATGTGGATGTTACTTAATGGGACTGAGAAAGTGCAACATATAAACAAGATGAAACTAATGAATGAATGAATTAGAAATTGTGAAATAGATGGCACTAAGAGTTATTTGAGATGAGAAAAAGCATTGTTTTGCTCAAGCATGTATTTTATTTTAAATCACTGCAGAGTAAAATATTAAAAATGATCAGTGGAAATAGCTTTAAGTGCTTGAAATGTGCCAGTTTGGTAAATGCTAAAATTGTATTATTTCTAATTGTGATTATTTATGTAGCATCAATTCAAAACAAATGCCAACTCAAAGCACTTTACAACTCAGTTTTAGATATTAAAGCACAATGTCAACTTAATCTAATCAGAAAGACAGATAAAAATTTTGTTTCATTAAATCCAATTTGACAGCATTTTCATAAAACAATGCAGTCAAGTTTAGTTAATGGGCAAAAGGTTTTTTTTCTAAGAAATACCAGCCAGTTGCATAAACTCCTCCTGTAACGACAGTGGAGAGTTGATTTCTTGAAGTTAGTTACTTTGCAGAAACGTCTCCTGCTCTGCATGCATTTGACAGCGAAAAGGAAAACTCTGTCTCAACATGATCTGTGCAGGGCCTGCGAGACTGAAGGTCTTTGTTTGGTGATGTTTCAGCAAGACAGTGGTGCAGTTCATAACACGCATCTGATAAAGGACTTCTTCTCTTCCCGTCTCATAAAGTTACTCTTTTGGACCATTCTACTTGTTACCCTGATCTAAAACTCACTGAAAATGTTTGCTGAAATCTGGCAAGGTAGATTTACAAAGAATTTTGCACAAAGATTTTACGTCACCTTAGAAAATATTGAATAATAAGTTTGCAGAGAAAGATAGAGGAAAGTACGGCTACATTCGAATCTATGGATTTACATCTTGACCGTGTTGCAATTTGATCTTCAATATGCAAACAGAAGAAACAGAGTCAAGAGGCAAAAAAAGAGGAAATTTATCAAAAGTGACATTTCATCTCAAACTGTTTCTTATGAGCCGATCAAAAGTTAAAGATCATTTTTTTAAATGTCAGCCTACTGGATGGATGTGCTTCCTATGGGATGTTTTAAAACTTGTTTTAATTTTGAAGATGTTACATAAAAGGTATCCACTGGAACTGACATCGTTCATTTATGAGTGAGATGCTTTTAGTCTTTTCCATGCAAAGAAGCATGCAGGCCATAGAAAATTTGTAAACATCCAATGTACCAAATAACCATATAATATGTAAAAGGCAGCCACTGACAATTTTTAATTTTGTGTTCTTGGTATGAAGCTCTTCTTCATCAACTCCAGCAGGATTTTGCACACAATAAAAGACAACAGAGCCTAATTAGACAGTCATCTGCACAGCACTCAGCTGCTCTGCATGCCGTGCATCAGGAGCTCATGGTCGTATGCGTTGAGTCACAAACACTCAGCAACCACTCATCGCCTCTGATGTTGTTTGTTCCCTTTTCTCTTCATGATGTAATTTTTGTATGATTGGGTTTATATTGGATGTCTTCATTTCTTTCAAAGCCAAATAAGGTAGTATGTTGGGGAAGGGCTATTTTTAAACTGCCATCAAATATTGCCCAAAATGGACTATAATGGCTGTAAACAGGGTCAGCGTGTACTGGAGCACCATGTCTCTGTTAATTGACATGCCGTAAAAAGAGGAAATGAACATGCTTCAAAGGAATAAACACATGGTTTTCTGAATGAAGATAACTAATTAAAACATTAGTTATTCTCTCAAAGGAGGATCAAGTCAACCTTGTTGGTCTTCAGTGTTTTTATTGAAGATAAGAACAGATTATTTTTGTACCTTATCCCCAAGAGGTGCTTCACTGAATTATTAACCTAAAGGCAGCTAGATTTGAAGTACATTTCAGACTTAATATTTATAATTTTTTTTAAAGCAAGAAAAATGTGTCATATTCCCCAGTTATATGGAAGAAATACATAATTTCTAATTCCATAAAGATCCACATCCAAAGTGAAGAATGGCAGACAAAACATTTACCTGTTTATTTTTCATTTTAAAGGTTATTTACTGTGGGAGTTTATAATTGGACGACATTCGAATAGAAAGAGCAGGTAATTTTAAAACTTGAGAGAAAAGTTAACTACAAACAGAGTCTGCTGGTCATAAGAGAGAAATTACAACCTCTATTCACAGTCAAACACTTGAAATGGACCTGACTGCACCAGAATCAAACTGACAAACATAAGAATGCTATCTGAATACTTTGGGAGATATGTGCCTAAATCAATGAAGTTAAAAATAAAAAAGTATTAAAAGATTTCTAGAAGTCTGAGTTTGAGTCTGAGTCTCTTTGATAGCATGATGGCTTCTGGATCATCAGAACAATATTCTGGTTCAGAAGTACTTTGCTGAATGGCTCTCTAAATTAGGGATCAATTAATCAATTAATCTAGGAAAACATCTTCTATTATCAAATAAATCAACCATCTACTTTCTGTCTTTATGACACCCTGTAACATCAGGTGACCTGGATTTTTAAGTGGAAACAACCTTTTCTTCCCTGTTTTTGATATTGTGCATTTAATTTTCTATAATTTTCTTATATATATATGTGTGTGTGTGTTTGTGTATATATGTATTACCTCTAAACAGTGTATCTTTGAGTTACATTGAAACTTCAAGGCACATTGTGAAAAGTGCTGGTAGAAATCAAAATAAGATTGAGTGAGATTGAATAAAAGGTTGTGTGTATTATTGTGTGCAAGTAGAATGAGAAAAATGGCAATTGCCATGGAAACAAGCAGAAATCAGTGCTTGTTTTCCTTGTCTCATCTCTCTTTTGTCATCTTTTTCCAAAAACAAGTGTTTGTTCTTACTCCTCTCAGTTGATTTTAGTCTTCAGCTTATATGAAAGTTTAGTGGCTCACAGGCTCCACATCCTGATAATGTTGGAAGATTAGAAGACGGTTAGCCTGTTCAGTGAGGGCCTCTGGGAACACACAGCAATAAACAGTGTGAAAATTGCATCTCGATGTCCAGATGGGCTGCGATTTCAGCTCCTCGTTTGTGATATTATCTTGGCCTCATGCTTCATTAGCTTTAGAAATTGGATTCTTTGAGCAAAACCTTGGTAATTATATGTCTCGGTGACTTTGGGGAATTTCTGAAAAGTGGTACACATGCTCGCATTAGTTTTGCTCGTTATCTCAATGTTGTAATATATTTATGGATTCTCAAACCTGCCTCACGTTCCTTCCAGTATTCAGAGGATCAACTGACACTCTGTCCTTGTACAATTACAACATTATCATACAGCTAATAAAAATTACATGTACATGTTATGGTTATGGTTCTGACGTAAGTAAGAGCTTCAGATTTCTTTTGAAAGGATTTGGCATAAGAGAAAAAGATGTTGCTTGTTAATCTGTCTTTTGTTTGACACCTAAATTGCGAGGGGCATCCTTACATCAGTTCTGCAGGATTATTCTGTTCAGCCTTTGAGAGCTGCAGCCTGTCAGACAGTCGAACTCACGCTGTGTGTTTCCAACAGTTGCACAATTTTCAGAAGGGGCATCTAAGGAAAAGCCAATCTGCTGAAGCTGTCTGATACATTATAATTACACATGTTACACACTCATCCAAAACATTCACAGTCTGTCATCTGACAGAGTGAAAGAAAACACTGATGGGTCAGATAAAATGCTAATTTTTCTAAAGATTAGCCTTGAAGAATCAGACTTGATGTTAGGATTGGTTTTACATAAATACATTTTCTTTGGCAATTCAAAGCTTTCATAAGGATGTTTCACATCAACTTTGAAAACCACTAGAGTTGTTTCGTTATTGGTTTCATTGTTCATTTACAGGTCTTCATTTTGACTCTTCTAGTTAGAATGATAACCTCTTATCTTTTAAGGGGATCTTCTATTTGAGGTTTTTAAGAATAAATGCTACCAAGCATGAAGTCATCCTAGCCCTGTTTCATGATAACACCCAGTAGTGTTTAAATATGTTCAATTGGTACCAAATTGGGCCCAGAAAATCTCCCCCATATGGAAGCCTATGAAAACACACATGGACATTGACTTTTGTGGCTTCTTGACTGTAAACATTATAGAAAGAATGGGGGCTTTGTTAAATATTTCTAAGTAGAATTATCCTTTTTTCTACGTCAGTGTGTTAGTTGTTTCCCTTCTTCCTCCTAAGTCATTCCTAAACAATTTGCTGCTCTTAAAAGCATAAATACTTCTGATAATCAGTGTTAAATACATTTCCTTCCAGCAGGATTAAAATTGTTTGGATAAACGTTCCTCATTGGAGATATAAATAAATGAACTAATGTTATTTCAATTCACAAGGCGCACATGAGAAAGTTTCTTTAAAAAAACATGCATGTAGTAATTGTTCTTGTTTGTGATGTACCATCAGAATTGAACCATTTAACATTTTTCCTTTAAGAGAAAAGAGTCAAAAAGTCAATCAAGTCTTTTTCAGAGTTAGTGTAAAATTTCCTCTGTGGGATCCAGTTACTTTAAAGCACAACAGTTTAGCAGATCAAGACTGTGCTGTGCATAGACAGCCAATAATCACCAGTAAGAGCCTTTAGCTCACCTTCGTCAAATATTAATTACTGAACACATGGTGGTATTCCCTAATTTGATGTGCAAAAACATGAGACTTTATTTATCACCTCAGTAAAACCAACACATTTACACATCTGAGTAGTTCTGCATCCTTTCTCTTAATATAGCTCAGTCTGTACCCATCTGTCACTAGGTTTTGTTGCTCCACAGGCTTTGAGATGTGTTAGGGAGCATATATAGCCAGAGGGAAGGAAGGCATATTTACTGAGGGTAATAAAACATAAACGAAACGGGGCAAAGCAGAAGAGATCTTGACTCTGATGGAGGGATTGTACCTGACATGCTGTTATTGTCTTTACTTTCTTCACTTTGGCTTTTCATATCAGTTCATCTCAGACAGAAATAGTGAGCCCTTTAGCTATTCATTCCCCTGATAGTGATGTGCAAAAAGGCCTAACATAAATGTACCTAATATTGCAAAAGGTTAATCTTAAGCAGAGAAAATAGAAAAATCCAACTTTAATTAGTATAGAGAAAAATATTATACAAAGGCTTGATATTAAAATATATATTTTAAAAAACTGCGGTCAATGCAGTGATCAGCATCACTAAGCATTTCTAAAAAAAATTTACCTGACTGGCTAGGGGAACTTTACAAAAATAACTTTTTACAGACCATAGAAACATGAGAACAAAGATCTGCAGAAGACAAAATAACATTTCTATTTTAGCAAATCTGTAAGAGTCAGTAGATAGCTGCAGGATAAAAGGCACTCACCTAAATCTGCTCAAATCAAAAGTCAGAGCAAGAATTACAAACTTTAAACAAATGTGACAATCAAGGCTGGATGAGAACCCAGGTGATAAAGTGAACATCTGTAAGGCTCATTGTCAGAGAACATTTTCTTACCATTTGGGTGGAAACACAAACATCTAAACTGCAAGCAGGATAATATACCACTTCACAAAACTCAACTAATCTGGAATGGATTTCTGCAAGATTAGAATTCACTGTCCAGTGGCCTCAATAGTCACCAGATCCCAATCCAAGACAGCAGCTGTGGGATGTGGTGGAGCAGGGGGTTTGCATCATGGATGTGCAGCTGAAAAACCGGCAGCATCTACTTGATGCTTTCATGGCAATATGGACCAAAATGTCAGAGGAAAGCTCTGAAACCTTGAAAACCACGAAACTGTGCTTGTTGACACCAGTTTTGCCTTGTGCTAGCTAGAAAAAAGCAGGTACAAAAAATGAGTGCCAACCATGGATGTGTTAGATCGGTCACATTCATGCCCGACTCTGTCAGTAATATTTCTGTTTAAGCAGCAAAGATACCCGTGTTAAAGATTAAGACTTCAGCAGCAAAGGCAGCTAATGGGTTTTATGAATGAAGGGAAGACAAACATTCATTAATACGGGGCAATAAAAAGTGGATGAGTAGCTCAAATGGACAAACAGCAGGTCAGGAACTGTCTCTGTGGACCAGAAACAGAAGAGAGAGCAAACAGGGTGACTGTGAAATGTAACATCAGGGCAGGAACAAGCTCTGTGGTCACTCACACAGCTAACAGTGTTGAACTTTGTTCAACTCTGGCACATGAGGCTGAGTGAATACATCACCCACCGGTTTATAAGTCACCCCTTCACGGAGAGAGAAGAGGCAGAGGAGGAGGAGAAGCCATGAAGCAGAAGGAAGAGGAGAAAGACGGAGCAGAAGAACAAAAACAGGATTGAGGGGCACATAAAGGAGAAGGCTTTCTGGATTAGGAGAACATTTTTTCTCCTGTTTGGAGTTGGGAGGCCCTGCAGCTGTAAAAATGTGGATAGAAACCAAAACAGAGGAGGAGGAGGCCAGCAGGAGTCGGGCCAGCTTCAGTCGGCGAGTGCTGAATGGTCTGATGTTGTGCACTGGAGACATGGAGCACTTGGATAAGTACATCCAGGGTAGGGAAAGAAAAAGCACATTTGGACTTTTGTGTTACTTTAAAAAATTCACCAAGTTTTAGAATAGATAATGATTAAACATGTGTGCAAAACGTGAATAACCTCAGCTAGAAATGCTTACAGTGCTGGTAAAATATGCAGATATAATCACAGCAGAACTCCCACAGCGAGGACGCCTGCACTCTGCCTCCAACACAACACATTCAGCATTAAGATCTTTTTTCCAGTCACTTCACAAAACATCCTGAACTAACAAGAAAACAACACAACACAGGAATAAGTTTGTCAAACATTTTATTTTTTTAATAACATGTTTGAATATTTGTCTTTTGTTTTCTGCCCAGAAAAGTGGTTTGTGCTGCGGCTGGCTGTGTGGGGGCTCAGAGGAGTGGCCAGAGTGATTCTGGCCAACAACCCACTGAGCGGAGCTCTGATCCTGGCTGCCCTGTACTGGGCTTCCCCCTGGCAGGGCCTGCTGGGAACTCTGGGTGTACTGGCCTCAACTCTCACAGCTGTCGTCATTGGACAGGACAGGTGGAGTTTACACTGCCGTAGAGATTCAAACTCACATAAAAACAGCAAATAGTGATTTGAAAATTGTTGTGAGAAATCAGTGGTTCAGGTCAATATTTTTGGTAAAGTTCACTGAATTATGTCTGAGTGCAGTTTTAAGTTTATGCTACTCATCTTAAAGCTGTACTACAATGTATGCCTCCCACTGTGATATATGTTAATGCCTATCCTTGTGCTACGGCTTCAAAAACAAACACTTCTCACCGGGAGGTCAAGGTGTTTAGAAATGAGAGGCAGAATCCATTTACCTTCACTCTCAAGTTGCTGCTCATTAAAACAGAGAAGTTTGCTTTATGAGGATCCATAAAGAGTTGACCATAATTGTGTTTAATAAGTTCCTAAATGATCATTTTTCATTATGAAACAGCCAAGTTGAACTTGAGCTCCTGTGTTTGTGTACAGTGGCGACGTGGCAGGAGGTCTTCACGGATTCAACGGCATGTTGGTGGCTCTTCTGATGGGAGTGTTCAGCTCAGCTGGAGACTGGTACTGGTGGCTGCTGCTGCCTGTCTGTTTGGCCTCAGCTACATGGTACGAATCTCATATATGCTGTTTGTGCAGGAACCCAGAGTGGTAGGCAGGGCCGCCCCAAAAAGATCCCCAAAAACAATAAAAATCCCCAATAACAATTTAAGGTATAGAGGGTGGCATCTGTCGTTTTTCCAAAGACTTAAAAACATCAGTGACTGCGTTTTAAATCTATTTATTGTGTTTAACTTTTAACTAATCTTCTACATTTATTAAGCAGAATTGTATATATTTGAAACAGTATGTAAAAAGGTTGAATTTTTGATGATTGAAGTTGTATTTAGTACAATCAGTGCACCCTGAAAAAGAATGATTCATTTGTGTCCTTAAAGCTAGAAATCAACATGACACTGATGACCTCGTATGTTAGCTTCTCATCAGCATCGCATCTCTTAGCGTTGCTCAAATAAAAAGTTGTTAAATGTCTTTGACAAAAGTAGTTGCTGCCAATAAAAAGGTCACGTGATAATATTTCTCTGAACTATATCAACATACTTTACACATTCTTTTCAGGCAAAACGTTTTCCATCCAAAGAACAGGCCCCACTGATACGCTTCTTCTTTACTTCAACAAATACAAGCTGGCAGACATTTCATATTTCTGAGTTTGACTTCAATTCTTATCAAAAATTAAAACAGACTTTTTAGCATATTGCGTCTTAAAGTGTTTTTATTTATTTTAAAGGCTTATAGTTCCTTCCATTCTTCTTTCATTTTCCCAGTGTCTTTCTGTTCAGTGGGCTCACAACGTTACTGGACCACTGGGACTTGCCTGCTGCCGTGTTTCCCTTCAACATCATTATCGTCCTTTACCTCCTATGCACTGGAACGAACAACCCTTATTTTCCTCGTGACCCAGTAGTACCACCGGGGGCAGTAGAGCCTAATGACACAGCGCTTATAGCAGTAGAGGTGAGGACAAATCTAACCGGTATGGACAGCATGTCCACCCAGCTTGCGTTTAAAAATAATAAAATTGTTCAAGACAATCTTTAGGAAGGGGAACATAAAAATACAACCCGACAGCACTACTCATTTGTGAAACGACTAAAGTTATTTGTAAGCAATCTGATTTTTTCTCAGTTGATAGTCACAAATATTGAAGTGAAATATTCCAGTTACACAGTATGTAGTACCTGGAATATTTTATTTTTCACTTTTGAAAGGCTAGGTGTTCATTAGTTTGCAGAAAGAAAAAAAAAGTTTTATGCAATGTAAATGTGCAACAGCAGAGCATGTCTTCCAAACTCTGTATCCTAAACAAACACTGACTGAAAGCCAGCAGAAACTCAGAGACAAAATACAACCAAAGCTTTGACTCTGCTTGGTCAGACAGATCAGTTTCCATGGGTTAACACCATGGAAACGCTTTGAATTTGAAAACATAATTTTTGTGCTCTAATGTTTAGATAAAAAGCTACCTTTTTGCAAAAGGTTGCATGTTGATCTTTTGACCTTCTTGATTTGTTTGGCCCTCCATCATCAGCTGCAGAAAAGAATGAAAAAGGTCAAGAACCTCCTGAAAAGTGACTTTTGTCTGTTAGAGTCACAGTGGTTTGAGTGTTAGTGGGTGTTTTCGTAATAATATACTTCTATAATTCATATTTATTAATAAATTACTAACAGAACACTTGAACTTGTGAATTAAAAGTAGAAGATATTACTCAAATATATTTGAGTTATCATCTTCAAGCTTTTCAAGGATTTCTCTAAAGTCACGTGTCTCAATGATAATGTTACAAACATGATTGAATAGTTTTAAATACTTAAATTCATAAATTTCTCTGCAATAGCCTCAACATGTGGAATAGAAATCCTGAGTTAATATGCTTTCTTGTATAAAGATGCAAACCTCTGTCAGCTGAAAAGGTCAAAACTCGATTCTGTTTGATCTTTTCGTCTTAAGGTGAACGCTTTCCTGGAGCAAGAAGTCTTAGTTTAAGGGAAGAAAAGAGAGGCGTTTAAGTGAACTGCCATCATTGATTTCTTTTAATATGAGATATTTTGTTTTGGAGTTACGAGTGGTATAGTAGTTTACCACAGACAGATCTGAGAAACTCCAATTTGTCCGAGCGATCTCGTTGTGAGCACAGTTTCAAATTTAAGTTTGTGTTGCAGTGACGCTTCGTCTCAAGCTTTTTTCTTCTTAATTTAGTCTCTAATTTACGAGGTTTCTTGCTAAATCAACAACCTTCCAGTAACAGATACCTGTAGGAAATCTGTTATGTTTAAGTTCAAAAAAGAAAAAATCAACAACTGGAGACATCAAACAAATTTGGAAACTACTGGGCAATAAACTTTAGCCAGGAAGGATAAATATCAGGTAAATGAAAACCTAGGATGGTTGCATACTAAAAGGCTTAAAAAGCACATGAATTAATGTGTAACTAAAAGTCGGTGTCAGGGAAGAATGAATGGAAAAATGGATAGAGAAAAAGTGACAATGCCAATGCAACGTGAATTTTTGTGAATTTAATAAAAGCTGAACCACAAAACACAAAAAGAGAAAACAGAGAAACCATAAATCCCAACAAAAAATGCCTCAAATAACAAATACTGACCCAAATAAAACTAAACTGGGCGCTGGACGCCTCCAGAAGTGACTGATAAGTAACTCAGGCAGATCTGCTTTTCTGAGCTGCAATCATAACTGAAGCTCTTGGTTCAAAGTTATATTCATCATTAACAGTAATATTCAACATGTCGTTTAAATTAGAGTTTTAGTGTGATTACATTCCAGTTTTCAGATCTATTTACATGTCAAAGTTTTGCTTTGTTCAGTTTTAATAGCAAGAATTGGACATGTAAGGATTATTCCCGACATGACCAAATGGAAAATACCGTTTTACATTGTTAACTTCTAAAAAATGAATAGGCTACTTTTGTGATTTAACTATGTAGAGAAAATGCTTTTGCAAAAAGCTTCTGGTCCAACAACAGTAAGCAGATGCACCAGCTGCTGCAGTCTGAGTGGATCCTATTTGCCAGCTGTAGTTTCAGTGATTCAAGAGGAGCAGAATTTTAATTTCCAGCCTTTTTTTAAACAAACAAAAAAAACTAAGATGATGGATTTTCAACCAACTTAATGACAGCATTCTGTAAAACAAAAATTTGCAATATAAATGCAAAAAAAAAAATAAAATACAAATATATGCATCATAAGTAACAACTATAGAAAAAGATTAAAAATGTCTAATCGAAATGCAACTTAGTAGTTCCGCAGCCTGCTACAATATTTATAGGAAGCAATACATTTACATTAAATAATATAAATGATGAATCATCAGAATTTTAATTTTAACTT
This sequence comes from Gambusia affinis, assembly GCF_019740435.1. Lineage (NCBI taxonomy): Eukaryota > Metazoa > Chordata > Actinopteri > Cyprinodontiformes > Poeciliidae > Gambusia > Gambusia affinis. The sequence continues at coordinate 18,685,690 of NC_057885.1, forward strand.
TAGATTCAGTCAAACAGGCTTATGCAATGCCACTTTAGTAACTCCTCTTCCTGTTTAAAACTTATTGAACATTGACACTATGTGTATTTTTTTTATATATTAATCCTAATAAAACACATGAAGAGATTGTGCTCCTCCTCTACTGCAAGCCTATTGAACTTTCTATGCATAAAGGATATCATAGTTTTCACACTATAATGTTTAATGTTGTAAGACACAATAGGATGTAAATGTAAAGCCATTAGATGTATGGTAAAGACACAATGGATGAACAATCCATCTTTTCAAGAGTAAATGTCTTTATTTTGTAATATGTATTCAAAATCTATTTTCCACATAAATTAAGAGTTTTTCTTCATAACTTCAGTAGGATTTTTCCTTTAGAATAAGTTGTTCTGTAGGTTTTTTAAACTGCAAAAGCTTTAGTTTCTACCAAAAGTTCCCTCCTTCTTAGTTTGCCCTTGTGAATATAATTAAGCCGATTTGTAAGTAAGCCTTTAAGTAAGAAGCTGCTTTGTTTTGGTAGGGGGATGAACTGTTTGTCTCTGAAAGATGATCTCCAAACTGACGCTGAGCTTTGATGCTGAAAAGAATCCTTTCAACTCCGCTCGGTGTCCTGAATATCAAAATTTAAACATGATGATAATACAAACATCACACTAAACCACTTTCCACAAGTTTTAGCTCTAACACCTCAGATTTTCTTATCTCTTTCTCTCCCTTCATAAATCGTTATTCATTTAGCCCTTATCTTCTCCAAGCTCATTTCAATTTGTTTCATTTTCAAGTCTTTGTGGCCTGATACAACATTCCTTCCTATTTAAATATTTCTTATTTCTTGTTAAACACTAAAAATCTTTCTCTTATCAATTTGATGTTCTCTTTTGTCACTTTTACTCTCTCTCATTCCATTTTTCACATCTTTATCCCTTTGTTAAAATGATTTTCCCCTCTTTTCTCATAAAGTAGCTTAATTTATGCTCTCCATTCACAAAGACGGTTGAAGTCATAGATTTCATTTATGGCTCTAGTAAAAAAGACCAATATTTCCCATTTTTCTCTGTTCTGTTCCTCTCTTCCGTTCGTTTTATTCCAACCATCTTCCAGCTCTCCTCCGGTTCTCTCCCCAGATGGGTTTTGGGGGGGAGGTGACGTCTGTCCTATTTATATTTAATGCTCTCAGATTCAGTCGCTCTGCTGAGGAAAGCGCTCAGCCTGCTCAGACAGAGTATTAAATCTTACAGGCATATAGATGCGTACACACACACACACACGCACACGCACACACACACAAACACACACACACATCGAAGCAAAAGCAGTAGTGAGGCTGCCGTGTAATCAAAGACCATTTATGACTTGTAAATATCAGCGACGTGCAGGTGCAGCCTTCACGTCACCATGGCAACTCTCCGGCGCTGAGTGACTGCTGGGAAGGCACCATTTATCATTAAAGGTGTTTAAGCAGGAAGAGGTGGAGGGGAGTAAAGATGATTTATAAAAGAAAAGAGCAGCGGCATATTTACCTGTGTTTTTCATAAAAGTCTGTTTTAAAGTTTTCATAATGCCAGTTTTAGTTCCCCTTTCACCAAGTTTTCCTTAAAATCTTTACACCTGCCCAGGTGATCCGTGGCATTCCTCTCGGTGTGGGTCAGATCTACGCTACTGAGGCCCTTGGACCCTCTCTCCTCATCCTGGGGGCCATTGTTCTCTACTCCCCGCTGCTGGGCGTCCACGCTGTGCTGGGATCAGCAGTGGGAACACTGGCCGGTCAGTCCTGCTTCATCTTTGTCATCCATCAAAACCAGAATAACCAATATTATGTACAAACATCAAGCATATACAGCTCTGGAAAAATTCAAGAAACCACTTAAAACTACCTGTTTCTCAGATTTTATTTTTTCATAGGTATATGTTTGAGTAAAATTAACATTGTTCTTTTATTCTATGACCTACTGACAACATGTCTCTGAAATTCCAAGTAAAAATTTTGTAATTATTAGCAGAAAATGAGAAGTGGTCAAAATAATGAAAGATAAGCAATGCTTTCAAACTTCAAATGATGCAAAGAAACAAAGTTCATGTTCATTTAGAAACAACAATACTAATGTTTGAACTCAAGAAGAGTTCAGAAATCAATATTTGGGGGAATAACCTGGAGGTTTTCAGTGGGATTCGGTGCAGTCGGTTCTTCATCTTATTCAGTAAAATAAAACTGAGGATTTGGTTTTTTCTGTGTGTGAATTTAGTTCCTGTGTCGTCCACCCATCAATCCACACAATTCATGACAGAATATACATGCATCTGTATATGAAGTCAATTTTCATGGATGATGGTACTACGGAGTAGGGGAGGATTAGACAGATTGGGACTTTGTTTGCTGTATTGCAGATGTTGCTCTTGTTTGACAGGTTGAATAAAAGAGCTAAGCTAAAAAGCTTAAAAGTTTTATAAGTTTGTCTGCATTCTGGCATGGTCATCATGACCAAAAAAGTGGGATCCTCAATTCAATTTCACATTGAAATCCGTCACTTCAGATGGTTTTGGTGGGATTAGGAGGTTTTCTGAGAGACTCACTGGGAGGAAACCCCGGGCCAGACCCAGATTTTACTGGAGGAACAGTTAATCCCTTCTGTCCCCCTGAATGAGTTGGAGAGGATGACAGTGCAGAGAAACGTCTGGGTTTCCCTCTTGGATCGGTTGTCCTCATGTGGATGCAGTGTTGACTTAGTGGGGTTGAGTCACATCACACCAAAAGCAGTTAATAAACATTTTATTTAGTCTGCCTGGACAAGATACACTTAATTATTTATGTTAGATTCAGTCAACAGCATACATTCTGAGTATAGGTAAAGTGTAAGTCCTAAAAGTCCTTTAGCTTTTTAAGTAACTCCCAAATTGGACATAGCTTTTATTGGGATTTTAAGATCAAAATTGAAATGTTGTATTTGGGTGTGTGTGGCTGAAACTGATCAGATTCTTCATCCCATTCCTGTTTATGATTCCTCTTCTCTTTGCTATGCAGCTTCTTGAGGCTCGTTTTAAAAATAGGCTGTTGAGTTTATTTTTGACATCTGAGATGTTCCTAAAATTAAAATAAGGTGATTTTATGATGTTGACTTGGAACACAAGAATCAGCTAACACTGGGTCACAGTTGTGACATGACAGCAAGCTACTGCAGTTCTGTGCCTTCTTTGTTTTTAGCTTCTGTTTGAACAGACAGAGAGAGTTTTAATTAAAGACAGAAAAAGATGCAGCAACGTCACCCAGTCCACATTTTTAAATAATGGTAAGTCACGAAACATACAGTGTTTATGTCTACGTTATCAAGGACCAAGGTCAAGGTCAATTCTTCAATGGTGTTTAGCATATTCTTTTTAGCACTAGTGACCTGTAGTCTTGTAAGTAGCTGCACATATCCAGAGTTTTCTGATTGTGACTGTCTGATGGCATAAGCTGAGCTGTTCTTGAGAAATTTTATCTTCTGGTTTTGTTGGGATGCCTCTTGGTTTTTGATTTACATTGATTGTTTCAGAGAACCTTCTATTTATGTCCAGTTGCCATTTTCTTAGTAAGTGAATTTGCAAAGTGAAAGTAATTTCATTGTTGTTATTTGCTTTAGTTCCAAAATGAAATACTTTACTTGTTGCTTTCTCTTGTTTGCCACCTGTGTTTTATCTTTATTTCTGAAACAAACTGACCTGTTTGTTCCTCTTCAGTTGCCTGAAAATAGTTCTTGCACTTGTTCATATTTTGTCTTCTACACCAACACAAAGTGTAATTTGGGTAACCTGCATCGCACAATGACTTTATACGTTTCAGATTGGGACATTAAAAAAAGGCAAGTAGATAATGCTGAAATTTTAATCAAGCAATTTTAAGACAATTAGTAATAATCACAGCACTAAACTTTTTATTTTATATTGATTTGCTTTCATTCCCTCCTATGTCAAATTATAGAGGTTCTAGTTTTTTTTAACAAAACCTCCTAATTCTTATTTTAGAATATTAGTGGGAATTATGTCGGTAGAACTATTCTTGTGACTTAAGGTGCAAAGTATTTGCATCCTGATGAGGGATTAAAATTAAAAAATGCAGTTTAGCTGAATAACTAGCTCGCTCACATTGCTTAAACATTTCTCTTTTCAACATCACATAGGAGCACAGCAGAAATCGCCTCGTACAAATCAAGCCAAAAAGAAGGCTAAAATTTCCATATTTGATAATAAAAAATCTCCTGCAGTCATTTTTTATTGATTAGTCAGGACCTTACACTGATTGTAGAGTCAGCTTTCTGCAAGGCACGCTTTCAACTATAGAATAGTTTAATAAGATTAAAGTCATCTAGGACTTATGAAGTCTTTTAGCAACTGTACACATTATCTGTGCAGATATATAATTAAAGCTGCTGTGATATAAGAGGCAGGAAAAGTCTTCGTTGGCACTTATATTCTGGGCCTGCATCAGTACTGTATGCATTTACAAATGTCTAGGTTTTTATGCGTTTACTTTAAATATTCATATAAGAAATGATAAATGATATAATTTAAGCCATGTCGCCACTGGCCACTAAAACTTCAGCACTGAGTCCTAAAATACTTTGACAAGCTGTGAGTCATGCTGCAAAAAGTCCAACAAAAAAACAGAAGAGTGGGAGTGAGCTTGTGCACAAATATGTGAACAGAAAACCTGGGGACATTAGACTTCTAACGGCGGTTAGTATGCAAACACACATTTCTGTAATAAGCAACAAGAACGTCATTAAAGAGATTTGACCCTAATGAGGTTGTGTGGGCATCAGAAAGTAGATGAAGCAGTCTGCCGGAGCATGGCGGATAAATGCCTCTAAACGTCTCTCTCTTGTTGCACATTATTTTTTCCATGCTTCATTATTTCTGACTTTCTCACAGATTTGAAGTCTGGTTTCATTTTTTCCCCGTTGGTGTTTATGTCTTTAGCGGAGGATTAAAGAACTCAGGTCATTCACAGCATTTATTGATGGACAAAAAGTGAAGTTAAAGTGTTCTTGAACTAAAAGTAAAGATCTGATAAGAGACACATCTTATCACCAAAACCCGACATCTGATGTGTCCATATATTATCAACTTTTTAGTGAGTTTTCAAACCCAGTCTTGTGACTTTTTGCAGACCTTTGACTCTTTTTTTCTGGTGTTATCCGAGACTTTTGGAGATTTCTGGAGAATTGTGTTTCAGGACCACAAAGAATTCATGCATGTGCAAAGCAAAGCTTCCCTGGCTGATCCTCTCCCAGTAGTTTGCAACGTAAAAATAAAATCTTCTTTGTCTACAATCACTCCATGTCTATTATTGTATTTGTTTGTTTCTTTTCATGTTAATTGTCTGTTGCTTTTCTGCTGATTCTTTGTCCTTATTCTTTAATGCCACATTAAGATTGTTCTACTATTTATTTAAGAATCTTTATTTCACCTCTTGCTTCCAATTCTCCATTTGGAATCTACTTACAATTGCATTCTGACATATATACAAACCCATTCAATGAATCAGAATATTATTAAAAAGCCGATTTATTTCAGGAACTTTATCCTTGAGTGAAATACACATAGATTAATTACACACAGATGGAAAGTTTGAAAGCATTTATTTCTAATATGATTTTCCACCTAAGCAGCTTATATTTATGAAAACATACATTTTATATTTAGGATATTAAATCAGACCAATCAAAAAGTTTGTCTAATGTTGTTGTTTTCAAATCTACTTTTAATCTGACAAATGGCACTCATCATTTAATATTTATGATAGTTTCTGACTCAGAAATGATTGCGTCCAAACAAACAAACAAACAAACTGGTCCAAACAGCAACACGCCTCTGACATTAGCATAACAAACTTCATTTGTCCAAAAATAGCATCTTCTTATTTTATTACTGTGTCCTGTGAAACCTGCTTTTTATTTTGAGAAGTCTATGAACTATTTTTAGTCTGTCTACGAATTATTTCCACTTATTTTATTTTTAACATCTAAGTCAATATGTCAGAAAGCAAAGTCATTTCTTATGTAAATATGCTGCTTTCTAAAAATGTAGTTTGTGTCCTACTTATGGCCATTTTTTCAATCAGTACTTGAATTAATTAATCATAAACTTTTTATGTTTGGGGCATGCTCCGGTGGCGTAGAGGGTAGCGCGCCCCACACTTGGAGGCCCTCAGCCGTCGCGGGCTCGATTCCCGGACCCGGCGACATTCGCCGCATGTCTTCCTCCCTCTCCTTACCCCCTTCCTGTCAGCCTACTGCTGAATAAGGGACACTAGAGCCCACAAAAAGACCCCCTGGTGGGGGGGAAAAAAATAAACTTTTTATGTTCTTTATTGATTGCCTAATTAAGATGATTTTGTTTTGCAAAAAACTAAAGGACAGTGCTTTTTTTAAAAAAATTTAATCTTTTATTTTCTCTTTGCATTCAGATTTAGTTTGTCCTTTTTCTTTCATCTTTTCCCCACATATGAATAGTGTGGAACAGCTCATAGCGTGATATAGCTCTGCAACGTCACATTTAAACCCAATTCTGCTTCTTGACAGCTCACATGAAAGGAAGAGAAAGATTTCACCGTCAGGAGACAGAAACTCATATGTCACAGGCAGTTTAATTACAGGTCAAAGGGTTTCGAAGATGGGAACAAAAAAATAGGGAATAAACCACAGGCAGGGAGAGATCAGCCAGAAGAAAGACAGCCGGAAAAAAGGACAGCATGAGAATGCAGAACGTGGCAGAAGATGAATACCCAACACTTGAATAGAGCCAATTTGTATTTCTGTGCTTTACATCTCACTTCTTTGACACTTCAAAGTATTTTTTCAGTTTTACTTTTTTTTATTTGCAGCTTTTTTCTTTTTCTTTTTAGTTTCCATCAAGTTTTACCTTTTATTATCCCGTCATCTTAGTGTCCTTGAACCTGACATTAGTCTGCTGTTGAATTAATTATCTTCAAATTTCCACCACATACTTGATGAATGTCTGACTGTGATTTCCTTTAGGGAAACCACATTTGATGTGCATCTAAATATGAAGGAATGAAGAGAGTTTATGAAACATCTTCCCCTGTTTTGTTTACAAATTATGCATATTCTGTATGACATGCCACTGTTTTTTATATTGTGCAGTTACGTTTTCCACAAAGTTTGGTCTGGATACAAATTCAAAGTCACCACACATTAAATGTATTCAAATCATCATTTAAAAAGTATTTTGTGGAATTAAGCTCAACAAAAGTCCAAAAACTGAAAAAAAAAAAATCTTTAAGAAGCCAAACACTTTATCACATTGTATATGTCGCAATCATTTGACTTCAAAGTCAGTGGTTGTCGTTGAACCTAGGTAGGTGTACAAAGACAATAATATTCACAATTCTCTTGGCAGTGACACCTGGGAGCCAATTAGGCAACTCTCTATAAGTAGCACTTTCCTAATAAAGGTTTTGTGTAAAAACAAGAGAGGAAAAAACAGTGTTAGTACATCTGAGCTCAAAGGAAAGAGACCAGCATTAAACTCAACAGGGACAGAGTTCGAGGCCATATTTAGAGCTGCCACTCAAACACGGTGGATGCTCATGCTATTCCCATGAGGGGTTTCCAGAGGAGAAGAGCAGGGGCCGAATGTGGGCCAAAGCCTGCACCTGCTACGACCACTTAATAGGAAAACAAGTAACCAAATGTGTTATGTTGGGATAAGAATCTGAAAGAAGAGAAATGATGAGAGCTGGAATTCAGATTCAGATTTTCTCCATTTCTGGCCATTTCAGATGTGGATGTTTGGTGGCTGCACTGGTAATTAATGGAGGAAATATACAACATTAGGATTATATGAATTTGTTGGTAAGCTGGCACAGCAGCTTTTAAATATGGTCCATGCATTTTTTTAACAAGGTTGCAGATGTAGCATCAGGAAATTTGAGCTCAATATTTGCCTTGTTTCTCAATTTCAAAATCAGTTTTGATTTCTAACCAGGATTATGGTTCAACTGTGAAAGGAACAATCTAAGAATCACAGAGGCTCAAATATATCACACTGTATGAATGGATGTTGAATGTTGAATTCTGCAGCACTAACTGCACTAATTGACCTCAAAATTTTGCAAATTGGAATTACAAAAAGAAATTTACTTCATGGAAACATAGCAAAAACATGGAAAGATTTTAAAATTGATTTTTTTTTTTCACCTGCATAGAAATTAGTTTCACAAAAATGCAACATAAACATGTTTTTTAATACTGGCAGAAAAATGGAGAAGATGATAGGAAGCAGTAGGAGGATAATGGTGCGGCATGTTTTCTTAACTTATTGAACAGACTTAATCACATGTGATTTTAACTACATTTCTTTTTAAATTAAAACACAGCAATTGCAAAACAGTTTTTTTGACATTAGCGGAATATCGACAAAATTTGTGCAAATTTGGGAGCCAAACAAAAAATAAGCACCTGTTTCAAAATCCACCTTCAAGTTCAAATGCAATACAAACTGCAGAGATTGATTCATCAATTGAATAAACAAGAAGGGTCAACAGACTGTTTCCTGTTAGCAGCCCTGGATTAAAGTGATACGTACATCTGGGATTTATTTTAGTTGTTTATTTTGTGCCTGTTATATTGTACTCTAGTCAGTGGATGGAGACAGGTGGAGTGAAGGTAGAAAAAAGAAAGAGTAGACGCTAGCATTTGATACGATAGAAGCAGTCTGACTCATCCTGTTAGAACATACAACACACATGCATACACACCTAATAACAATCAAAACTGTGCAAATTACAGCATCCTTTGCAGCTCTCTTTCCATATTACTCTATAATGATGCCATTTTGTAGGTAAGCAACATAAACAAAGAGCAAGAACTGAAAGGGTTGAATAGTGAATGGAAGCAAAGTAAGAGGATTAATAAAGGACTGCAGAGGTGTCTGTGGATGTGAAGAAATGAACAAACAGCTGTAGGAGAGCTTATCATGGCAGAGTGGACCAGCAGACATCACGGGGACGCAGCACAGGGGTGTGGCCCGTCTGCTTCTGAACATGACTGCTAAACTGCAGCTCCTATTACCGCGTAATGAGTAGATCGATCACAGTGCTGGTTGAAGGTTGTTTTCTATCACAAGGCAGCTACCAAACTCCGTAATACTCTGAAAAATCCTGCAGCTTCCACACAGGAAGGAAGTAGTCCAGACTATTTTTCTCCCTTATCTGTGCTCAGCATGCCTGGCTGGGCATTTCAGAGTTGTAATGGCTTTTAAAAGGCTTTTTCATCACACAAGATTTACAACTGGAAACACCAATGAGTATATAATTAAAAAATGAGAAAGCTACCCAACACAGGAAACATAGTGGTTGGGGTATTAAATGGTCCTTCCTTTAGATAGTCTGAGAGTTTGAATTATTTATAATGTCATGGTTACTCAGGAGGTTAAAAATGCAGTTCCTGCTGTAGGCACCCTGGTCAGCAAGCAGCGGCTAGAGATGTGAGAAGCATGGAGCCAAAATATAAATGTTTTTCATTAACTCAAAAAAATTAAAAATAAAAAAAAAAAAAACAGCCTGCATTTTTAAGTGACCACCTTCTCGGTGGACAGTTTGTGTTCATTGCCTTTTACAAGAAATTGGGTTTGTCTTGGAGAGCCAACATTAAACCAATCATCACCAACTTACATCTCAGAACTTTTACATCCATACATCCCTGTAATCAGACCTGCTGCAATACAAAACTAAAACTTAAAGGAAGCAGATTTTTTTCTTTCTTCTGTGGCTCAAAGACTCTCAGATCAGCAGCCTCCTTTAAAATCCAGCTGAAGACATATATTTTTAAATCTGCTTTTCTTCAAATTTGCTTTGTTGAAGCACTTCATTTTGATCTAAAAATGTACTTACAAGGATAATCTGAATCAGCTGGAGTTTAATTTGTAGATGAGCCTCTGTTCTAGTGTTCAGCTGAAATATATCAGTAATAATTGGAGAGATTGCTAGTGGCATTTCTCACATTCATCGTCCTCAATTGATAAATCTTAATGACTGCAGTGTTTGGTTGACATTTCCAAGGTGCCGTGATGAGATTCCTGTTTGTTGCTAACAACACTGTGATGGATCGCCATGAAAGTTGGTACTGGCATGTATAACCCCTCAGGATGTGGCTGTTTCAGCCGCTTTATTACTTTGCAGCCCACATTTGTTCAAAATGTAATTTGTCCTGTAATGTGATTAATGGACCAGTGCTGATTAGGCAGCATTTTAAACTGAGAGGGTGTAGATTTCAGATTTGTGTGTTTCTATGTTTTAGGATTTGTATGCTGATTGATCCCTTACTTAGGTACCTATTGTTAATACTGGGTTTTGCCTTCATTATTTGGCAATAGATTCAATAAGTTGTCAGAAAAGTTCCTCTGAGATTTTATCCATGACAGCGTTGCACAGTTGCAGAAGATTTGTTGTCTGCATATCCAGTGATGTGAATCTCCCAAAAGTGCCAAAGGTGCTCTATTATAGATAAACATTTGATGAGCACGAAAGCCAAGATTTCCCAAAGTCGGTCCTCGAGGGCCGGGATCCTGTACGTTTTAGTTCCCTCTTTGGTGATAGTAAAAACCTTTTCAGCATGTCAATGTACTTCTTAGGCCTGCTAATGAGCCATCATTGGATCCAGGTGTGTTAAACCAGGGAGAGAACTAAAACATGCAGGATGCCGGCCCTCGAGGACCGACTTTGGGGACCCCTGATGTAAGCTGTTGGAGTACAGTGAACTCATCATCATGCTTAGAAAGACTATTTGAGAAAATTTGTCCTTCATGCCATTGTGTATTATGGTGCTACATAGAGCTGTCAGAAGATGGGTGATAAACATGGTCATTGAGGGAAACAATATGGTCAGCAGCAATATAGAGGTAATACTTTGCCACCAAAAAGTATTTGCTAATGCAAAGTATTGACCAATCAGTAATCAAAGTGTGCCAAGAAAACGTCTATCACACTGTTATACAACCTCCAACAAACTGAAATGTTGAGCCAAGGACTAACGGAAACTTGCTTTGATGCTGCTAAAGCTAAATTTGATCATATCCTCTAAATGTCGCAACTGAAATTAAGATTCCCATAGACCACGCAACACTTTTCAACCTGTTTTTGTCCAATTTTGGTAAGACTGTACAATTTGTCAGCTGAGTTTTATGGTCTTGGCTCTTGATAAGGTCTTCTGTGTGCTGTTTGTTCAGAATTAGTATTCCACAGACTTTGGGTATTGTTAAATGGTAATTTCAGCAACAGTTGTCTTTATATCATTAGTTTTGAATCCCTGGTAAATGTGAAGAAAGCCTTAGGAGAAACTTATTTTTAATTGCTGGAGCATCTTCTTTGCTCTAGTTCTTCAATAAGTGAGCTTTGGTCATGTTTTACTTTCTTTACTATCTTCACAATTATGAGTGTCGGCAAAATAAGGCGTCAGAGTTTTGGTTTGTTGTTATCGTTTTTACGTATCAGATAAGATGATCAAATTATGCCTACATTTATGATTGTTCAGTTCATCGTTCCAGATTTGGTCAGCATGGTGGCTAATCTAAAGGTGAAACATATTAATCTGTGCAGCTGAACTCCGCCACCCTATTCTTCCTCACCACAGTGTGATTTTATTATCTCCCTCTGTGTGGGGGTGAGAGTCACATTGCAGCTGCTGCTGCTGGAGGCCATGGGACAAAATGTCAGAGCATCTGGCTGAGCCAAGATCTACTTGGGCTGGAATGACCCCTGTGTAATCAGTTTATAGTTTGTGTGCTGTGGGTATGAGTCAGAGATAGGTTTACCTGCATCACCAGAAGCCTGCAGCAGCCCCTAACAAACTGGATGATGCAAGCATAACTAAAGTGACATAGCAATAAAATATTTTAATATGACTTTCGCTTAAAGAAAAGAAGGCTTTTCTTCCCATGTGATTAGAAGCTGAATACAGATGGCCTGGCTAATTAGTAGCAGTTTTCTAAGTGATTCATCATATCCTTCTAACAGGTTTCTCATCACAGCAAAGCAAGGCTAATTAGTTAAACAATGTGTTCTGGGGATTTTAGCACTTATAACATTGGTCCCCATTTTAGGTGTGTTGACGCAAAATGAAAAATTTCCTTAATAGGTTACATGCAAATTAAGGGTTGCACAAAGGGGTAGTAGCACAAAAATATGTGTCTAGCCCCACCACATGGACAAGAATGGTACTGCTGTTTCAAGAAATCCTGATTGATTGTGTAACTGGCTATTTTTATGGGCTTATAAGATCACGTGTGCGTGTGTGTGTGTGTGTGGGTGTGCGTGTGTGTGTGTGTGTGTGTGTGTGTTGATGTGTCACAGGTTTATCCATGGCAGTGCGTCATGACTCACTTTACTCCGGCCTGTCGGGCTTCAATGGTGCTTTGGGCTGCATGGCCGTTGGAGGACTCTTCTTCACCTTCAGCTGGAGGACCCACCTCTTGGCCATCGCTAACGGTGACAAACATTTACAAAATCTACACACACAGTAACACAGAATCAGGCATAACGTCATGACCGCATGGACTTCAAGAAGCGTGTGCAGCTATCCGTCAAACCATTCTGTTTTTTGACAACTTGCTATAAAAACCAACATTAACTTATTCCAAATCAAAGCTAAAGTCTTTTGTTTACTGGCTATGACCACATGGGCCAGCCTTAGTTGGAGTATTTTTAAAAAATGTTCACCACTGCATCAATTAATCATTAACTTAATCTTTATGGAGCACTTTTGGTAGAATCAAATGTAGCAGAGTGCTTTCCAGAAGCTGAAGTAACGACAACGAATCAAAAGCTCGACTAGGTAATAACATTACAGTAGTAAGAAAAGGGTAACAAATAAGGAAACAACATGGGCAATTATGAATCAACATCAATCTAAGTGCTACAAATTATGCAATAAAAACATAACACAAAACTTCTAAAACATTAAATTAGGAAAATTATATATGAGTAAGACAGTGATGAAAACATAATTATAACAATATAGGAATATTAGTATCACACTACAAATGCAATGAAATTAACCAAAAATAACTTATTTCTTAAATCATGACAAAAATAAACAATATTGATAGAACTAAGACAGGGATACTGTCTCAAAAAAACTTTTGTACACTTTCAGTAATTTAAATTGCTTCTAAAAGTATAATAGTAAACCACCCAGACTGAGTACCTCTAATATTTTTTCTCAATTTGAGCATTTCTTTTTTTCCAATATTATAAATTGCATTTCCATTCCTTTACATTATTTATGTACAGTAATTTTTCTATGTTATTAATCCAAAGCTTGAATGAGCGTAGACTGGAAATCCATTTTACCACTTTAGCCATGCTCATATCTGAGAGGAAAAGAGCACACAGTACAGTCACAGACATCACAGACAGTAACACTGACCAGCCTGACATGCAGCTAATTACCTCCCATTATGTAAATTGGCCTTAATTGGTGCTTTGACTGCCATCAGGAAAAAGAGCCGCCAGCTGCTGCTGTGCACTGAATGGGTGGAGAATATTCTCTATGAACTAATCTTTTCTTGTTTGCAGCGTTTCTCTCCGCATACTCAGACATCGCCCTGAGCAACTTGCTAGGAACTGTAAGAATGCCCACTGTTTGAGAATTTGGTCTTTGTTTCTTCCTTCCTTTCTTTCCTAATAAGTTAGCAACTTTCTTTCTTGGACAATTAAACCTATGTAAAATTTGGCTTAAGCTACAAAAGGTGCCATTTACACACCATATCCCTTCCCTCTGCTTAGGTGGGTCTCCCAGCATGCAGTTGGGCAGCTACTCTAACAACCACACTTATGTTGTTGTTGACCGGAAGCTTAGCAGGATACCGCATCCCCATTGGTCAAGTCAAAGCCCCTGAATGCAACATGTGCTCGAGAAGCCAATGGGAAGCTGGAAACACGGAAGAGAGGGAGAGCACGGATGTGTAGCGGAAAGTCCCATGTGCACTTTACACCAACTGGACCAAACACAGGTAGTTTTAACCTTAAAAAATTATGTTAGCTGTGAGTTTTTATACTGAATTTTATATAGACACACTTCCAGAGGTGCTTCTTAATCTGCCCATATAGTGACAATACAGTAATGTGCAAATGTTTTAAACCATATTTACTTTACGTTTCCAAGCAGTCTGCATTCTTTTTAATATTTCTTCAGCTGTTGTTTTTTCCTCACAAAATAAAGCTTTTTACAGTAGATAAAGAAATGACTGGAACATCATCTCTTTAAGAAAAATCCAGAAAAAAACTGACATAAAATCTGGATTCATCATTCATAGGTTGGTGTATGCAAAGCAGCTTTTTAGGAATAATCCGTCTGGGTTAAAAGTATTTGTTTCAATCTGTGAAATTAGTTAACCTTTTGTTTTCTTCATTTTACTTTTAGAAATGGGAATAATGGAGACAGGCTGCTGTTAACAAAGTTGTCTTTTTTTCCTCATACATGGCAACAACTTAAAAAAAACGTTTTGGGGCTCTAAATTTGAAGAAGTGAAACACTTTTTGTGAAACATAAAGCTCTGTTACCTCCATGAAGCATGTGTATTGCTTATGATTCTCTTAACCTATACTTAATGAATGAATGCTGATTGTAATTATTACTGAGTGTCTCAAAGTGCTCAAAAAATGATTGGTTAAATTATTCCAAAAAAATAGATCCAACTGACTTGCTGTTGAAGTTTGTACACTAAGTTTATGTGAGTCAATTTTCATCCATGGCGACTGAGTGCTTGCATAACAGCGAATGACAATAGGTAAGTTGGTTGTTGGGATAATGCAAAAACTCTATTAGAAACGTGGAAGCAGTGATGCACACTATGTAACTTACTAATGCCAGGGAAAAATATTATTATTAAAAACTGTAAAACGCAAACAAAAAATCTTAGATCACCTGCATGATTGTAAGATTGTTGCTGGAATGGTATTTATTCATAGTAGAGTATCTCAATTTAACACAGAAACTTAAGAAATAGTATGACAGGACTCTTAGGATACATGATATTCTGTATCTTGTAAACTGTATTCTTTGTTTAGCTGCCTGTTTAGTTATCCCTTCTTTTAGGGTTTTTTTTGTGTGTAATATTTTCCTCATCTTGAGGTGAAGAAGAGGCATCACAAGTCAGAAGGAAAAATTCATTTAATAAACATGAAAACAAGTTGCATCATCATCTTTGTTTAAAATGAAACATCTTGAAAATTATTGTCAATAAAAATCCAAACTGAAATCAGAAGTAATATTTTTTCAATGTTTTTTTTAACCCTGCATAGATGTGCTACACAGCACTCCACTAAAAATTCATTGTAAACACAAAGTGTATGTGTAATGTAACTCTATGCAGGCAGTTTGAAATTTGTAATGATTTAATGAAACGGACAATGCTTAAGCCTGATGTTGAAAGGCAACCGTTATTTTAAATACTCATACAGACACGATTGTTGTTACAATTGCATTAAATCAAGTTGTGGTTCATTCTTTCTTCTCTTTTCACAGTGCTTCATGTTGACTGCAACATTTTTTCACAACTGTTGACATATTGCGTTTTCTAGAACACGCTTTCCTAACTTTACACACACATTTTTACATGATTATCACAGTAAAGAAAGGAACTGTCCCACCTCCTTGCAGGTGCAATAAAAATCTTGCAACAGACACAACCATCTAATTTTTTTTTTTTTTTTTCTTTTGCTTTACATCATGCAATTCACTTTTAGTGCTTTATTTTTGTCTATGTAATCACCGCCTTTTTCTTTCATTTCTTATTACAAATCACCTCACGGGAGACTTTTAAGGAAAATTGTACAAAAGTGTCTAAGTCTACTGATGGAACATAATTGTAAATAAAATAGTTGAAAAATAAATGCTTGCACAAGTAGTTGTGTATGTTCACATCAAAATAAAAAAAAAAACATTCATTGTTCTACATACTTTCAGTTGAACTGAGTGTGTTTGTGCTTCTTTTTGTGGGATTTGGTGTGTGTGCGTGTGTGTTAGGGTGTGAACGATGCGTATATGCCTCATTGGGGTTTATAATAAAGGACGGATGACACAGCTGTCGCAGTTTAATTCTTCACATGCCCACTCTTGCATCCGCCTCAAATGAATGTCACACTTTTCACTGAGTGGCTATGTTTAAGCATGAGTCAGCCATGTAAGTGATGTATAATAATGGAAGGTACCTGTAAAAAAAAAAAAATAAAAGAACCAAGGGTAAAATTTGTTAGTGTGTGCATATATAGCTATATGTTTTTAGCTTTTATTTTCTGTTTTTCTAATGAGTTCTAGCATGCATACATTTCAAATGTCCTCCTATCTTACTACATTTCTGATGTAGTAACTGTGAACTGTGTGGCTGCTGCTACAATTTGCTGAGCATGGACGTAAACCAGGAAAACAAATAACATTCACCTCTACAGAGTGTTAAAACTCACCTATAGTGTCTTCATTTACAAACTAGCAGCTTAAATATAGTTTAGTAAATGTAATGACACTAAATGTCCCACTGAACTACTAAGATGTTAGTAGTCAAGGCTAAAACTACAAGGCTTCCTTTTCTTAGAATTTGTCAAAAGTAAACAACAAATTACTCATAAAGTGAAACTTGGAATTTCCTAGTTCAGCCCACATTGGACCTCTATTTCCAGTGTAAATAACTATTGGGTTGTTTTTAAATAATTGGCCAATGCAAACACATAGATTGTTAAAAGTTCATTAAAAAGTCTTTGGCATTTTTGGAGGTTATTCTAAGATGGTGGAGGTCTGCTTTACTCTTATGCGGAGTAGCCTTGTAGCTTCAGTCTGTGGGATCAGCTAATGTGGAATTCAGGTAAATTAGGTGGCTGAAATTACTTTTGAATGTCAGAAACTACTTCTTCAAAGAAATATGAGACACAGGCTTATCCAAATCAGATCAAAAGCAGTAAGCAAAACAAAAGGAAAAATTGCTCTGGGAAGTCAATTTATTACCAGCACTGTGTTTCTGCAGGTTGGTGCTAAGCAGCTTTTAAACAAGCAGGTTTCTATTTTTTTTTGGGAAAATGTTGTGATCACTTTCTTTTCAATAAAACTGAGGAAAGGAGTTATGCTCATCCAGGCAGAAAAAGTGGTTGAAACTGCACAGAGTTGAGAAATGCTACAACATTTCTGCACCTCAACCTTTTAAGAATATTACTGGTTTGATGCTGCATTTCAAAGAATAAACTTACTTTTTATCTAATAAAAATACCTTTAATAAAATTCCTTACATTTTGAGCTATGCCTCAATTTAAAACATTTGTTGCTTTCCCTGATTTACAGTATTAATCAAGCAGCTTTTTCAAGGGTTTAAACCCTAACACACATTTCATAGTTTATAAAATGTTCAAAAATTTTGTGGTTCATGCCTCTTTGATCTCTTCATTAAGGTTTTTATGAAGCTTAAGAGTTTCTATAAACCCGCTTTTGTAAGTTATGCGTGTAAGTCTGTTGCTTTTAAAGACATATATACTGTTACATCTTCACAACATGCAATGCAATCAAAAGGCTCTTAAATCCCCTTTCATGCTTCAGTTAAGTTTACCATTTTGAGATAATAAGAGAAAATCGAGACAATACTTGAAATGCAGGCTGTAGTTGGTATCAATAAGCAAAAACAAGCCGAAGTTACCTAAAGATCTAATTAGGGTGAAGAAAGGCTGCCTATGTGGCATTTTTCTCTCTAATCTTACAGATTCTAACCCTTTTTGAATTAAATAAAATCCACAATTTCTCTTGCTTTGGTTTTCTTTCAGTTTTCTGGTGGAACATCTTATTTATGTTGGCAGATTTTAAACCAAACAAGTTAAAATAAAATGTTGACAGTTTGCAAAAAATTTCTGAATGGGGCTGCGTACATGAAACATGTCCTAGTCAAAGTAAGAGAACAATGTTTTTGAACAAGCACAATAACAGAATTGTAAGAAACCTTCTCTTTACATTATCATTCAAAATGTTTATGTTTATGACGGTGACCCTTCAAGCTGATTGAACAGGGTGACATTTATGGCAAAATTCAGTTAAAAACAAGCATCAAACTCCTGATGAAAAAATAACCTTTGCTACACCTAACCATGCATTTTGATAAACTGATTAACTAATTAATGTTGATGTTTCTCAAAGGAGTTGAAATGCGTGACCAGGTGATGGCTAGTGTGTGTGTTTGTCGTGGTTTTTAGAGCAGCCGTCCGAGCACCACTCCCTCTCTGCTCCTGGCTTCTCCTCTGAGGATCTCCAGGAAGCCCAGTTTGGTTAAGAACTCCAGCCTCTGATGATCTGTGGGCTGCACCTCACAGAAGACACCCTGAGAACCTGGACACACATACACACACCCACACACAAGAAACATCCATCAGCCTTTTCTCTGCACATAAAATTAACTGCAGCCTCCCCATAGAAAACAGCACAGTGAAACGTTCTTCTAAATATGTTAGAATGCAATCTGTAATGCACTGGAGACATATTCACATCCTACAAGCTGTTTCATGTTCTGTAATGTTACAATAAAAAAATTCAAATGTATTTTTACTAGAATTTTAAGTGACACACAACACAAAATAGCGGAAAAGAATACACCCTTGTTAATATTGCAAGAAAAATATGAAAAGTGAGGAGTTTATCTGTAGTCATCAAATGTGGCAGTGCAGCAATTTTGATATCTGGATGTGCAAAGCTGGTAGAAACATATGGAAATGCATCTGTATTTGTTGGTGGCTCTACAAAGCATCTTGACTCGGGTGGATTGAACAAAAATTCACACCACAGTTCACAATTATGCTATTCTTTTACTTTGATCTATTGCATTAAGCCACAACAAAATACATTAAAGTCTGTATTTGTCGATGCGTTTGACTTACATGAATGCTTTTGCAATGCGCTGTTACTTAAAAGAAGTGAATAGATCTAAAGAGGTTTGCATTTTTGCGTTTTACCAAACATCTGGTTCTGGGGATGCAGAGCAGACCAGAACCAAATGAGGAGAAGCAGCATTCAGCATCTATGCACCACAAATCTGGAACAAACTTCCAGAAAACTGTAAAACAGCTGAAACACTGACTTCCTTTAAATCTCTACTAAAAACCCACCTGTTTAGGATTGCATTTAAAACGTAATCAATTACAAATGATGGAACTTGACTCAATGTCGTGTTTTGATTGTTGATTCTATGTTGCATTGTGTTTGTGTCTGATATGATGTAAAGCACTTTGAAATGCCTTGCTGCTGAAATGTGCTATACAAATAAAATTTAATTTGATTTTGATTTGATCATAGAGGAACTGGATGTGGCTGTTATCTAACCGTTGGCCTTGAGCGCAGTGAGAAGGGCGGTGAGCAGGGTTCGGCTGACGCTGACGTCCACCAGCTCGGGCAGAGCGTCCAGTCGCAGCTGAGAGGGGAAGTGGTAGAGGAGCGAGTCCGGGTACTCACCCTGGTCCTCCTCCATCAATTTTACCAAGTCCTGCACAGAGGGCAGCAGACACAAAGATTATCTTTTATTCTGGATGATGGAAAGATGTTGAACAGTCACAACATCTGTGGAAGAAGATGAGGACCACTGAAAAAAAATTCTTAATTTTTTCTTCAGAATTTTGACTTTCTTATCAGAATATCTGAGATTAAAATCAAAGTTCTAAGAAAGTCAGAATTCTGTGAAAAAAAAGTCAGATTTTTTTCCAGTGGCTCTAATAATCTTCAGTAAACATTTTACAGAAATTAGAATGTGGAAAACCAGCTTTTCATTTGATCATTGACTTTCTGCTTTACAAATCTATGAAACACTTCACTTTGAAATTCATCCAGTGTTGGATTTTTCCCACCTTTTTCTGTTTCTGTTCACATGCAGCATAGAACCCAAACACGGGGAAGTAAAAACAATTTGGAAGGACTTACTGCTCTGATGACCAGTAAAACAGGTTATCAGAGCCTTTTCAACTCCTTCCGCCACCTAACAATAAATCATTAGGCAGAAAGAAAACTCGTCCTGTCTTCAAACATGAGTAAGCTGTAAAAATGGCAGTAGTCCAAAAGTTTGACTGTTGGCACGCACCATGACTCATTAAGCAGAAAAAAATAAATCAACCACAGATTGTCTCGGTCTGACTGTGTCTGCTGCTCATCAGAGTCGTGGACTGATTCGTTGCCAGAGATTGTTTGTTCTCTGTTGTTGTAACTTTGTGTTACGCAACAACTTTTAACAAATATACCTGAATACAAGGTGCTTTACCATAATGAAAGATGAATGTTCTGCTCAGTGTGAGCAGCATGGCCAGCTTATGCTAGAACATGCTAATGTTACGGCCCAAGGCCTTTCCTTTGGGTTAATATTCCTATTTCTGATTGGTTCTGATTGGAAGTGGAGGCAGCTGGCCAGTGTCTCCAGAATGACATCACATCCAGCTTAAGATGCACAGTGTTTTTCTCACTCCAGCTCATTCCTCTGTCTTTCTGCCACCCTCTTCCCTTTCTACCTCTCCTCCTTACCCAGTTATGATTTTTGTTAAATAAATCCCACTTTAAGTTATCCCATGCGTTGCTTCCTTTTGATTTGTTATGGTACTAGAGCCAGACCATAACACTAACATGAGGCATCCCAAATGCCAAAAAATGAATGTGTTTTTGTGCGTCTTCTTAGTGAGTAATTAATCTTTGACAGGATGGGCCCAGATGGTGCAACAGCAGGTACCAATAACTAAACATTTGTGTGCATGATTCTGCATGTTCTGTGTTCTGTTTGTTAAAATGAAACACACAAGTAGCTCCTCTGCCCAGTTTTAACATATTCACCTGTGTGTTTGAGTGTGTGCTGCTCCCTTTGGGTGGGTATTTATCTCTCATGGCAGGAATCCAGCTGGCCTGGCATCGCTTCGCGAAGGAGCGGACGTCTAGGATGCCCAGCACGCAGCCACAGATGCCGAGCTCGTCTTCCAGGATGAAGCTATACTCGGGGCTCAGCGCCAGACATGGGCCAAGGCATCTAGGAGGTGAGAAAAGGTATTATTAATAAAAATGCATTAATTCTCTTTATGCTACACACCAGTTCAGTTCAAGAAATTTAAGAAGTTTTAAATGTGGAATGGTTGTTGGTCCAAAAAAAGGCGAAAATATCCAGGCTGGAGATTTGTAGATGAAAATGCTTTGTTACTGTCAAGAGATCAGAGGGGAATGAGCAAAAAGACATCTGCAGCATATGTACATCACCACTAGTTACAACCAAGATATGCAGAATACAAGTGCATATGTTGTATGCACTTGTATTCTGCAAGTACACAGCCAATCTGTGTACTTAAAGCATCTGGTAAATGTAAACAAGTAAAGAAAGCAAACTAAAAAAGGGGGATTTTAAATTTTAAGATTCATAACAGGCTGACAAACCTGTCTCCAACGACATCTGGATGAGCCATGGTGGACTCCTGGCCGCCCTGAGTCCTCAGGTGAAGCTGACGGACCATTCGGTACAGCTCCACCTACGAGCACATGTCCCTCAAAATATAATCACAATGCTTTTCTTGTCAGCCTGGTTAATATTTCAAAGAGCACTGAAAGAGCTCGAGTATACAAGTCTATTCACATACTTTTCTTTGTGTATTTCCAACAAAGAAGAAATAAGTTGAGATGGCTGCAAATAATTTTAGAATGTAAATTTGTAATGTAAATTTCCTTAGTCTTGTTTGAACTAAATATCTTTACAAATCACTTTGTTTTTTTCAGTCATTGTGTCTCTGCTTCAACACACCTGAGTTTTTTTTTTTTTTTTTTTTTTTTTTTTTTTTTTTTTTAAACAGGTCATTAGCAGGATATGACAACAAACTAAGGAAGTATGTAAGTAATTTTAATCAGGTGTTCTGGACCAGGGACGCATCTGAAAGTTGCAGAACCAAAGTTAAGTTTTGAAAACATATTTATTACATTAATTGAGTGTTGCTTACTTTCTGCTTAGTAGTGAAAACAATAACTCATCTCCTACCTTGTCTTTGCTGTGATAGGGCCTGATGTTGTAGAGACGAGAGGTAGGAAAGAGAGGAGGGGGATGAGTGAAAAGTTCACTGCTGCTGCCTATCGGGAGGAGCATCTGTTCACACAACGACAAACACACACAACAGTAGGAAGGCTTTAGGACTTAACTTGAAAAAGATGAATGCTGAATGACTAAGAAATAAGACAGTAGACAAAAATCGATAAAGCTACCTGCACCTCCCCAGACACCCCCCCTTTGAACACCCATGGCTCTGAGTCCACTCCCAGCAGCTCTGCTCCTGTGGATTTCCCACACCCTGGAAAAAAACAAGTGAACAACGTTCTTCATTCAACCCATCAGGTTAGGACTCTGAAATACATGAAGGTTTATCAGTAAGTGCTGCAGACATTGCAAAACGTGAATAAACATTCTGATTTTACAGTTTATTTTAGCATCAATGCGTGTCATCTTTTGAATGACTTTATTATTTTCCGTTATGGAGTAATTTTGACTTGGTTTGATCTGGAATTGAATTTACAGGCTTATCCTTTCCTGTCCTAAGTGTTTCACATTTCTTCTCCAACAGTTGCTTCTCAAAGGTTGTTGCTAATATCTTCACACCTTGGCATATTGAAACCACCCAAATGGGGATATGATTTATGTTTCTTAAACTTTTAAAGCAAACGTGACGTATTGGTTCTCAGTGAGCCACAATCTGCACAAATCCATCAGTGTTTTCTGTAAGAATGACAGCTGACTGTTTAACATGCAGAGAAACATTTATGCCTACTCACAGTGAAAACAGTTCCTCCAGGAGGCGAGGTTTGAGCCGTCATTCAGCACTCGCCCATCTGAGGGCAACAAAAATAAAATGTCATTCAAGTATGACGACAGCTCTGTGTGGAGTGAAAGAATGCTGTCAGTGTACAGCAGGTGTTTTAGCTTGCAAAATGCAAGCTGCACAATGGCTTTACACACGAGCATTACATAAACTAGTACTATGTGGTAACCGCTCAATGACATTTCATAGTGTTTTAAATAATTACTGTAAACATTCACATGGCTATAGAGGGACAAAGATGAGCCGAAAGTTTAGGGGGAATTTAAAATACAGTAATTAAAAAAAAGATTAAATGCATAATTAATACAGAATAAATATAGCACAAAATCTATAAAATAAAAAGTCTTTCAGGGTTTGTCTATTTTAATTGTGTATTTATTTGTTTATTTAGCAGATCAGTTCTACATATCAGAGCTAACGGTGACGAGAAGCAGCGACAGTTCAGCCTGTGCTAAAATATATGAATTACTTCAATAACTACTGAAATAGTATAATAGAAGAGAAACTTTCATTTTTCAATCTGAAACAACTACCAACAAATATATGTAATTTATTTCTTTGAGTAAAATAAACTGATAATGATCAATGGTTTTATATACAAAGAATATTATATAGTATAATTTTATTGAATAGAGATAAATTTGGTGTAAGAATAATAAAAAAATCCATCAAGGAATGTAGTTTGAGGCTTAACGATTGAATGATGGTAGTAACTACAGACAATGTCTGCTGCTCTATTTTATTACTTTCATTTTTATTACTAATTTCCCCATTGTAAGATGAAAAGCATTATTCTTTTCTTTTCTCTCCTGTTCTAAGCTTGTATTCATAACCCTCCATGTGAACTCACCCAGCCAGCATATGAAGGCTTTTGCCACCAGAGCTGTGTTCCTCAGGTCCCACACATAAGGGTAAAGGTCATAGAGCACAGCCCTGTTAGCCCCGCCCACTACGCTGCAGTGAAGCTGAGCTATGTCTTCGCACAGAGACAGGAATCTGGAGGCCCGCCCACGCCACTCATCAACCTGAGGACAAAAGCAAGCATTCAGATATTTAACTGTGATGACCTCCATGTCAGAAATCATTTTTGACGAAAGAAAGGAAAACCTTCTGAGGCTGCGTCTTCTTGCTGTTTGCACCGACCAGGTGGCAGTTTGATTTTAGCCAGGTCAGGTCCTGCAGCAGCTTCTGCGCCGCAGGGCCGTGTTCATGGGGGAGGTAATGGAGACCAACGAGCAACCGCACCTGGGCCTCGCTCAGTAAGCCCTTCCCGCCACAGAGCCCGCGACCCGGCGCCTGCTGTGCCCGGCCGCCACCCGGAGGCGCTCCCGACCTCGATCCTGGAAGTTGCTGACTTGATTGGTGTGACCTCTTTTTTTCCCCTTCTCGCCCCTCTCTCTCCGCTTTGCCCATAGGAGGGGATGAGGGTGGAGAGCTGGAATTGAGTGGGAAGACTGGGAGTTTGGCCACAGGATGTGTGGCTCTGAAGGTGGAGGGACAGTCAGACCTGTCAGAAGTTTTGGAACGCGATGATGAGACAGAGGCCCGATGTTCTGCTCTTGTGCTCTGCCGACCTGAAATATTAGTTCAAACTACACTGTGAGAACTTTCAGAGTTCAGATTTGGTAAAATGTGACTTATTTAATATCAGAGGAAAGCATTATTACAGTGGTGCATAAGCATAATTGTTTATATAATCTTTACCTGCTTGCAGAGGCTGATTAAGTTCTTCCATCCAGTCATGAAGTGCAGCAGTTAAAGCTCTATCTGGACAGTATCCACACTCCTCATCTGAAATATATAATATAACTTTTCTTAAATGAACTGAAAATTAGGCCAAAAAGTCCTCATTTCTATTTCTGTTACTGAAACCAGTGGAGTTTTTGATACCTTTGACTTGAAATGGTTTTAAAAGTTACTTTAATCAAACTGTGATGAGTTTAAAAGGTACTTTAATTAAACTGTGATGATCAATTTTCTTCTGTTTCTTATAATAATTCGGAATCAGATAAAAGTAATGTTGCTCATGGAGTTCCAGAAGGACCATTTTTTGGTCCCCTGTTGTATTTTTACATGAAAGCTTTCATTAAGCGCTGTCTACTCTTAAATTAATACCTAATGTCACTAGTGCATTTTTAAAAAAAATCTCTACATAAATGTTTTATTCTTATGTTTATAATTTATTTATTTTTTTAAATAATGTTAATCACATTCTTTAACACATTGAGTTACAAATGTATGCTATTTACTGAATGAACAAAGTTAACCTGAGCTTGCTTTAACAATGTGTGCATAATCGCCTTAATTTATGGAATACTTTGTGCCTGGAGCGGCCAAACTCTGAAACTTCCAGCCGTAGATTATCAGCAAACCTTCATGTGAGAATTTCCTTTTCATTTAGTATTACGATTCAAGGTGTTCATCATTCTTATACCTTTCAAAGGAATTGATTGCACCAGAATCCACCTCATTTTCTCCATACAAAGGGACCTTACTCTCTCCTCATTTTTTCTCATTATCATGCTGCACAGCTACCCTGCGCCGCCTCCACACACCCCACAGAGAGCAGAACTTCACACACTTCAGTGCTTCTCAGCTGCTTTTGTTTTCAACATTTCAATGCAGTTGAAGAGGATAAAAACTCCAATATAGATAGAGGGAGAGAGAGTGCTACAATGTCATTATTTAACCTTAATTTCTGGAATTAAGGTTAAACAAATGGCCACAC
Source organism: Gambusia affinis (assembly GCF_019740435.1). NCBI lineage: Eukaryota > Metazoa > Chordata > Actinopteri > Cyprinodontiformes > Poeciliidae > Gambusia > Gambusia affinis. The sequence continues at coordinate 18,711,261 of NC_057885.1, forward strand.
AAGCCATGGCAATTTTATAAAGGCAATGGCTTGTGTGGCCATTATAAAATGCATCCATTCTGGAATTTGGTTTCAAAAATAATCATTCCTGGTTTCTCAGGATGCAGAATGCATGGGGATACAGTCTAAATGACAAAAATCTTATGCAGTTACACCTAAAATCATGCCCATGTGCATGGGGCCTTATTTGTGCCTGGTGGTCAAAATGACCCCAGGAATATTAGAATATTAGACAATTATGATTAAGAAGTGACTGTTTATTAATGCGGTCTGGCAGAGTTAATATTGCCTTATAAACAAAATGAAATCTGCCCTCACCTTTTACATAGTCTGTTTCAGCTCTGTGCCAGCTTCCCAGAGTATGCAGTGGGATGTAGTTGGCTTCAAATTCGCAGTTAGGATTGAGCAGCAGACCCCTCAGGTGGTTTCTTAGCTGAGGGTCACGACCCTTGAAAGGCCCCAGGAAAAGACGTCGGGTATCATAGTCGTTGGCGTGCAGGTTGTCCCAGATCAGCGGTGGCCGCTGGAGGACGGACTCCAACTCAGCAAGAGAGTCTAAGGACAGTTTCCTGGAAATAACTTTGCTGCCTGTGGGACACAGTGATGGATGAAAACATCCGAGGAAGAAAACTGGTCACATTGGATTAACATCTTTCTCTAAATCAATGTTAAGAGTCCATTTAAAATGTTAGATTATTAGATAAACAGATTAAAAAAAACCATCTGAACACAAAAAGATCTCAGCTGGTTCACTTACAGACGCAACAGAAGTTAGTGATGTTGGTACAGAAGTTGATCTATTTACCAAATGTTCAGTCAAAAATTAACCCAGTTTGATGGGTTGCGTGCATACCTACAAGGTGAGACTCACTGGAGTACTTTAGCTTTATTGCATTTTGGGAGAAAGCTTATTTACTTAAAACAACTAGCATTTTAGCTGCAAAGTACTTGGTGAAAGTTGTGCTATTAGTGTTCAACATTCACACTTTCTCTAAAATATTAGTCATGTCAATTGAGATATGTGACATTTTATGCACATATACTGAGTAAGAATTTTGTTACTCAGATCTAATTGTGAAAAAATTTAATTTAAACAAAAACATCATTTATTTGACCATATACAGGCTAAGGGGAGTTTTTCATTACCACTCTGGAAGAAAATGACTTATTTTAGTAATTTTTGTTGCTATACACACATCTTTGAAAGGCTCATTAATACATGTTATATCTCCTATTATTTTTATGCTGACACACAGATTTGTGGCTCTTTCAAGAACACTAATTTTGTTAGACTGTCTGAATTACTTGAAGGACTAAAATAAAATAGAAGAAAATACAAGATGGTTAAAAATATCTCTCTTCAACTGATCTCTGACCAGACAAAGTGCCTCATCTTTCCCCCGGAGTGGACGGTTTCATCTGATCGGGCAATAAATTGGACATTTGAACTCTGCTGTAACCTAATATGCTGAGTTAAACTCATAACCAACCCAGGGCTGTATGAGTCCATAATTGACTCTGGACTGGGTCAGAAAAATAACCTAAATTAGGTTATTCTTTGTGTAAACATAAAGTGCTTGTTTTAGGAGATTGATTTGCCAAAATGTTTTTTTAAATAAATCTGTTGTGGGAGAAAGATGTTTCCTCAAGGGAAACAGGAGACAATTGCTTGTTCACAAAACAGCAACTTTGCATATTTTCTTCAGCAGCTCTGATGCATATTTTATGCAGACAGGTCAGCTGGGTGTCTTTTAGCAGAAAATCCTCCGGGAAGCATTTCTCTTCCATAACAACTCACTAGCACCGTGTTTCACAGCCTCTGCTAATTTCCAAGTGTTTACAGATTCTAATGAACAATATCATGATAAACAATGCTAGATCTGTTTAACAATTAGAGAGGGAGCTCCTTTATCCTTGAAGTTGCATGACATAACTTCATCATGCCTTTGGCAATGATTGAACAATCCAAACAAACATCACAGAGAAGACACACGCCTGAATACATAAAAGTTTTATCAGCAAGATGCCTGTAGGCCCAGTAAACAAACCAAAACCAAATGTTTTCTTGAACATAAATAAAAGCAACAATACAATAACAATGTGATATTTTAGCAATCTTTTTTAGCTCCTGATGTTGAAACACACAGAGAAACACCAAAAGTGAAGAAGTGATCTAGAAGCAAGTGGGTGATCAATCCTGTGCTTCTATTGTACTTTCATACGAACGTGGGTGGATGTGCACCTAAACAGTTTCATGGTTGGTGGAGGAGGCTGAGTGGGTTTGTGCAAAATCTAATTTGCATCCGTGCGTGCTGAGATGTGCTTTTATTAGCACATTTATTAGGCAAGATGCATTTCGAATAAAGGACACACCAGGTATATTTCTAAATCAGGGAACCAAAGAGCTCTGTAAAGGCAAAGGCAAATATTCTGAAGTTGGGATATAATTAATTATATTTCACATAATTATTGCAGTAGAAGCCATTTGTTAAAACTTAATGAAATATATTTGTCCTATTTAATGTTTGTTGTGAATGACTTATACTAACAAACAAACGAGGTAATTAGTCCAAGTTTGTTGTTTATTGAACGTTTAGAAACTACTGATGCACCACAGCAAAGGTAAACAAAGGTAAAATAACCCGAACAAGTGATCAACTCAAAACCACTCCTACCTTTTTACTCTCTCTCTCTTTGTCGATTTTGCACACCCGTTGCCGTGCCAACTGCCTGCGCCCCAGAAGCCCAGCAGGGATTACATTATAAACATAACATTCAGTCCGTTATGATATCAGGCTTCCAGGCTTGATATTTATTTCTCGATTATTAACAAGCCTCTCATGGACACAACGACGGTTGAGTAGCTAATTTAAACTCCTGCTCTGCTCGTCAATTGGTCTTTGAGTCGCCTTTTTTTGTTAATGGAACCGAAACGCACTGAATTGGGCAACACCTTGTTGAAAGATTACTAATTTGTTGATTTTTATTATTATTATTATTATTATTATTATTATTATTATTATTATTATTATTATTATTATTAATTGAAGCAGAAAATATTTAGGATCTTAGTGAATATTTTTAATAAGCCTGTCAGAAGAGGAAGTGCTGGTCTCAGCATCCTGGCGGCGTTCAGTTTGTCACCCACTGCCGAGATCGACTCACAACCTTCCCGCGATCGATCGGTCGATCGACATATTGAGCACCCCTGTTCTAAATTCTAGAAGGAAGACAGATTATGCAACTTTTAAGAGCATTTTCATTGATTTTTGTTTTACCTGTCCATATCACTGTTATGTTAGGTAGTAGGTCCTCGCCAACTGTTTGTAGGTAGGGAGATTTTGACACACTTGGGGAGCACAGAGAACCGCAGTACTCTAAGTATAAAAGAAAGAGGAAATAATGTTTCGTTCAACAAAACATAGAGTTTTATGCAGACTTCAGTTTTACCTGTAGGGCAGAAAAGGAAGACAGGTGGCTCCCCCAAGAAGCGATAAATCTCATTAGTTACTGTGACCTGAGCGTGGGCAAATGAAGTGAAGGCCTCGCTGTCGGCCTGGCACATGGAGTGATCGATGTCGTCAAAGAGGATGGCAAACGCCTGGCACCCCAGGTCTGATACCTGGCAGAGAGAAACAAAGGAGGATCAGTAAGGGGGATGCAACACGCAGGCGTGTTTCTGATATATTTTAGAGAGCGTAACGTGCCTGTTTCAACTTCCGTTTGAGCAGCGCCAGGTCACAGGAAGAAGAGAAGACAATATCCTGACCAGGGGAGAGAGCGTAAACAAACCTCAGACCCCGGGACTGAGCTTCCACTATAAGAGTACGCAACTGAGCTGTGAAAAGAAGAAGAGCAAGTCATAAGTATGATGGCCTCAATTTAGTAGGCTAAATTGGTAGAGAAGGAACTATGTGCGATTAGTCTTAAAAGTAATTAACTGTAAAGTAGTTATTACATGAGCACCATCATGGAAGGATACAGTGAATGTACAAACCTTCCTCTTCGGGAGAATAGACTTCCCTCCACAGCAGCCTGTGCTTCAGATCATCTTTGGGGCCGTACAGGTAGGTGTTCAACCCCCACAGCTGCATCCTGAGGGAGATGGAGAAAGGTGAAATATGTTTCTCAGTGATGCACAAAAGAAAGACAAAAGAGAGGTAATTTAAATCATTTCAAGAAGTTGGCAAACATCAGTCATTTACAAAGACGCACCGATGAGAATTTTATGTTTGGTTATTCCCTGAAATGAACAACAGACTTGTCAAAAAAATTAGTCTCCTATTAAATAGCTGCTTACATCTCCTGTGATTCCTCTAACTTTATTAAATAGATACTTAATCATGTTCTGATTCATTTACTGGAAAAGAAAATGATTGATCAGAAGGTAAATGACAGAAATTAACCCTGTTTTACACAATAACAGATATCTGCAAAAATATGTGTTCTGGGGAAATAATTAAACACATTAACCATTAATAAATTGGTTCTTTTTACACAGACCAGTCAGGGGAAAACTTTCTCCAGTCTTCATCTTCAACTGTGAAATGTTTGAGGGGTTTCCTGCATGTGGAGCCTGTTGGCCGTCTCCCCACAACATCTGAGTGAGATCAAGATCAGAGCTTTGACTTCTCTCAGTCCTCATGCTGTCCTTGTTGGATTTATAAATAGGTATAGAGTCATTGTCATTTTGCATTGTCTAGTTTGGCTTCTTTTCTTGTTTTTCTTTTTGCTGACACGCGGTAAAAGTCATTCATTCAACCAGATCCTGACCAGCTGACCAGATCCTAGTAAAGCAACAACTCCTCAAACTGACACTTCCACCTCCATGCTTTACAGTTGGAATGAAGTTATTTTCCTCCATTACTGTACTAGGTTCACACCAAAACACGGCTCCTGTTCAGTGATCTTAATTCAATTTTAGACTTTTACGTGAAAAACACGAGAAAAACTCAAGCAAATTGTACTCTGGCTTTTATGCTTTTTCACAGAGCCAAAGTTTCCTCTTTGCACACCGTCAATGAAAATTAAACTTGTGCAAACTTATTCTGCTTGTACAAGAATGAAATGTCATGTCAGCAGTAGCAAGAGACTGCTGTAGGTGCTGTGGTGACATTTTGGGGTTTCAGAGATTTATTCTAGCATCTTGTGGCCTCTTGAGGTGATTATGTTGGGATGGCTAGACTGAGGCATGCTTGTAGATTATCCTCCTGATAGTGGAACAGATCATTTTAAGTTCTGTTTAGACTCCATTTAAACCCATTTGGAGACTCATAATTTACTTTTCATCTATATTACTTACTGTATTGTTAACTTTGAAAATGAATATCCACATTTTCAGATTCATAAAAAAGAGCTTTTACAAAGTCAAATGAACAAATGTTTCCCAAGACTGTTTATACTGAAATCAAAAATAATATTAAGTCTTCTTCCCTCTCTAATAAGTACCCACATCAAAACGACCAGGCAGCCTTGGTGTACTAACTGATAATGTAAATTATGTTTCTTTTTTGCGATTCTGACCAACCTAACAGAGCCGATAAACTACAAATCATGTGATTCTATTTCAAGCCAATTTTGCTGCATCGTTGCTTTGACTTGCAGACCCAAAACCAATTTACTATAACATTCATCACACAACCTTTATTTAGCTTTTTTAAACATATTCTATGCATATCCATCTTCTCCAACCTTTACATCTTCTCTTTGTCAGATATAACTCAATGTTTGGTGCTGACAGGGAGGACAGTAGGAGCAGAAAAAGACAACTGTAAAAATCGTCATAAAAACAGATTAACTGTCTCTATTGCGAGATCACAAGGCTGCATCATTTATAGGAAACAAGCTCCTGAATTATAAATAGAGAATAGTACTAGAAATAAAACTGAATCTGCATCAGTGCCCATTCATATACTTCGACATGTTTGTGTTCCTGCTCATTTATGGAAGGGAAGTGATCTCATTTTTCACTTCCTGGACAGATGGCACGTACAGTAAGTCGCCTCCACAAAGTGCCAACCTACATACCAACATGCAATGAGACTAACACACATATTGGGTATAAATCTGCAGCACCACTCTGCCAAAGCTATAAACCACAAAGCAACTGTTTCTGCACCCCACATGAGAACCCTAAATAAAACGTCTCTATTAATAAATTTGGAACCCACACACTCAGCTGTTGGTGCAGTATCTTCATAACAAAGTGACTGTTTAGCAAAGTTGTGCAAACTACAGACACGTTTTAAATTTAAACTCTGTAAAGCAGAATTCTTAAGACTTAATCCCAGCTGCATGCTGTGTGCTATGAAGACAAACTGCAAATAGAATCAAACAATTGACTAATTATTTTTGCTTAGGGAAGCAGAGGTACGCTCTCCAGGCTATTATTAGATACCAAGCTATAAAACTGTGTCCAAGCTTTCAGTAAGGATTTAGGATTTAATCTTAAAGGTAGGACCAGCGAGGCATGAAGAATTAATTGGTTCCCTTCAAACTACACAGAATACACGAGGGTAATGAGAGAGCATGAAAATCCCTCATCTTTAATTAATGCATAAATTTACAGCATGTTTGAGGCACTTCTCTCATTGTTTACTTATGTGGTTGTTTCTCCTTACATGATTGCCGATGCTTCTTTCTTAATAACACTTTGCGTTTGTGTTGCATAGGGAGCTGAGTCATGCACAGCTTTGTTCTCATTGTGAGGAAGCTGCTAATGAAAAAATGTTTTGCAACTCAATAGGGAGTGCAGTTACTTTCCTTGGCTGAGACTCAAATTAAATTGAAGGGCTAAACCTGTCTTGTTCCCCATTGTGTGTTGGACGAGAGATATAGCAAAAAATAGCAGCCATTGAGGGCTGGAGTTTGATCCTTGTGGTTCAGAGCAAAATGTATTATTAGCATGGCCCAGTCAAAGTCCAGACTGAAATTCAAACATGAACACAATACAAACAAATAGGTCATGATCCGGTTTAAACATACTGTCACACAAACGGTTGAAACGCAGCATTTTGAAATGTCTTGAGAAAATATTCAACAGACAACAAGTATGTTCTTACCACTGGAAGAGAACTTTCCTCTGATCCATAGACCAGGGTCGACCATAGAAACCTAAAGGAAAAATAATTATATAATGAGTACAGACACACAAAAACCATTGCTGTGTTTACCTGCTCATTGGTAACATTAGAAATTAGTTATGTTAGCCCATTTTTTGTATTGAAAACTAACTCATTTTGCTGACTGAACCAACCATGTTGCATTAACTTAATGCAGGCCTGCACTGCTCCATATTTGACTAAGTACTGGGTGACCACAATAATTAAAATTGGCTCAGATCAGGTTGTTTTTAATCCACCACTTCTAAACTGTTTCATTTTCATATTTCACAGTGTTGTTATCCACAGTGAACTGATTCCGCCATTGACATGAACTGAAGATCACTCAGCAATGAGTACATTATCTAAATTAGACATAAAAAGCCCAATTACAATTTGGAAATGCAAACAAGGACAAAAGTCTTCATTTTTGGAGCTATAGTGACCAGAAAGTGAAACTAAAGTGTCTGGCCGTTTGTTCAAGATTAGGCAGAAGCTTACAAGCCTAATAACCCCATCAAAACATCAAAATCTTTACTGTTATCATAAACTTTAGGGAAATTTTGAAACAAGATCTGTCTTAGGTATAAATGGGCGTTCCAAATGGACAATCACCTTAAGTATATACAGCGAGTTGAATATACAAATGGCCTTAAGAACAACAAGATCAAAGTTCTGGAGTGACCATCACAAAGTCCTGATCTCAAATATCAAGAAAAATAGGTGGGCAGGGTTACAAAGGTTTATACGATCTAGGCGGCCTACAAATTTAACTCTAGTTCTCCCAGAAGGAATGGGCCACAATTTTAGCAAAGCTTGAAAAGGAAACCAAGGTCTGCACCTTTAATCAATTCTCCTTGGACATATTAAAGACATCTTACTGCATGCATGTTTTTTGTTTTAAAATGTTACAAAGATTAAAGAGAAGTTCATTTTCTGCTGAAATAAAAACTGTTACCTCTAACACATTTGCAGCGCATTCTTCCTTCTTGACGGTGTTTGTGAATTAAAATAGAGGATTCACACAAATTAGTTTTTTTATGTTGGAAAATCACTAGAATGAAAGTTTGCATCAGAGTCCACAGGTGAGACCTCCAAAATTTTCCAAATAAACAAAGAACAGCTCAGTTTTTTAAAACTCATTACTGGCTGCTACAATGTAAAGCACAAAGTAAGGCAAAATGATTTGAGATCTTCCAGCACCCGCTTAGCCGTATCCCCACTGTATTGGTTTAGGCCTAATTTATCTACATGCACACACTCCATCACATTTTCTATTAATAGAAATGGGAGCATCCCCAGTGTCCCTACCAGTCTTGCATATTATTGAATACGTCTGCAGTGTGTGTATGAGTGCAAGTACAGTAAGTGGGTCAGAGCGACAAGTGAATAAAATGTAGTCCAGAGCACTTCCTTCTGCAAGCCATTGGGGAATTTCTTCATTATTGCTTTGGTGTGCATGTGTGTGATGTTTGACATTTCTAGATGTTAGTAAGACTAATAACAACCTCATGAGAAACCTTCTGAACGGTTTGGGGAAAACTAGGAAGTAGAGAATCTAACAAACAATTAGCTGCTGGACTGCACTGGAACGAAGAAGATTTAAGAAGATGTCTGTTGTGAATACTGAACTGGAATGGATTAAATGATACAGTATGTAGCTGGAATGATAGATACTTGAAACTAAAAGAAAAGCTGCCAAAGATGTGTTATTTAACAAACAGAATGCCAAAAAGTTTAAGAGAGAGATTTAGTTACTTACTGATTATTTTATTTGGTTTCCTGCATTCACATTAAAATTTAGAAATATTTTTTTTTTTTACTACTCATGCAGAACAATAACTGCAATTTAAATGAGCTGTTGTGTAAAGTTGGATTACTTTTTGTTTACCCTGTCATTGTTTCTCTTGTTTAATGTTTTGGGTTTTGCTTACAATATTGACCAGCATGTCAAAAATAAACCTTCATGGAAAATAATTCATTTTGAAAAACTTTTTTTAAGCACTGGAAGTACAAGTGTTTGTTGCAGACATATTCCTGATAAGCTATACAAAAATGAGAGCATTTCCCATATCTAGAAATTTGACACAAATGTAATGACACAAAACGTTGGACATGAAAAGAGTGAAATACACTGCTTCATGTAATTAACACACTAGAATTACTTTTTGTGCCTTTTATGATATGTTGACGTAATTTGATCACCAACAAAGATTTTTTTTGGATATGCAACTTTCAAAGACAATGTTTACTGTACCTGTGTGTCAATGGGACATTGTTGTTAAATATGGCAGAAATGTCACAATAATTTTACTCAAGCTCATGCAACACAGTGCAAACACTTTGTCTACGCTAATGAAGTCTCCATCACCTTAACATACCAGATGCCTAGAACAACATTTTTGGTTCATCTTGCTACTCATTCTCTGACCAGTTACTCAGGCCATTGTGTCATTTTTTATTTTATTTAACTAAAATTATTTTGTCTTATCTATCCAGACGTAGTCGAACCTGTGAATCCCCTGCCTTCTCTCACTTTGCTTATGTCTAATATATCTGCGTTATTCAAATATTTTTGGTTCAGTCAAAAATAGAAAAAGCTTTTTATCTGTGTCTAAAAATTGAGGCAATTTGCAACATCATAATTAACCAGGATTTATTCTAAAATTACCTTATATGCTGCTGGTTTGCGATAATTGCAATCTGTCGCACAATAAACAAGAATAATAGTAATTCTACATTACATTTTTCAAAATTATTATCATAATTCTCCTCTTGAGTCGTGTGTCCTCTTCACCTTCTTTGTTATCATCCCCCTCCTCCTCCTCCTCATCATCATCATCATCATGATGATAATTAACTGCCCACCATAACAGCAGCCTTCTTCCTCCTATACCCCCACACCATCTCTGTCATCATCTGTTACTGTCGTGTCATTCAAACTTCTTTTTATTCTCTTACCACCAGTCTCTTAATTTCCAGCCCCATCACATCATTTGCATTTCCATCATTTCTGTTTCATTTATCAGCATATCTGTCTTTATTTCCAGCAGCTGTGGCATAGTTCAAACAGATCTGATGCTTTCCGCTGCCTGCCTTTTTGATCTCCACTTCACTTGGCTGATGCCCACATCATCATTTGCCACAGACCTTTTCATCCAAGCTTATTCTTCCTTCATAAATATATTTATCAACACTCCCACGCCTATTTTACAGTAGCTCCAAACAATCGTTTTTATTGTAGTCCAGGTCACACTATTCTCTGTTCAAAATCAATACGCTCAGTATAGGAATAATATAAAAATCACATGATATATAGGAGGTCATTGATGAAGTCGGCCGCTCTCACCTTCCACCACTCCACAAAGGAACTGCTTCTCCTCCTCCATCCTGTCCGCGCCGTTGTCTCCCTCCGCTTCCTGTCGGCCTCTTAACGAGCGAGGGAAGATGTTTTCCCCGTCGATCAGCTCAGAGTCCGGGAATATTCTTCATGCTTACCATCGATATGCTTCCTCTTCTTCCTGTCCCTCTCCTCCTCCTCCTCCTCCTCACTGCACCGCCGGATGCTCCCGCGCTGCGTTCAGGTGCTCACGGGAAGCGGCAGCTTTAAAGCAACGGGAAGAGTCTGACAGTGGGCAATTACGCGTTTCTCAATAAGTATACCCCAAAATAACATCGAATAAAATTTAGCAACCGAGATGACCCATCTGGATATGTAATGTTTGGCCGTTGGAATGTTGATTTTTCATCTTGTTGTGAAAGGATGATATATATATATAAAAAAAAAGCAAATTTCCCGTTAACCTTAATTTAGAGAAGTCACCTGCGTAAAAAAAGATTGTGATCAAAATACCTGCTTTTAATTTTTTTTATTAATTATTCATTCAAATACCAGATGAAATCAAATCAAGTGTGAAGAATAAAAAAGAAGGACTTTTTTTCCAGGTACTCAGACTAAATTGTCATAGTATCATAAGATTTCCAGCTGGCATCTAATGTAAACTGCGAATTTCACCAAGCCAGTTTAATGATTCAGTGTTTCATTCCTGGGTAATTGTAGAGAAGGAAATGTACTAAATAAGATTTTTCCTTCATTTAACTCCTTTTGAACATGCTCAGCCTCAAAATATATATAGCCTATATATTTTTTCTTATAGAGATTGAAAAAAAGTGGAGATAGAAAAAAACACAAATTAATCACATAGTGTTTTTAAAATTGTTTTAGCAGTAAAAATTAAATGTTCCCACTTCCAGACCAAAAAGCACACATCCATATTTGCACCGAACCCTCCCTGGATCTGCGTGAAATGTTCCTGCTTGGCGCGCTTGACGGTGACGGTGTTCAGCAGCAGCAGTCAGTGGCAGACACGAACGACTGTGACAGTCACTATGCTGCCTAGAAAATTAATAGTCAGGTTTTCAAAGAGAGAGAGAAAAAGACAAGAGTGTCAATTTATAGCCCCGTTTTTCTCCAAGAGAGGTGGGTAGACTGTGTGAGTTTAACTGCCATTTAGCACCGTTAGCTTAGCTACAGACTATTGTTTGCCTCTATTTCACTACCATTTAATGAATGAAGGAAATAATTGAACAACATATTCATATATTAACTTGTACCTGTACCTCACACCACAGTTAACAACAGATGAGCCAGTTATAGACCCGATACCAACATAACCTCTCCTCTCTGTCAGTGAAAAAGGTGAGCGAAACTATAAAAACTGTATTTAATGACAAGCAAGTTAGCATCATTCTAGGGAATCTATGTAGATTTTTCCTCTCTCTACTCTTTTTACAGTTACACAACAAAAGTAACTGTCACAGTAATCCAGTATGTGGATTATTACTCAGATAAATTCAAACAATCTTTATAAAATTTTCCATTAGCACAATTAGCAGTGAGTGAATTAGTTGATTAACAACACTAAGACCCTCCTCCTGGTTCTGATTGGTTGTTTTTGGCCAGAACGGTGCATTTCTTCAGACAACAGTAGCAGCTCAGGGAAGAGGTGGAGGAGATTTATCTTTTCACAGATTGTGTTTCATAGCAAACTGTCATGACATGGTGACAGCTTTAACAAATGTAGAAAAAATATATTTTGTATTAAAGTTATGGACTGCGGCTTTGACAAAATGCATCTACATAGCATGTTTTGAGAAGTCTGGATTGCTGCATGTATATTTTGCACGTTGCCTGTGACTATTGCTGGTGGGGAGAGACATTTTGATAATTTAAACTAATAATAAAAACAATTTAAGCAACTTATTTGTATGCAGTATGTGGATTGTTGCATGTAAAATTCACTAGTAAATATTGTGCTAGTATCAGTATTGGACCAACAAAACAGCAAGGCAGTTGCAAGCCTTTAAAATACTGATGCCTTTGATGGATCTGATAGACTCAAGAAATTGTAACAGCAGGTGTGAAGGGGGGGCCCAATGTAATTTTTTGTCAAGGGGCCAAAGATTCCTGGCGGCGCCCCTGAACATGCTATGTTCAAATATGCTGATTGTTATTATTATTGTCGTATTTGTTCCGTATCATCTTAGTAAATAGTATATATTATCCTATTTGAGTAAAACAAAAGGTGCTAATTTGTCAAAAGAACATCAGCATAAACAATACCTGCAATTGCTTTTGTTGTAGAAGCACGTTTTGATTCAGTTCTTCACTCTTTGCTAACTTCTTTCCTGCCATGACCTGTTTTCCCAGAATGTTCTGCTGCCTTATAGTCTTTCAGTCTTTTTAATATTCCTAGACCTGACTATCTGTGTGAGACTTGTAAGTTTTCTCATTAATACAAAACCTCACCATTCTAATTCCATGTTCCTGTATGTATTTTAGCCTTGCATCAACAAACATAACATGTTTTACACACATCTCCCACATGTGGCTCGTTACAGAAAATGCACAGATCTAACACAAAAGTTACTATTTAGCCAGATAAAAATTTATATGTTTCACTCCAAACATTAATATTCTGATTTCCCCCACTAAACATGAAGAAATTACTTTGTAAGACCTGATTTTTAATCACTTGTAAATTTTCTTAAGTATTAACTGAAAGCTCAAGGACAAAGTGAAATAAAAGCAAGACGAAAACACAGAATCTGATTGAACTACAGTTTTAATAAATTTCCATTTTTATCATAAATACTCTTGAATCATCTGATGCATATTACTTGTGTTAATCATTTGTAGATCAGAGGCTATCATCAGAGTCCTTACAAACTAGTAAGTAAAAACAAAATCTACTGACTTTGTATTCTATATGGTTTATGTATTTCTGAAATATGAGATTTTCTTCAGTTTGTGAGTCACTGTCCTTTGTGAGTTTCCTTGACAGATCAGATTCTTTCATTAACTTCATTGTCTGACTGCTATCAACAGCTCTTCTCGTAATACTTCATGCTAAAATGCAGAGCACATTATTTCTGCCTAAAAGCCAGAAAACTCTCACATCTTCATACAAAATAAATATGTGTGATTTAAAAATAATTTAATCACAATTCTAAATGGAATAGTTTGGTGTAGTGTTCAGATTTATTTAATTTGACCACAGTTAAATCACAAATACATTTAAGGTGAACAGACATTAAACGTCTTAAACTGACTTCAGAGATTTTCCACCACAAGAATGAGTTATGCTTTTCTAACATGGTGACACTGACATGATTTAGCTTCACCTTAGCAAAGAGCTAATCTGTTTATTTAATCCCATTTAGGTTTTGTGACTTAATTTGGAGGAAAACAATCCACTACAATGTTCCTTTGATGTTTTTAATTCTGCTCATGTTAGTTTCAGGATTTTCTTTACGATTACATTTTCAGCTTATGTTCCTCCTCAGCTCAGGTGTTTTCCATTTACTTATATTTCCTCTGTTTGTGGTTTCCCTCCAGCTGTTCCTCATTCTTTTGATTACACCTATTGCAGATTAACCCTTCTGCTCTCTATTATCTTTGTTAGATTCCCATTCATGTTACCACTGTGTTCTCTGTCACCTGTTAATCCCCCTTAAGAAGTTTTGGCTGTGTTTGGTTAAACTTGGTTATCATGAGACTTCCACTTTCCTGTTTGCGTTTTGGTCCGATCCCTGCTCCACACATGACACATTGGGCTCCAGCTTTTAGTTTTTATTGGAGAGGAGTTGTTGTCCAACATGTACACACCTCCTAATAAGAAAACCAATTCAGAAATTCACAAAAAAACAAACCAAGCAGCCTTCAGTAAAGTTTTATTAAGAATCTGTAAGTGAGATTACACATTTTATAGGGACTGTAGGTTTGAGCTGGAGTGTCAGGAGACCTTTCTACTGTTTAGTTTATGTAAATATTATACATTTTACTTAAAAAAGGATACAAAGACATAAGTCTATCTTGTAAATATGCCAGATTTAACCTTAAAGGGCTACAGTCCTCTGCAGTCCATGGAATAGTGATTATATGGGAAAGTGTTTCAAAAACTGCAAAGTTATAGCTAATAAAATCATCTTCAAATGTCCTTTGAGCATTTTGTAAGATTTTTATCCACTGATTTCCAAATTCCTTATTGCTTTTCTTAACATATTAACGAAAAGCTTTACACCGTGTGGTATAACTGAGCTTTATTTGTAAATATCATTTGTGTAAATGACAGTACATTCTGCTTTAAGTGACTGCAACGATAACTTAAATTTTCACAAGAGCCAAGTTTAAACACATCCACATTCCTGTCTATGACAGAAGAATGAGGAACAATCTTTACAAAAGGTTTCTAGGATCTATAAAACCAATCAGATGTGTTTCTTTGCTACTATGCTCTCTGTAACAGTTGTTAAAAGGCGGCGCGCCTGAAGTTTGTGTTTATGAGTATCTTTGGTTCATTGCAGCACACATCTCATTGCTTTGGTGTGTGTCATTTTCCATTGGGACAATTTTAGTAACAAAAAGGTGAATACTTTTTAAAATGAACAAGAGTCATTTCAAAATCTTAATGTTGCGTATCTGGATATGTTTTTTTACTGCTGGCTTGACTGAGATGTGAAACAACTTCATAAGGCAGATTCAGTGGTTGACCATTAAAAAAACCCAACTTGATTATTGATTTTTTTTTAACATTTGACCCATGGATTTAAGATTGATCTACCTGGGACTCACAGGTTTGTATCTTTTTGTTTTAATTTTCTGCTTTATGTTGTATTTTGTTTCATGTTCATTTGAAATCATTGGAATTCCTACAAATAGGGAGATTGTACAAATAGTTGTAAAATAAAGCATAAAAATAAATAAAACCAAAATTTTCTCTTCTAAATACTTTCTGTAAGAAACTAAAATGGAAAAGTAAATGTAAAAAAACCTTTTCATGCTTCAAATACATTTTTTCTTTAATAACTGAAGTGGGACAGAATACTCAAGAGTTGATGAAATTCTCAAAGATAATATTTAGGTTTTTGTAACATTTCACTCATTTGTAAAACCCCAACTAATGACAAGAATTTAATTGTACATTGAAAAATAAAGTATAATAGAGAAAATAAGTGCAGCAAGTCATCACAGGACATAAAACTATCTCCCTACTTTTCTTTATTTCCATTGTTGTTTTCAGCGACCTTAAAAAAATCTTTGTGATAAATATTGTAACTCTTCAGTGTGCTAAACGTTTAGAGCAGATATTTTTCTAGGAAGAGACACATTCTTACTAATCCATACAGTTCTCAATCTTTCAGCTAACTCAATTTGTATGTCAGTAACTTTTCTTGACCACCTCTAGGTGCCTAAATGCATTGAATTGCTGCCACGTGATTGGCCGAATCACTGTTTGTGTTAACAGGTGCATTGAATAAAATGGCCAGCGAGTGCATTCATACATCAGCTATGCATTACTCATTATGTTTTATTTTAGGTGCACTCCTCAGCATTGCCTTTGCCCAAACTCGTCAGTACTACTTTGTAGGCTCTGCACAAACCTGGACAAATGCCCAGAGTGTCTGCAGACAGGACTACACCGACCTGGCCACCATTGAAAACTTGGCCGACGTTGATGCTGTTCTCAGGACAAATCCCAGCTATTCAGGTAGATTCTTAACACTCGCTGCATGCTTAAACATTTCAGACACAGACCTTATATTCTGTATATATATATATATATATATATATATATAATAGTGAGCAGCTATTTCACAGCTGCTCACTGACAACTTGAAACTTTGTTCTTCAACAGGCAAAGCTTGGATAGGTCTCTATGATGAGTTGTACAACAGCTGGAAATGGTCCCTGACTGACAGCAGCTTCTATGGAGCTGGAGAGTACACGTTTAGAAACTGGATTTCTGGCTCTCCCAATAACTTCGGGGGACAGCAGTACTGTGTTAGGTTTTTAAGTGACAGCTTTTATTTGGGTGGATGGGATGACCGTCAGTGCTCAGACCTAAGACGTTTCTTGTGTTACACTGGTAAGATTTTCTTTCAGTTTACACTAAAAGTTTGTTGTTCTTTTTGTTATATAAAATCTCCTGAACACCAAAATGTTGGTCATGGGGAAAAGGTAGAAATATTGTTTCTTTCTTTACTCATGTAATTATAGTTAAAGCCACTTGATGGCATCAGTTTCTTTTTATTCCCTTATTAATAACATGACTGGTAAACGTCAAGCATTCCTAACCATCAGTCTCTTTTATTTGTAGGTATAGTCGGTGGCTCGCCATCTTATTTTGTCAGTACCCAGTCACTGAATTGGACCGAAGCTCAGCGATTCTGCAGAGAGAATTATATTGACCTAGCCAGGTAATAAAAGCACAATATTAAAACAAATTGAAATGATATGTAATGTACTACTTAGCACTATGAGTTTTCTTCTTCCTCTTTTGTATCATTGCAGTAATTCAGCAGCAAAATTTAAACTTATGAACCTACAAAGCAGACATTAACATTTTATTTTCATTTGAAAATAAAAATAGCTTGTCCTTTTTATATGCTTTATCATTATGTGTTGCTTAGTTTACCTGTCCTGAGAAATTAATAAAACTATATTGAAGTTTGTTGTTGAAATGTCAGAAAATGTGGAAAAAATAATCATAATCCAAGACAAAGAAATTTATTATCTGCAGAACCAATTTAGTTTTTCAGATTTTTTTTTTTTTTTTTTTTTTTTCTGTAATTTTCTTTCTTCACAGTATACGAAATCAAGCAGAAAATAATAACATCAGAACACTACTAGGTGGCATCGAAGTGTGGATTGGGCTTTATCGGGACAAACTGTGGTCAGATAGCAGCCCCTCCCTGTTTCAACACTGGGCGGCCGGTCAGCCAGACAATGATAACAGTCGGTGTGTTGCTGCTTCATTCAGCGACATGGGAAAATGGTTGGATGAAGACTGCGCCCAGAGTTTTCCATTCATCTGTTACAAACCAAGTAACTCTTACTATATATTTGTCTTTAACATAAGAAGCAAATGTGTTAATAACTGCTCACATACTAAAACTGTAAACTTATGCTTTAAGGTCTCTGTGAAACTTTTGGAATTTTTTTATTTATTTATTTTTTTTTATTTGACCTCAGCACAAGTTGTCTCATTGAGATGCAAGATGGCATTTACAAAACAAAAGCAAAAAAACTAAGTCAGACATTGAAATAAATGTACATTAAAAAAAAAGTGGAAATAATTATTCCTGTGTTGTCCATGGAATAAAAAAAATTTATTAAAAAACTCAGACATATAGACAAAATATTAAGACCTTTAGGCAAAGGTGATTTATATTTCAAATGAAAAACATCAGGTTTCTATAGAGTCTCATAATGATTTTTCATATATGAAGGGAAAAATCAAGATCTTTAGGACAGTTGCAGTTTTCATTTTGCAAAAAAACCCAATTCTGAGGCATAAAATATATCAGTGAAGTTGGACTCTAACATTTTTTTTTTCATGTAGTCTTTTTCTAAATAAAGATGAACTTTCTCTCTCAGTCCCAGCCAACACAGAGGGCTTCAGAGCATCAAGTCAAAATGAGAGCAGCATCACTCTGCAGTGGAATAAGATAAGCAACAGCATCAGCTTTGTTCTCCAGTTTAACGGCACAGAGACAAACATCAGAGCACCAGATGGAGATGGACCAGTAAACTACACAGTGTCATCTCTCACTGCTGGAACCAAATACACATTCATACTCTTCTCTGTGCTTAATAATGTCAGAAGTAGTGGAATCAGCACTGCTGCAGTTACCAGTAAGAGAAAATTGTTTAATTATTTTTCAAAGGCTACACCTGTTGTTGTGAGACCTTTATGTTTAAAAGTGAAATTAACATCATATGTTTTCAGTATACTTTTTTTTTTTAAAACAAACAATTGAATATAATATTTTATGTTCCTTGTCAGATGTACTGTAGTGACATGATGGAGTTACTTATGAACTTTTTATTATTTTTTTTCAAAGAGCCTCAAAATAAAGAAGGTTTCAGGTCATCCATTCAAGATGAGAGTTTTAATAAATTTGGCTTGCGAGCCATAGGTTCCCGACCTCTGTGTTAATACAACATACGTGTAATTTGTTAATTTTAAAGAATCAAAAGATATGGTGGGAAGTTTAGATGACCAAGAAGAAACAACATATAACAATATTGTGTCATTAGGTGTTATATTAAAAACCACAACCTCAAATCTGCAATAAAACCATGAGGTAGACCAAAATTTTTCAGCTTAATAATGAATTATTCTTCTATTTTAGCTCCTAGAAACACAGAAGCTGTGAGAGTATCGGATCAAGATGAGAACAGCATCACTCTGCAGTGGAATAAAATCAACAACAACACCAGCTTTGTTCTCCAGTTTAATGGATCAGAGACAAACATCAGAGCACCAGATGGATTTGGACCAGTAAACTACACAGTGTCATCTCTCACTGCTGGAACCAAATACACATTCAGTCTCTTATCTGTGTTTGAGAACGTCAGAAGCAGTGGAGTACAACTTGCTGCTGTCACTGGTATGATATAAATACAGTAATTTATTCACAACCAAGGACAACAATTTTTATTTGTCATGACATTTTTCATGTCATTAGTTGCTAATGATTTTGAGAAAGTCACTTCACCAAAGTCCAATGAACTGAAGACATTATTTAGACCATATTCTTTTCTTTCAGCCCCTCAAAACGCAGAAAGATTCACATCACTGAGACAGGATGAGACCAGCATCACTCTGCAGTGGGATATTATCAATAATAATGTCAGTTTCATCCTCCAATATAATGAAACAGAGTTGAATATAGCAGCACCTGCTGGAAATCAACCATTACTTCTGACAGTTTCGTCTCTCACTGCTGGAACTAGATATACATTCACTCTGTTCTCTGTGTTTGAGAACGTCAGAAGCAGTGGAGTCAGCATTGCTGCAGTGACTGGTAAGATGTTCACATTCATCAACCTGGAAAAACATCAGCTGTAGGAACAGCAATATAATTTTTGTTGACACAATCAGTGACTCTATGTTGAATCTTTTCTAAATCTCATTGTTGTTCTCAGCTCCTGTAAATGCAGAGGGCTTCAGAGCATCAGAACAAAATGAGACCAGCATCACTCTGCAGTGGAATAGAGGAGACAACAACACCAGTTTTGTTCTCCAGTTTAACGGCACAGAGACAAACATCAGAACACCAGATGGAGATGAACCAGTGAAACATACAGTCACATCTCTCACTGCTGGAACCAAATATACATTCAGGCTCTTCTCTCTGTTTGAGAACGTCAGAAGCAGTGGAGTACAATATGAAGCTGTTACTGGTAAGTCTATTAACATGATCCTTATGTGATTTTAATAAAGTATTTCTGTTAAGTTCTGCAAATGTTGTTGTACATGTTTAAAATTGATAGAGGACTCTGAAGAGGATGCAGAATGACTAAAATGGTTGAAGGATAGATCTCTCCTCAGTTAAACAAGTACTAATACAACATACATGAAACTGGTTAATTATACAGAAACAAAAGATATGTAACAGCAATCGAGAAGACCAAGTAGAAATTACTTTTTACCATGGCTGCTCAATAGATGATAGACTGAACACTATGCGTCTTTAAATCAGCATTTATACCAAAAGGTATAAATACCAAAGTTTTCAGCTTAATAATGAATTCTTCTTCTAATTTAGCTCCTAGAAACACAGAAGCTGTGAGAGTATCAGATCAAGATGAGAGCAGCATCACTCTGCAGTGGAATAAAATCAACAACAGCACCAGCTTTGTTCTCCAGTTTAATGGATCAGAGACAAACATCAGAGCACCAGATGGAGATGGACCAGTAAACTACACAGTGTCATCTCTCACTGATGGAAATAAATACACATTCAGTCTCTTCTCTGTGTTTGAGAACGTCAGAAGCAGTGGAGTCAGCATTGCTGCAGTGACTGGTAAGATATTTATTTTCATCAAAGTTTATAACAAAACTTTGTTTAGTAATTGATTATGGAGAAATGTTTCTTAAGATCTGGACTTTTCGAAGAATGTTAAGTGGAAAAACATCAGCTGTAGGAACAGCAATATCATTTTTGTTGACACAATCAGTGACTCTATGTTGAATCTTTTCTAAATCTCATTGTTGTTCTCAGCTCCTGAAAATGCAGAGGGCTTCAGAGCATCAGAACAAAATGAGACCAGCATCACTCTGCAGTGGAATAAAGGAGACAACAACACCAGCTTTGTTCTCCAGTTTAACGGCACAGAGACAAACATCAGAGCACCAGATGGAGATGAACCAGTGAAACATACAATCACATCTCTCACTGCTGGAACCAAATATACATTCAGTCTCTTCTCTGTGTTTGAGAACGTCAGAAGCAGTGGAGTACAATATGAAGCTGTTACTGGTAAGTCTATTAACATGATCCTTATGTGATTTTAATAAAGTATTTCTGTTAAGTTCTGCAAATGGTGTTGTACATGTTTAAAATTGATAGAGGACTATGAAGAGGATGCAGAATGACTAAAATGGATGAAGGATAGATCTCTCCTCAGTTAAACAAGTACTAATACAACATACATGAAACTGGTTAATTATACAGAAACAAAAGATATGTAACAGCAATCGAGAAGACCAAGTAGAAATTACTTTTTACCATGGCTGCTCAATAGATGTTAGACTGAAGACTATGCGTCTTTAAATCAGCATTTATACCAAAAGGTATAAATACCAAAGTTTTCAGCTTAATAATGAATTCTTCTTCTATTTTAGCTCCTAGAAACACAGAAGCTGTGAGAGTATCAGATCAAGATGAGAGCAGCATCACTCTGCAGTGGAATAAAATCAACAACAGCACCAGCTTTGTTCTCCAGTTTAATGGATCAGAGACAAACATCAGAGCACCAGATGGAGATGGACCAGTAAACTACACAGTGTCATCTCTCACTGATGGAAATAAATACACATTCACTCTGTTCTCTGTGTTTGAGAACGTCAGAAGCAGTGGAGTCAGCATTGCTGCAGTGACTGGTAAGATATTTATTTTCATCAAAGTTTATAACAAAACTTTGTTTAGTAATTGATTTTGGAGAAATGTTTCTTAAGATCTTAAACTTGCAGAGACTGTTAACTGGAAAAATCTTCAGCTTTAGGAACAGCAATATTATTTTTGTTGACACAATCAGTGACTCTATGTTGAATCTTTTCTAAATCTCATTGTTGTTCTCAGCTCCTGAAAATGCAGAGGGCTTCAGAGCATCAGAACAAAATGAGACCAGCATCACTCTGCAGTGGAATAAAGGAGACAACAACACCAGCTTTGTTCTCCAGTTTAACGGCACAGAGACAAACATCAGAGCACCAGATGGAGATGGACCAGTGAAACATACAGTCACTTCTCTCACTGCTGGAACCAAATATACATTCATACTCTACCATGTGTTTATGAATGTTAGAAGCAGTGCTGTAAACATCACCGTTGCTACTGGTAAGATAACTATTAGCGTAACATTAAACAGTTGTTTGTTTTACATCTCCTTTCTTATACTTCAAGCATTAATGTAAAAACAAACATTTAGCTTGCAGAGAATTGTATGGAATAGACATGAGGTAAATATTAATATTTTTGTCTCAGCTCCTACAAATGCAGAAGGTTTGAGAGTATCAGAACAAGATGAGAGCAGCATCACTCTGCAGTGGAATATAATCAACAACAGCACCAGCTTTGTTCTCCAGTTTAATGGATCAGAGACAAACATCAGAGCACCAGATGGATTTGGACCAGTAAACTACACAGTGTCATCTCTCTCTGCTGGAAATAAATACACATTCAGTCTCTTCTCTGTGTTTGAGAACGTCAGAAGCAGTGGAGTACAACTTACTGCTGTCACTGGTATAATATAAATACAGTAATTTATTCATATCCAAGGCCAACAATTTTTATTTGTCATGACATTTTTCATGTCATTAGTTGCTAATGATTTTGAGAAAGTCACTTCACCAAAGTCCAATGAACTGAAGACATTATTTAGACCATATTCTTTTCTTTCAGCCCCTCAAAACGCAGAAAGATTCACATCACTGAGACAGGATGAGACCAGCATCACTCTGCAGTGGGATATTATCAATAATAATGTCAGTTTCATCCTCCAATATAATGAAACAGAGTTGAATATAGCAGCACCTGCTGGACAACAACCATTACTTCTGACAGTTTCATCTCTCACTGCTGGAACTAGATACACATTCACTCTCTTCTCTGTGTTTGAGAACATCAGAAGCAGTGGAGTCAGCATTGCTGCAGTGACTGGTAAGATGTTTATTTTCATCAAAGTTTCAAACAAAACTTTGTTTAGTAATTGATTATGGAGAAATGTTTCTTAAGATCTGGAGTTTTCGAAGAATGTTATCTGGAAAAACATCAGCTGTAGGAACAGCAATATTATTTTTGTTGACACAATAAGTGACTCTATGTTGAATCTTTTCTAAATCTCATTGTTGTTCTCAGCTCCTGAAAATGCAGAGGGCTTCAGAGCATCAGAACAAAATGAGACCAGCATCACTCTGCAGTGGAATAAAGGAGACAACAACACCAGCTTTGTTCTCCAGTTTAACGGCACAGAGACAAACATCAGAGCACCAGATGGAGATGGACCAGTGAAACATACAATCACTTCTCTCACTGCTGGAACCAAATACACATTCATACTCTACCATGTGTTTATGAATGTTAGAAGCAGTGCTGTAAACATCACCGTTGCTACTGGTAATATAACTATTAGCGTAACATTAAACAATTGTTTGTTTTACATCTCCTTTCTTATACTTCAAGCATTTAAGGTAAAAACAAACATATAGCTTGCAGAGAATTCTATGTTATAGACATGAGTTAAATATTAATATTTTTGTCTCAGCTCCTACAAATGCAGAAGGTTTGAGAGCATCAGATCAAGATGAGAACAGCATCACTCTGCAGTGGAATAAAATCAACAACAGCACCAGCTTTGTTCTCCGGTTTAACAGCAAAGACACATTCATCAGAGCACCAGATGGATTTGGACCAGTAAACTACACAGTGTCATCTCTCACTGCTGGAACCAAATACACATTCAGTCTCTTCTCTGTGTTTGAGAACGTCAGAAGCAGTGGAGTACAATATGAAGCTGTTACTGGTAAGTCTATTAACATGATCCTTATGTGATTTTAATCTAGTATTTCTGTTAAGAACTGCAAATGGTGTTGTACATCTTTAAAGTTGGTAAAGGACTATGAAGAGGATGCAGAATGACCAAAATAGATAGAGGATAGAGAATAGAGTATAGTTGAACAAGTACTAATATAACATACATGAAACTGGTTAATTATACAGAAACAAAAGATATGTAACAGCATTCGAGAAGACCAAGTAGAAATTACCTTTTACCATGGCTGCTCAATAGATGTTAGACTGAAGAGTATGCATCTTTAAATCAGCATTTATACGGTATAAATACCAAAAGTTTTCAGCTTACTAATGAATTTTTCTTCTATTTTAGCTCCTAGAAACACAGAAGCTCTGAGAGTATCAGATCAAGATGAGAGCAGCATCACTCTGCAGTGGAATAAAATCAACAACAGCACCAGCTTTGTTCTCCAGTTTAATGGATCAGAGACAAACATCAGAGCACCAGATGGAGATGGACCAGTAATCTACACAGTTTCATCTCTCACTGCTGGAACCAAATACACATTCAGGCTCTTCTCTGTGTTTGAGAACGTCAGAAGCAGTGGAGTACAATTTGAAGCTGTAACTGGTATGAATATTATCATGATCCTTATGAGATTTTATTGAAGATTATCTGGACACTCATCCAAATGTCAGGTGTTGTACATGTCAAAATGTCCATTATAATTGTAAAGAAATATTTATGGGTTAGAATGATATATGCTGTGGTTAATCTCTGCTGTGACTCAATATAAGGAACCTAATCCAGGAAAACTTTATTTCCTCAGCAGTTTGACTGGGTGTGAAAAGTATTTGTAGCCACTCAGAGGGAAGTTCATCCAACTTAGACATGGCTGGATCAATTAGGAAGACTTAACCAAGCCTGAGAATAATTTTTTAAGAATCAAAGGAAAAGAATTTTAGGAATATAATCTTTTTAATATTCATTGTTGAGAACCAATGAAGGGCTGCAAAGTCACACAGATAAATGGAGGATGGAGCTTTCCTCAGTTCAACAAGTACTAGTACAACATACATATAATTGGTTATTTATAAAGTATCAAAAGACATTAGGGGCAGTTTAGATGACCAAGTAGAAATGAACGTTTACCATATTTGTCATTAGGCATTATATTAATTGTAATACATCTTTAAATCAGCATATATATGGTATAAATACCAAAGTTTTCAGCTTACTAATGAATTCTTCCTCTATTTTAGCTCCTAGAAACACAGAAGCTGTGAGAGTATCAGATCAAGATGAGAGCAGCATCACTCTGCAGTGGAATAAAATCAACAACAGCACCAGCTTTGTTCTCCAGTTTAATGGATCAGAGACAAACATCAGAGCACCAGATGGATTTGGACCAGTAAACTACACAGTGTCATCTCTCACTGCTGGAACCAAATACACATTCAGTCTCTTCTCTGTGTTTGAGAACGTCAGAAGCAGTGGAGTACAACTTACTGCTGTCACTGGTATGATATAAATACAGTAATTTATTCACAACCAAGGCCAACAATTTTTATTTGTCATGACATTTTTCATGTCATTAGTTGCTAATGATTTTGAGAAAGTCACTTCACCAAAGTCCAATGAACTGAAGACATTATTTAGACCATATTCTTTTCTTTCAGCCCCTCAAAACGCAGAAAGATTCACATCACTGAGACAGGATGAGAGCAGCATCACTCTGCAGTGGGATATTGTCAATAATAATGTCAGTTTCATCCTCCAATATAATGAAACAGAGTTGAATATAGCAGCACCTGCTGGAAATCAACCATTACTTCTGACAGTTTCATCTCTCACTGCTGGAACTAGATACACATTCACTCTGTTCTCTGTGTTTGAGAACGTCAGAAGCAGTGGAGTCAGCATTGCTGCAGTGACTGGTAAGATATTTATTTTCATCAAAGTTTATAACAAAACTTTGTTTAGTAATTGATTTTGGAGAAATGTTTCTTAAGATCTTAAACTTGCAGAGACTGTTAACTGGAAAAATCTTCAGCTTTAGGAACAGCAATATTATTTTTGTTGACACAATCAGTGACTCTATGTTGAATCTTTTCTAAATCTCATTGTTGTTCTCAGCTCCTGAAAATGCAGAGGGCTTCAGAGCATCAGAACAAAATGAGACCAGCATCACTCTGCAGTGGAATAAAGGAGACAACAACACCAGCTTTGTTCTCCAGTTTAACGGCACAGAGACAAACATCAGAGCACCAGATGGAGATGGACCAGTGAAACATACAGTCACTTCTCTCACTGCTGGAACCAAATATACATTCATACTCTACCATGTGTTTATGAATGTTAGAAGCAGTGCTGTAAACATCACTGTTGCTACTGGTAAGATAACTATTAGAGAAACATTAAACAAATGTTTGTTCTGCATCTCCTTTCTTATACTTCAAGCATTTAATGTAAAAACAACCATTTAGCTTGCAAAGTATTTTATGTTTCCTAAGACATGAAGTAAATATTTATATTTTTGTCTCAGCTCCTACAAATGCAGAAGGTTTGAGAGCATCAGAACAAGATGAGAACAGCATCACTCTGCAGTGGAATAAAATCAACAACAGCACCAGCTTTGTTCTCCGGTTTAACAGCAAAGACACATTCATCAGAGCACCAGATGGAGATGAACCAGTAACTCACACAGTTTCATCTCTCACTGCTGGAACCAAATACACATTCAGTCTCTTCTCTGTGTTTGAGAACGTCAGAAGCAGTGGAGTACAATATGAAACTATTACTGGTATGGACAAAACCAAACTCTACAATGTTTTACTTCATTATTAGCCCCTTTTAATGTTTGAAGGAGAATATATTACCAATAAGTTTTTTTAAGAAATTGCTGAATTTATTCTTTTCTATGTAGTTTGAGCCAACAGTGATCAAGCAGAACATTGAATATCCAGTGTTTTAATTGTGATTAATATGCAAGAACTCAGTGATTTCATAACAAATCTATATTTCTGTATTTCCCAAGACAACCATTGCCTGTGGATGAAATGAAACCTAATAAGACATATGTAAACTTGTTATTTGGTCCTTTGATAGAAATCATTAAGTTCAATTAGAGAAGATTCTTCATTTTATGATTGTGTTTACATCGTGTTGCAAATCACACTGATATATTTACAATATCTCTATTCATTCAGAGAATAAACCTCAAAATTAACTGCTCTCTCAACTTTATTTTATGCATTAGAATTTGACCATAACAATATGTTTTGCTTTCTAGATTTGTTTTATTATATAAACATTTGATAAAATATATTTATGTCTTTTTATTTTTTTTTTTATTATACACACATATTAATTAAGATTGTGGGACACATTGTGCCATCATCACAATATTTTTTGGAAATGCTATCTTTTGGTCGGATAAAGATTGTGAAGAAATTTGACTTTTTTCCCTTCTTTTTTATTTCACAGCACCTGATAATGCAGAAGGTTTGAGAGCATCAGGTCAAGATGAGAGCAGCATCACTCTGCAGTGGAATAAAATCAACAACAGCACCAGCTTTGTTCTCCAGTTTAATGGATCAGAGACAAACATCAGAGCACCAGATGGATTTGGACCAGTAAACTACACAGTGTCATCTCTGACTGCTGGAACCAAATACACATTCAGTCTCTTCTCTGTGTTTGAGAACATCAGAAGCAGTGGAGTACAATATGAAGCTGTTACTGGTAAGAAAATGTCCTAATTATCCTGCCAACAACAAAGTCCATTACCAAGACAGATCTTTAGTAACTGTGTCTTCATATGTAGTGAGCAAAACATGTTGAACAAGCATAGCTTTAAACTTGTCTAATGTGATGAAAGTCAATAATTTGTTACATTTATTTTTAGATTATACATTCAGACAACCATGGCTAAAGTATGAAAGGACTGCAAATAAGACTTAAAAGCATACTTTTTATTTTACCATTTGAGCATTATCATTTAGTTTGGTTATAAAAGAGCCTTCATTACATATGTATACATATCATGTTGGAAGCAGTACTGGTGCTGGAAAATCAAAAATTTTAATCAAAGAGAAAGATTCAAAATCATCTGCTCTATTTCCTTTATTTTATGCAATAGCATTTGAACATAGCAGTATGTTTTACTTCACCAGATTGGATTTCTTATATTAGAACTTTATAAAATATTATTGCTTGATTAGGATTTTTTTTAACTACATTATTGTCTTGTTTAAAATGTTATGATATGTTTCATCATCACAATATTGTTTTAGAATATTATCTTTTGGAAGATAAACATTTTTTTAAAAATGAATTGACCTTTTTTTTTTTCCTCTTTTGCCTCAGCACCTACAAATGCAGAAGGCTTCAGGTCATCAGATCAAGATGAAACCAGCATCACTCTGCAGTGGAATAAAATCAACAACAGCAACAGTTTTGTTCTCCAGTTTAATGGCATACAGACGTTCATCAGAGCACCAGATGGAGATGGACCAGTGACTCACACAGTGTCATCTCTCTCTGCTGGAACTAGATACACATTCACTCTCTTCTCTGTGTTTGAGAACATCAGAAGCAGTGGAGTCAGCATTGCTGCAGTGACTGGTAAGATGTTCACATTCATCAAAGTTTCATACAAAACTTTGTTTAGTAATTGATTTTGGAGAAATGTTTCTTAAGATCTGGGCTTTTCAAAGACTGTTATCTGGAAAAACTTCAGCTGTAGGAACAGCAATATTATTTTTGTTGACACAATCAGTGACTCAATGTTGAATCTTTTCTAAATCTCATTGTTGTTCTCAGCTCCCGAAAATGCAGAGGGCTTCAGAGCATCAGAACAAAATGAGACCAGCATCACTCTGCAGTGGAATAGAGGAGACAACAACACCAGCTTTGTTCTCCAGTTTAACGGCACAGAGACAAACATCAGAACACCAGATGGAGATGGACCAGTGAAACATACAGTCACTTCTCTCACTGCTGGAACCAAATACACATTCATACTCTACCATGTGTTTATGAATGTTAGAAGCAGTGCTGTAAACATCACCGTTGCTACTGGTAAGATAACTATTAGAGTAACATTAAACAATTGTTTGTTTTACATCTCCTTTCTTATACTTCAAGCATTTAATGTAAAAACATCCATTTAGCTTGCAGAGAATTCTATGTTATAGACATAAGTTAAATATTAATATTTTTGTCACAGCTCCTACAAATGCAGAAGGTTTGAGAGTATCAGATCAAGATGAGAGCAGCATCACTCTGCAGTGGAATAAAATCAACAACAGCACCAGCTTTGTTCTCCAGTTTAATGGATCAGAGACAAACATCAGAGCACCAGATGGAGATGGACCAGTAAACTACACAGTGTCATCTCTCTCTGCTGGAAATAAATACACATTCAGGCTCTTATCTGTGTTTGAGAACGTCAGAAGCAGTGGAGTACAATATGAAGCTGTAACTGGTAAGTCTACTAACATGATCCTTATGTGATTTTAATCTAGTATTTCTGTTAAGAACTGCAAATGGTGTTGTACATCTTTAAAGTTGGTAAAGGACTATGAAGAGGATGCAGAATGACTAAAATGGTTGAAGGATAGATCTCTCCTCAGTTCAACAAGTACTAATACAACATACATGAGACTGGTTAATTATACAGAAACAAAAGATATGTAACAGCAATCGAGAAGACCAAGTAGAAATTACCTTTTACCATGGCTGCTCAATAGATGTTAGACTGAACACTATGCATCTTTAAATCAGCATTTATAAGGTATAAATACCAAAGTTTTCAGCTTACTAATGAATTCTTCTTATATTTTAGCTCCTAGAAACACAGAAGCTGTGAGAGTATCAGATCAAGATGAGAGCAGCATCACTCTGCAGTGGAATAAAATCAACAACAGCACCAGCTTTGTTCTCCAATTTAATGGATCAGAGACAAACATCAGAGCACCAGATGGATTTGGACCAGTAAACTACACAGTGTCATCTCTCTCTGCTGGAACCAAATACACATTCAGTCTCTTCTCTGTGTTTGAGAACGTCAGAAGCAGTGGAGTACAACTTACTGCTGTCACTGGTATGATATAAATACAGTAATTTATTCACAACCAAGGTCAACAATTTTTATTTGTCATGACATTTTTCATGTCATTAGTTCCTAATGATTTTGAGAAAGTCACTTCACCAAAGTCCAATGAACTGAAGACATTATTTAGACCATATTCTTTTCTTTCAGCCCCTCAAAATGCAGAAAGATTCACATCACTGAGACAGGATGAGAGCAGCATCACTCTGCAGTGGGATATTGTCAATAATAATGTCAGCTTCATCCTCCAATATAATGAAACAGAGTTGAATATAGCAGCACCTGCTGGACAACAACCATTACTTCTGACAGTTTCATCTCTCACTGCTGGAACTAGATACACATTCACTCTGTTCTCTGTGTTTGAGAATATCAGAAGCAGTGGAGTCAGCATTGCTGCAGTGACTGGTAAGATGTTTATTTTCATCAAAGTTTCAAACAAAACTTTGTTTAGTAATTGATTATGGAGAAATGTTTCTTAAGATCTGGAACTTGCAGAGACTGTTAACTGGAAAAACATCAGCTGTAGGAACAGCAATATTATTTTTGTTGACACAATCAGTGACTCTATGTTGAATCATTTCTAAATCTCATTGTTGTTCTCAGCTCCCGAAAATGCAGAGGGCTTCAGAGCATCAGAACAAAATGAGACCAGCATCACTCTGCAGTGGAATAAAGGAGACAACAACACCAGCTTTGTTCTCCAGTTTAACGGCACAGAGACAAACATCAGAGCACCAGATGGAGATGGACCAGTGAAACATACAGTCACTTCTCTCACTGCTGGAACCAAATACACATTCATACTCTACCATGTGTTTATGAATGTTAGAAGCAGTGCTGTAAACATCACCGTTGCTACTGGTAATATAACTATTAGCGTAACATTAAACAATTGTTTGTTTTACATCTCCTTTCTTATACTTCAAGCATTTAAGGTAAAAACAAACATATAGCTTGCAGAGAATTCTATGTTATAGACATGAGTTAAATATTAATATTTTTGTCTCAGCTCCTACAAATGCAGAAGGTTTGAGAGCATCAGATCAAGATGAGAACAGCATCACTCTGCAGTGGAATAAAATCAACAACAGCACCAGCTTTGTTCTCCAGTTTAACAGCAAAGAGACATTCATCAGAGCACCAGATGGAGATGAACCAGTAACTCACACAGTTTCATCTCTCACTGCTGGAACCAAATACACATTCAGTCTCTTCTCTGTGTTTGAGAACGTCAGAAGCAGTGGAGTACAATATGAAACTATTACTGGTATGGACAAAACCAAACTCTACAATGTTTTACTTCATTATTAGCCCCTTTTAATGTTTGAAGGAGAATATATTACCAATAAGTTTTTTTAAGAAATTGCTGAATTTATTCTTTTCTATGTAGTTTGAGCCAACAGTGATCAAGCAGAACATTGAATATCCAGTGTTTTAATTGTGATTAATATGCAAGAACTCAGTGATTTCATAACAAATCTATATTTCTGTATTTCCCAAGACAACCATTGCCTGTGGATGAAATGAAACCTAATAAGACATATGTAAACTTGTTATTTGGTCCTTTGATAGAAATCATTAAGTTCAATTAGAGAAGATTCTTCATTTTATGATTGTGTTTACATCATGTTGCAAATCACACTGATATATTTACAATATCTGTATTCATTCAGAGAATAAACCTCAAAATTAAGTGCTCTCTCACTTAACTTTATTTTATGCATTAGAATTTGACCATAACAATATGTTTTGCTTTCTAGATTTGTTTTATTATATAAACATTTGATAAAATATATTTATGTCTTTTTATTTTTTTTTTATTATACACACATATTAATTAAGATTGTGGGACACATTGTGCCATCATCACAATATTTTTTGGAAATGCTATCTTTTGGTCGGATAAAGATTGTGAAGAAATTTGACTTTTTTCCCTTCTTTTTTATTTCACAGCACCTGATAATGCAGAAGGTTTGAGAGCATCAGGTCAAGATGAGAGCAGCATCACTCTGCAGTGGAATAAAATCAACAACAGCACCAGCTTTGTTCTCCAGTTTAATGGATCAGAGACAAACATCAGAGCACCAGATGGATTTGGACCAGTAAACTACACAGTGTCATCTCTGACTGCTGGAACCAAATACACATTCAGTCTCTTCTCTGTGTTTGAGAACATCAGAAGCAGTGGAGTACAATATGAAGCTGTTACTGGTAAGAAAATGTCCTAATTATCCTGCCAACAACAAAGTCCATTACCAAGACAGATCTTTAGTAACTGTGTCTTCATATGTAGTGAGCAAAACATGTTGAACAAGCATAGCTTTAAACTTGTCTAATGTGATGAAAGTCAATAACTTGTTACATTTATTTTTAGATTATACATTCAGACAACCATGGCTAAAGTATGAAAGGACTGCAAATAAGACTTAAAAGCATACTTTTTATTTTACCATTTGAGCATTATCATTTAGTTTGGTTATAGACGAGCCTTCATTACATATGTATACATATCATGTTGGAAGCAGTACTGCTGCTGGAAAATCAAAAATTTTAATCAAAGAGAAAGATTCAAAATCATCTGCTCTATTTCCTTTATTTTATGCAATAGCATTTGAACATAGCAGTATGTTTTACTTCACCAGATTGGATTTCTTATATTAGAACTTTATAAAATATTATTGCTTGATTAGGATTTTTTTTAACTACATTATTGTCTTGTTTAAAATGTTATGATATGTTTCATCATCACAATATTGTTTTAGAATATTATCTTTTGAAAGATAAACATTTTTTCAAAAATGAATTGACCTTTTTTTTTTCCTCTTTTGCCTCAGCACCTACAAATGCAGAAGGCTTCAGGTCATCAGATCAAGATGAAACCAGCATCACTCTGCAGTGGAATAAAATCAACAACAGCAACAGTTTTGTTCTCCAGTTCAATGGCATACAGACGTTCATCAGAGCACCAGATGGAGATGGACCAGTGACTCACACAGTGTCATCTCTCTCTGCTGGAAATAAATACACATTCAGTCTCTTCTCTGTGTTTGAGAACATCAGAAGCAGTGGAGTCAGCATTGCTGCAGTGACTGGTAAGATGTTCACATTCATCAAAGTTTCAAGCAAAACTTTGTTTAGTAATTGATGTTGGAGAAATGTTACTTAAGATCTGGAACTTGCAGAGACAGTTGACTTGAAAAACTTCAGCTGTAGGAACAGCAATATTATTTTTGTTGACACAATCAGTGACTCAATGTTGAATCATTTCTAAATCTCATTGTTGTTCTCAGCTCCTGAAAATGCAGAGGGCTTCAGAGCATCAGAACAAAATGAGACCAGCATCACTCTGCAGTGGAATAAAATAAACAACAGCACCAGCTTTGTTCTCCAGTTTAATGGATCAGAGACAAACATCAGAACACCAGATGGAGATGGACCAGTGAAACATACAGTCACATCTCTCACTGCTGGAACCAAATATACATTCATACTCTACCATGTGTTTATGAATGTTAGAAGCAGTGCTGTAAACATCACTGTTGCTACTGGTAAGATAACTATTAGAGTAACATTAAACAAATGTTTGTTCTACATCTCCTTTTTTCCACTTCCAGCATTTATTGTAAAACCATCCATAGAGCTTGCAGAGTATTTTCTGGATTAGACTTGAGTTAAAGATTAATATTTTTGTCTCAGCTCCTACAAATGCAGAAGGTTTGAGAGCATCAGAACAAAATGAGAACAGCATCACTCTGCAGTGGAATAAAATCAACAACAGCACCAGCTTTGTTCTCCAGTTTAACAGCATACAGACGTTCATCAGAGCACCAGATGGATTTGGACCAGTAAACTACACAGTGTCATCTCTCACTGCTGGAACCAAATACACATTCAGGCTCTTCTCTGTGTTTGAGAACATCAGAAGCAGTGGAGTACAACTTACTGCTGTCACTGGTATGAATATAAATACTTTAATTCATTAACAACGAAGGCAAACAGTTTTTCCTCCAAAATCATGAAAATCAGTTTGAACCATCAAGGACTCCAATCTCCTAACATCACACTTAAGAATAAATTCATATCTAAATTTAGTGGGAAAAAAATACTTTACCCTGAGATAAATAGTATTTTTGTCCAACTTTCTTTATTGCTTTAAACTTGCTTTAAAATACGCACCTCTAAATTAAATCATAGAACCAAGCTCCTGTGAATAAATTCTTTATTTTTTTATTGGCACAGGGTCTAAAGTATAAATACACAAGTGGCTGGGTCTTCTTTTTTATGAGAATACTTTGTTTAATGTCACATGGAATGAGGAAGTAACACTATGAGCCAAAACACTAATTTATATATGGGTAAAAAATAAAATAATAGAATTGAAATTTTTTAAATTTGAAATACCTGCCAAGAGCAAAAAGTCATTAAGCAGAATGTTGAACAAGTGTTTTAAACTTTAATGTAAAGGAAGTCAATGTTCAATATACTGTAAATACAAAAGTAGCAACAAATCATTGAGACAGTAATTGCTCAATTATGAAAAGAAACATATCATTTGGCCAGTTGAGCCAGTCTTTATGACATGAACATGTATAAATCGTTTTGCAAAAACTTAAATCTGTTTCACATTTAATGGTCCAATCAAACTTTCCCCATTCAAACACCAAACCTTAAAATCAATTCCTGAACTTTATTTTATGCTTTAGCATTTGAACATAAAAGTTTATTTTACTTTACAAGATTTGATTTCTCATATTAGAATTTAAACAAATATTATTACTTGACTTGGAAATCTTCCTAGTAGAATTATCATTTGCCTTATGATGGTGGAACTCTCATCACCATCACAATATTGTTTATAAATGTAAACTTTTGGAGGACAAAAGTTTTGAATAAATTATTTGACTTTTATCCTTCATTTATTTTAGCACCTAAAAATGCAGAAGGCTTCAGAGCATCAGAACAAAATGAGACCAGCATCACCCTGCAGTGGAATAAAGGAGACAACAACACCAGTTTTGTTCTGCAGTTTAACGGCACAGAGACAAACATCAGTTCACCAGCTGGAAATGGACCAGTGAAACACACAGTCACTTCCCTCACCGCTCGTTCAAACTACACTTTCACTCTTTTCTGTGTGTTTGAAAATGTCAGAAGCAGTGGAGTCAGCATATTTGCAGCTACTGGTAAGATACTCCAATCTGTTGGACACTCACTGGTGTCCAACAGATTTACCTTATTTTTCACATAAATTAAAATTTGCAGTGATTTTAATGGTTTGCATTTCTCTGTAGAACGTTTTGAATTAACAGATTGCCCAAAGTCTTATTTTGTAACACCTGCAAATATGTCTGTCTGTTGTTCTTTTCTTGAAATTACGAGAAAATTAAAAGAATATGAAATAACCTGTATACTTTTATCTATTTCTTTTCATGTCAATATGTCAACTTCTTCGACCAACAAACAGGTCCAAGTGAGTAACATAATCCCCTTCCCATTTGGACATTTTTGTCATTTAAAAATATTGAAGTTTGAATTTTTCTCAAAAACAATTATCGCATTATTTCTATCAATCTGCAATTTAATATATTTCTGTTATGGTAGTGAGTTGTAAATATCTAATTTTTGTTTTCAACAGACTATGTTTTGGGATGGAGTCTGAGGTTGAAGCTTCTCAGAGCAATGAGAGAATCAGAAATGGAAGATGTTTTGATAGAGGTAAGCTGATATCTATTGCAATTTTTTATGTCTGTTTGTGTCTTTTTTAACACTTTGACTCATATATGTGTTTTTCAATCCAGCTCTTCAGAAAATATAATCTGCCGCCACAGTTTACTCTGAAAATTGTTTCTTCCGATCCATAAAATCACTGGGACATCAAATTCTGGATAATTCATCTGCAACGTTGTTTGCTTTTCCTAAAATAACATGAGGTTTATTTTATGTAGTAATTCTGGAATGTTGTCATTTTACAGATTTGAGTTTCTTTTGCCTGATATTTTAACATGTTTTTGTTCACCAAGAATTTGATTAAGATTTTTTATTTATTTTCATAAATCATTTGTGTACATTTATTTGTGTACATTTTGTTGCCTTAAAATAAAGTTTTGGGTGTCAACGAATTGGTTACTTGTTATTGAAAAACTGGTTTCAGTGTGATGGATCTTATAGCAGGGAATCAGTTCTCGTCTGAACTCAAGATGTCGGATCTCATGGACATTTTTTGAGCAGTTCTTAAAAACATGAAACGTGATTCTATCAGTGTCACTACGTTTAAACTGTTCTGTAATTTGTTTTAAACTTGTGCATATGTTTCAATTTGTTTTACTTTTATGTAACCAGGTTGTTGCGTGTTGCAGATTTGTAACACTATTAACTTTATGCTTTAGAATGTGATTTAACTGCAAATTAATAGTAGGACCACTAAAGTAAAGTCAGTGATCAAACCAAAGCTAAGCTCAATGTGAAAACAGAAATAAAACCAACATTTGTTTATAACATCTCTAATATGAAAATGTCAGTCAAGATAATTAAGAATAATTTCAGTATATTTTAACACAAAGAGTTGATGCAAACTGTTTGAAGTTAAAGAGTTTCTCCCAGTGAGCTTTTCTGTAAACAACTGCAATTATGAAAATAAGGAATCTAAAAAACTTTGCAAATTTCTCAAGACAGAACTGTAAAACTACTTCTGTTAATTACCAATTTATTTGCATGTTTTATACAATATGGATGACATAAAAACAGTTGCAATAATTAGTCATAGACAAAAAGATTGGAGGAATATGTGGTACAGATTCAGATCTTGTTGTGAAGATCTGACTCACTCCATGTCTCTTTGCCAGAGATTTTTGTTATAGCTACAGACACATAAATATGATCAAGGATTGATTGATTTTCTGCTTTATAGATTATGCCTGTGCCTCTATGGAAATTTTTTTCCATGAACTTTGGTGTAATTAAATACTGGTGCATCAAATGACATTTCACTGCTTTGTTGCCTGACAACATTTTTTTTAACTATGCTCATCCTCATTCCTGTACCTCATTCCTGTACTGTCAGATGCTGGTAACTGAGAGTTATCACACCCACATCAAATACCTATAAACAGAAAGTACTTCTCAAGATTTTGTTAACGTGTGCTTTGGAGGTTATACGTTATTAGCTTGTACAAGCTGTGAAATGCATTCATAGTGTTTGGATTTAGAAGATATTATCTGGACACTTTATTTTTTCTCGAGCTTTTACTGATGGATTTCAGGCTGATCCTGTTTGGGCTCACAGGTTGGTATCTTATTCTGGCTTCCAATAATCGTTTTTCTTTCAGTTATTTTTTCACAGTGGGAAACTGAGACAGAGAGGAAATGTAAGATAAAAGTTAAAATCAAGTTCTGTGTTAAAAGTGTGCAGGTGCACTGTGATTCCCTCAGTACGCTTTTAATAGCTTCTTCAGAGACCTGATTCACTCAATTTTATCTTGCAGATATGATTTGCTGTAAGTGTGATAAGACAATGTGTTTGTAAGTTGATTATAATGACCCAATATGTCTGTTAAATTGAGTGAATAAACCGAATATGTGATTAGCTGTCATAGTTGGAGTTACACGCTTGACCCACATGCAGAAACACAAAGAATCAGATAAATCAAGTTTATTTTCTTTTCAAAAAAAAGGAAAAACCTGATGAATGTTTGGTTGGGTAAATGTTTTCTTGGAGAAACTGGATCGGAATCGTCTTAGTGCTGGAGGCAAGGAAGAGGAGAGGTAAGTGTAATGTAGACTGGAATAAAACTGATTCTGGAACGGGCTTATTGAGTGAGGTGAGGTTCATCCGCCAGGGGGGGAAAAACTCAGGTTGGGTCTGGAGCCTTGGAAGCTGACGGCAGGGTGAAGGAGTCCAGTCCAGGACCCGAAGGTCGGAGGATATTCAGAGGTTGCGGATGAGGAAGTCGTTGGGGGGGCGGGCAGGGGAGTTCAAGCGTCACGAGGAGGAAAATCCACGGGCCAGGACAGGGTTCTCACAAGTCGAATACTCCACGTTACGAAAGTGCACCTGGAAGTAAGGAAAACAAGGAAGGATTACTAAAGTAGGTTTCTAAGTCAAAACTCAGAAAAATCACTATGGGGCTTTGAGTACCATTACTGGTATAACACTCTGGCGCCGGAGAACCCTCTGCCCGCCCCTCTTAAACTGGCGATGATTGTGCCAATTACGCACTGGTGCGCGGGAACCGCCCTCCAACAAACCGCAACTTTTTGGCTGCTCCTGGTGGAAAAAACAGCTCCCCACAAGACTAGACCTCCAAACCCAACATTAGAACTTTCAGGCATCTGGAAATTTTACCAGATGAACCAGATTTGTTTATTCTGTTCCTCTGATTTTGACCGACTTGTTTCCATTCTAAACTCAGATCTATGCTGAGATTATCCTCACAGATTTGACTCTGACCGTGTCAACTTGCTTGTTCACTCAACCAATGAGGATTTAAAACTTAATATAAAATGTTCTTTTTTTGTTTGTTAATGTGTCTGTTTTCTGTTTCACTATAGTTTTATTTATTTTTTTTATATTTTAGAGAGCTTTATTGTGGAAAAACAATACTTTATTTGGATTTTCAGAGATACTTCATTGTTAAGACAGTATTTGTTTCTTTCTCTGTTTAAATCATTGTTAAATTTTCTAGTCCAAGTTGATTACCTGGTTACATTAGACTTATTTGTTCAGTGCATGTTAGTGATATTACGTTTCTCAGTTATTTTAAACTAATTTTAACCTTCTTCTATAGATTTTCTAAACTTCTAAAAAATATTTGTGTTCTCTCCTTCCAGTTTCTTTAGCTTTCTGTTTGAATCTTCCAACTATTTCACTGCAACAAATGAAACAGCTTCACCAGACATTATTTTGGCAAATTATATCTTGTGATAAGAAGAGGTGTGTGGATTTATTTTAAAAAGATGTTCTTTTTATCATATTTATCTTTGAAGCATATTTATGCTCCAACATGCTCCAGGTTGGCACTCTGTCTTTGTAGAGGCAGATAAACCCATAGCCTCTAATCCAGTTTAACCCCAGGATATTTACATTTTTCTCATGATAAAAAAATGTTTGACCTTTTTCTGTCCTTTCTACAAGTTAATATGACCCAATTTATTTTGTTTTCTTCAAGATTGTTCTCACACCATGGATTTAAGCATTTTTCCAATTTTGCACAAAGTTTCTGGTTCACCTCTGATACACCCAGAAAGATGCAAAATAATCTGAATATTTCTACAGATGACTGGACTCTGACTTTTACTAGAACTTTGACATTTGTTGAAAACACTCCGAGTACAATCTCCTCTGCTGCTGATGACCTGCTTACATGACTTTTTAGTCTCACAAATTATAATATTGGCAATAGACTTCTGATTAAAAAAAAACTTAAAAAAAACCTTAATGCAAAGTGAATTTCTATGAACTCTGGTGTTGTTAAATACCGGTGCATCAAATGACACTTCTCTGCTTTGTTGCCTGATATCTTTTGTTTTAAAACTATAATCATCCTCATTCCTTTACTGTCAGATGCTGGTAACTGATTGCAACACCCACGTCAAATACCGATAAACATCCAGTACTTCTCAAGATTATGTGATAAGACATTGTGTTCGTAAGTTGATTATAATGACCCAATATGTCTGTTAATTGAGTGAATAAACTGAATATGTGATTAGCACTTTCAGGCATCTGGAAATTTTACCAGATGAAACAGATTTGTTTATTCTGATCCTCTGATTTTGACCGACTTGTTTCCATTTCTCCAGGATGTCACTAAAGTAAGTAGTGTGTTTAAGATACATTCACAGGTTTACCTCCTTATAACTCTTAACATTGGTTTACAAACGTTATATACAGCATCTTCGGCTGGGCTTTCTTTAATAGTACATTGCAGTCTTCTTAGATAACTTGAAAACTACAAAAAACTATTTCTACAGATGACTGGACTCTGACTTTTACTAGACGTTAGACATTGAGCGAAAACACTCAGAGTGCAATCTCCTCTGCTACTGATGTGCTGCTGACGACCTGCTTACATGACGTTAGTCTCACAAATTATAATATTGTCAATAGACTTCTGATTTAAAAAAAAAAAATAATAATGCAAAGTGAATTTCTATGAACTCTGGTGTTGTTAAATACTGGTGCATCAAATGACACTTCTCTGCTTTGTTGCCTGATAAGTTTTGTTTTAAAACTATAATCATCCTCATTCCTGTACTGTCAGATGCTGGTAACTGATTGCGACACTGATTGCTGGTAACTGCCACACCCACCTCAAATACCGATAAACATGCAGAACTTGTTTACGTGTCTTGTCTCGGTCTCAATGCACCCTGGTCTTTGTCTTGACCTGATCTCGGTTTAGGTGGTCTTGACTACAACACTGCAAACCAGCTATGAAGGTTACTTTGTGGTTCTTTCATGTTTACCAAGTTCAATAAATAGAAATCCTCTTAAACTACACAAATCATGGATATTGCATTAAAGCAATTTCTAGAAAGGTTTTAGGACAAACAAATCGTAGATCTGAATGTCAAACATTGACAGTGTCTCGCTGAAGAAAACTTAAGTCTCCACATCTTGTCATTTGGATAGACTAATAATAATCAAATGCTTTTAATCACTATTTTTGTTGACATTTTCCACAGAAAGAACTTGCAGTAAATAAGGACGATGAATGCAATGCCTGTAATGTAATGCTGTTTAAGTTTAATTGGTTTTATTTCAGGCGCCCTGCTCAGTGTTGCCTGTGCCCAAAGCCATCAGTACTACTTTGTGAACACTTCGCTTACGTGGACAGACGCTCAGAGTGTCTGCAGACGGGACTACACTGATCTGGCCACCATTGAAAGCACAGCTGATGTTGATTATTTTTTAAGCACCAGCTCCAATAATACAGGTGGGTTTTTAATTTGAAAATGGGTGAACAACACAGATGTAATCACAAACCCCACATTTCAAGCACTCTGAATGGCCTTGTTGCTGAGAATGTGGTATATAAATAAAATTACTTTATCTTGTTTTTCATATTAGTGAAAATGTTATCATATGTGACTATAAACATGCTTCACTACAGTTTTTTAATGTAATAAACTTTGTTTTATTATTTATTTAGGGAAGGCCTGGATAGGTCTTTATGATGACACAATAAACAGCTGGAAATGGTCCCTAAATGACAGCAGCTTCTATGGTCCTGGAGAATATTCATTTAGGAACTGGGGACCTGGCCAACCCGATGATTATTATGGACAACAGCATTGTGTTAGATTTTACGGTGCTAGTCTTCTCCCTGTGGGCCAATGGGATGATTTTTTTTGCACGGCGACAATGCAATTTGTGTGCTATAATGGTAAGAGTGTTATGAATATATATATATATATATATATATAATATATATTTTTTTATTTTATTTTTTTATTTTTTTTGAAAGATTATTATTATTTTCTTTTGGTTTTCTTATTCTACTTTTTGTCTATATATTTACAGGTACAGTAGGTGGATCACCATCCTATGTTTTGAGTAACATTTCACTGACCTGGACAGAAGCTCAGAATTTCTGCCGTGCGAATTATGTTGACCTGGCCAGGTAAATAACAAGACTGTATCTTAAAGCAAATACTGCATTAATACATAATAATCTATAGAGAGAGGGGTTGTAGTTCATAAAATCCAGACGTTTTACTCTGGGTTTTTGTCTAACTCATCTTTTGTCATACTTTGCTCCCTCTTTTCTTGTATCAGTCATTCTTTTAAATAGTTTTTTCACCTTTTTTTTCTAAAGCCTGTTTGTTAAACTTGTGCTTTTCTTTTGAAAAAGCACAAATGAAAGCACCACTGTTGAATTCCTCATTCAATAGTGGTGTCCTCATATTATATTTCAGTTTAGGCTATGTGGTAATGCACAGTGTAGTTGGAAAGAGGGCTGCCCATATACATATACATATTCATTTCCTTGAAGCAATTGCCGAGGATTTGAATCTCGACCTCAGGATTTCTGATTCTTGTGTTCCAACTATGGCTGGGCGATGTATTGAGTAAACTCGATGTTTCGCGATATTTTCAATTTATGATAGTTAAAATGGCTAAATCACAACCATCGAGCATAAATTGTCGTTTAAATAATAAACTTTCACTGCGAGTGAAAGCACACCTTATTCCACAGCACATCTATTTGTCTAAGTCAAGCATAACTGACCTACTTCTCTCTTCCTTGTTATTTTTTCTTAGTTAAAAGTTATTTCTCACCTTATTATCTAGTCATACCCTGGTGAAAAATTAATGTACTAAGTATGTTAAATTTTAACATACTTGAGCATACTTTAAGTCAGACTAATCATGAGTATATTTCAAGTTTACTTAGGAAAATGTCACAAAAGTGTGATATTTTAGAACAAATAATTTTGTGCTTAGTGTACTTTAATAGTATTTAAATTGTATTAAAGTACAATTTAAAGTGTACTAAGCATACTTCAACTTACTTTTCTTTTCCTGCTGCCTATGACTTTCATTTCCAAGGAGGCGTGAATTCTTTTGAAGTTTTTTATCTTTTACCCTATTGCTAATCATTGTAAGTGACGTATGTAGTTTGCCAGTTCAATGCTATGAAGCTTACCGGAAATTGTCTCCATTGTAAACAGCCATCATACATTGTGAAGAAACAAGATTCTAGCAAAACCAGGTGGCTGTTAATCTTAATTCAGTATTAGGAAGCGTCACCAACTTGGACTGAACAGCTTCGTTCACTTTCTCTGTTGCCATTGCTAAAACTGCAGACAGACTACAATTTTAAAACAGTGCAGATAATCAACATCATCGTTC
This sequence comes from Gambusia affinis, assembly GCF_019740435.1. Classification (NCBI taxonomy): domain Eukaryota; kingdom Metazoa; phylum Chordata; class Actinopteri; order Cyprinodontiformes; family Poeciliidae; genus Gambusia; species Gambusia affinis. The sequence goes on from NC_057885.1 coordinate 18,753,917, forward strand.
ACAATTTCTTCTGTTGGCTACTTTGGCCCGGTAGAAATTCTACCAGAAGGAATCCAAGTGAACATGAAAAAGCCCAGACTGTACCACAGCAGAGAGGATGATATTTTCCATATTACATATTTATAAATAACAACTGTATATTTTAGTTTAGATTTAATAGCTGAGGCAAAACCCAAACACGTTTTAATTTTCAATTTTAAGTTTTAATTTCTTTTTTTTTTTTTTTATATTTTCATTTAGGTACTAAAAAGTGAAAAAACAAAAAAACAATCATTTCTATTGGTTTTGAAACAGAAAAATCAAAGGAAACCCAACACATATTATTTTTCCTTGTGTACTGTATTTAATAGGATTATTTATTAACATTGTTTCTCCATCCCAGTGTACGAAATCAGGCAGAAAATGAAATCATCAAAAACCTAATAGGTTTCAGCACTGTTTGGATTGGACTGTATCGGGAAAAGCTGTGGTCTGATGGAAGCACCTCTCTGTTTCGACACTGGGCAGCCGGCGAGCCCAATGATGTCTCTGGTGATCAGTGTGTTGCCGGATCATTTAGTGACTCTGGAAGATGGTCGGATGAAAGTTGTAGCCTGAGTTTGCCATTCGTCTGCTACAGACCAAGTAATGTATCTCATTTTTGATGTTTCACCAGCCATAAATAATCCATAATTTTACACAACAGATGACTGCGGTGTAGCCATTTTCTGCAGGTCCCTCAACTACAGACTCTTAGCACACTACATTACGCAACACAGAACTAATAAATATTTTTGAAGGCTTTGCTTTTGTTTAACAAACAAATATAAATATAAACCCCCCACTATGCTGTGAAACAATATTCCTGTTTAATGCGCTGTGACATTTTATATTGTTGTCTTTATCTTAGTCCCACCAAATGCAGAAAGCTTTAGAGCTTCAGCACAGGATGAGAGCAGCATCATTCTGCAGTGGAATACAGTCAACATCAACACCAGCTTTGTTCTCCTGTTTGATGGATCAGAGACGTTCATCAGAGCACCAGATGGAGATGGACCAGTAAACTACACAGTCTCATCTCTCACTGCTGGAACCACCTACACATTCACTCTCTTCTCTGTTCTTGACAACGTCAGAAGCAGTGGAGTCACAATTACTGCAGCTACTGGTAAGACTTTAAGAAAGGGAGACTTTCTAAACGTTGAAATTCTGTTAGTCTGCAGTCCTTTGGTTGATCATTGAACAAGACCCATCTACTATATACAAATTTAAAAGACTCAGTAGTCCAGGGGTAAAGCACAACTGTCACAGGTTCAAGTCCTGGTCTGGTGACCTTTGCCACATGTCTTCCTCCTCTCTCATAACCCAGTTTTCTGTTCAAAGACTGTAAAGCCTTAAGAAATTACTCCAAAATCAGCTATGTAGCAACTAATTAAAGAGTCTCATTTGAAGGTTAACAAAGTAAAGAAACATGTTTAGTGGTCATTAAATATTTTGTTAATAGGATCAACATTTTCAAACTTAAAGTGAGTGTGAGATGTTTCTGGTTTGGTCCTGATTAGGATTTGTTTAATCCATGTAGAGAGAGCGACTGTAAATGAAAAGCAACATGTAGCTGTCAGGCTGTCACAGATAGATTTACTGATGAAAAGGATTTAAAAGATATTATTTTACTTATTAGTTGTATCATGCCTACTAAAAATCTGCTAAAACCAAGACTTAATGCTAATGTTTATTTAGCTCATAGTGAGGTATGATTATTATTATTTTTTTTATGATTTCCTCTGACTGCACCTTTAGTGATATCCTCACTAAAGGTGAGTTCACCATCATTAACTCAATATCTGACAGTAAGTCGAAATAAAAACAAAAGTATTTTGTGTCTTTATACTTCTAATGCTTATCCTCTGTTTTGTCCCACATCTTCTTTTTGCAGCTTCTTGTACCGGCTGTCAGTGTTGTCCTTCAGGCACAGAGTGCATCACCACCAATGGAGTTGTTCAATGTCTGGACCCCTGTGTGAACTACACTGTACTGAACGATGCATGGCGTTCAACAGAGAATACAGACAATTCAATCTTACACTGTGACCAGTACATTGTCTGGAGTGGTTGGTATCGCTTTTATTTGGGTCAGACCAATGCTCAGATACCAGAGAAATGTGTAGCAGAAAACAGATGTGGAACTCATGCTCCTTTGTGGATAACTGAGCCTCATCCAGTCCAGCTTAATGAAATAGTAACTCGCACTGTGTGTAACGCTTGGTCGGGTTCCTGCTGCCGTTTTACCACACACACCATCCAGGTCAAACTTTGTTATGGATACTACGTCTACAAACTTCAACCGTCAACTGAATGCTACCTGGCATATTGTGCAGGTAATGTTTTATTGTAATAATTTATAAAGAATTCAGAATTATCTTTTACAATGAGGCAATTTGAATATTATATGCAGATGCACACACAAATCGCAATTCATTCATTTTTATAAATTGTAGTCATTTCCTTAACCTAACCCAATGTGAAACACAAGTTTTATGTCTGATAAAACTAGTGCTTTATATTATAATACATATTGTGTCTGTGTGTGTTAGAACCTCAACCCTTCAGAGTATTGACACAAGATGAGAGCAGCATCACTCTGATGTGGAACAAGATCAACAACATCAGCTTTGTCATCCAGTTTAACGGCACAGAGACAAACATCAGTTCACCAGATGGAGATGGACCAGTAACTTACAAAGTTTCATCTCTCACTGCTGGAACTAGATACACATTCACTCTCTTCTACGTGTTTGGAAATGTGAGAAACAATGGAGGACAACTGACAGCTGTCACTGGTAAGATATTTCACTGCACAAACTAACTTTTCACAACATCATTGATATTATTTTAAGAAAAATAAATTTACTTTATCATCTCTGAAAGCCTACAGACTGTAAAAAATTGGTTTGATTTCTCCTGTTTTTTAGTGCTTTTTGTGTATGTAGGTACTGAGACAAAACTTATAGATTCCAAATTATGACCAACTTCTCTGTTAGTCATCAGTTCTAACAGAAACTCAGGAGCAAATGCTTATGATTCCTCATGAAAAGCTCACATTATTTCTTCAGTACCCTGAACAATCAGAGCACTTCTTGTTTTCAATTGGTTGTAAAAACCCCTTAACCCTCATCCCTGGAAAAATACAATGGAAATCAGAATGCAGGCATTTAGCTACTTGTTAAGGGGTTTAGAATAAATATTCAGTCTTTCTATGCTTTGACCATTGCTTGTGAAATATAAATTATGACTACAATAATGAGATCCCAGTATGAACAACTTAATCACGCTTTCTTCTCTTCTGAAGACTAAGCTCACCTTTAGGTACAGGAGTCTGAAGGACTGCTCTTGGTGCTTTTCTGCACCACAAGCAGACAGCTTAGGGGTTTCAAATTCTGCATCCTGTTCCACTATGTTTAGTTGATTTGAATGATGTCGATATCTGGACAGATTATATAGATGGTTGAAAGCAACATGATGTGGTTTTGAAAGTGAAAAGATGCAATGGAAAGATCAATAATATAAAAAAATTATATTGACCCAGACGTATTTTGTTTGTAAGCTACAATTAAGATACTGGCTACTCATAGATATACATGAAAACCCAACTGCAAATACCTGAACTGAACATTTCCTTTTTTTAAAAATCAGCTCCTCAAAATGCAGAAGGATTTACAAAGTCAGGACAAGATGAGAGCAGCATCACTCTGCAGTGGAATAAAATCAACAACAGCACCAGCTTTGTTCTCCAGTATGACGGCAGAGAGACGTTCATCAGAGCACCAGATGGACATGGACCAGTAAACTACACAGTCTCATCTCTCACTTCTGGAACAAACTACACATTCACTCTCTTCTCTGTTCTTGACAACGTCAGGAGCAGTGGAGTCACAATTACTGCAGCTACTGGTAAGACTTTACATTTCATTAAGAAAGAGAGACTTTTTTAACGTTGAAATTCTGTTAGTCTGCAGTCCTTTGGTTGATCATTGAACAAGACCCATCTACTATATACAAATTTAAAAGACTCAGTAGTCCAGGGGTAAAGCACAACTGTCACAGGTTCAAGTCCTGGTCTGGTGACCTTTGCCACATGTCTCCCTCCTCTCTCATAACCCAGTTTTCTGTTCGAAGACTCTAAAGCCTTAAGAAATTACTCTAAAATCTGCTATGTAGCAACTAATTAAAGAGTCTCATTTGAAGGTTAACAAAGTAAAGAAACATGTTTAGTGGTCATTAAATATTTTGTTAACAGGATCAACATTTTCATACTTAAAGTGAGTGTGAGATGTTTCTGGTTTTGTCCTGATTAGGATTTGTTTAATCCATGTAGAGAGAGCGACTGTAAATGGAGAGCAACATGTAGCTGTCAGGCTGTCACAGATAGATTTACTGATGAAAAGGATTTAAAAGATATTATTTTACTTATTAGTTGTATCATGCCTACTAAAAATCTGCTAAATCCAACACTTAATGCTAATGTTTATTTAGCTCATAGTGAGGTATGATTATTATTATTTTTTTTATGATTTCCTCTGACTGCACCTTTAGTGATGTCATCACTAAAGGTGCAGGTTAACCTGTTCACCCTCAATAACTCAAAATCTGACAGTAAGTCGAAATAAAAACAAAAGAATTTTGTGTCTTTATACTTCTAATGCTTATCCTCTGTTTTGTCCCACATATTCTGTTTGAAGCTTGTACTGGCTGTCAGTGTTGTCCTTCAGGCACAGCGTGCATCACCACCAATGGAGTTGTTCAATGTCTTGACCCCTGTTTGAACTACACTGTACTGAACGATGCATGGCGTTCAACAGAGAATACAAACAATTCAATCTTACACTGTGACCAGTACATTGTCTGGAGTGGTTGGTATCGCTTTTATTTGGGTCAGACCAGCGCGCAGATACCAGAGAAATGTGTAGCAGAACAAAGATGTGGAACTCATGCTCCTTTGTGGATAAACGGGGCTCATCCAGTCCAGCTTAATGAAATAGTAACTCGCACTGTGTGTAACGCTTGGTTGGGTTCCTGCTGCTATTTTACCTCACACACCATCCAGATCAAACTTTGTTCTGGATACTACGTCTACAAACTTCAACAGCCGTCTACATGTTGGTTGGCATATTGTGCAGGTAATGTAAGAATTTACTAAAATTCCAGAATTATTTGTTTTCCTTTTACAACGAGGCAATTTGAATATTATATGCAGATGCACACACACAAATCGCAATTCATTCATTTTTATAAATTGTAGTCATTTCCCTAACCTAACTCAATGTGAAACAAAAGTTTTATGTCTGATAAAACTAATGCTTTATATTATAATACATATTGTGTCTGTGTGTGTTAGAACCTCAACCCTTCAGAGTATTGACACAAGATGAGAGCAGCATCACTCTGATGTGGAACAAGATCAACAACATCAGCTTTGTCCTCCAGTTTAACGGCACAGAGACAAACATCAGTTCACCAGATGGAGATGGACCAGTAACTTACAAAGTTTCATCTCTCACTGCTGGAACTAGATACACATTCACTCTCTTCTACGTGTTTGGAAATGTGAGAAACAATGGAGGGCAACTGTCAGCTGTCACTGGTAAGATATTTCACTGCACAAACTAACTTTTCACAACATCATTGGTATTATTTTAAGAAAAATAAATTTACTTTATCATCTTTGAAAGCCTACAGACTGTAAAAAATTGGTTTGATTTCTCCTGTTTTTTAGTGCTTTTTGTGTATGTAGGTACTGAGACAAAACTTATAGATTCCAAATTATGACCAACTTCTCTGTTAGTCATCAGTTCTAACAGAAACTCAGGAGCAAATGCTTATGATTCCTCATGAAAAGCTCACATTATTTCACCAGTACCCTGAACAATCAGAGCACTTCTTGTTTTCAATTAGTAGTAAAAACCCCTTAATCCGCATTCCTGGAAAATACAATGGAAAACGGAATGCAGAGAAGATTTTGGTGCTTTTCTGCATCACAAGCAGTCAGCTTAGGGGATCCAAATTCTGATTAGACTAAACTGAACTGAACATTTCCGTCTTTAAAAACACAGCTCCTCAAAATGCAGAAGGATTTACGAGGTCAGGACAAGATGAGAGCAGCATCACTCTGCAGTGGAATAAAATCAACAACAACACCAGCTTTGTTCTCCAGTATGACGGCAGAGAGACGTTCATCAGAGCACCAGATGGAGATGGACCTGTGATCCACACCGTCTCATCTCTCACTGCTGGAACTAGATACTCATTCACTCTCTTCTCTGTGTTTGAAAATGTCAGAAGCAGAGGAGTCAGTATTACTGTGGTCACTGGTAAGATACTGGAAATCTAATATATAAAACATCAACTTTTCATCTCTTGCACAGTAATGTTTGTGTTGGGATACAAAAGAACTCTACCAATAAATTGGTATTTAAAGACTTGCAGGCAATAAACAAAGATCAAATATAAATTACATTTTGTGTGATTATCAGAACATTTTTCAAGTGTTAGAGAAATTCTGTTCTAAGCTCCTCAAAGCATAAAAAGCTTACATCACATATCAAGAAGATAAATAAAAGATAAAAGATAAATCATTAAATTAATCATCCATTTTTAATCTTTAATATTTAAGTTTATTGCAACTTTGATTATGTCATGCTATAGTTCTAAATATGCAACAACACAGTTGTTTGTAACTAAAAATTTAAGTCAATTATGAATTTAAATTCTTCCTTCCAGTTAGTTTTTAGTGAGAGTTTAAATATTTCATGAGAGAATGAAGCACAGCGACTATGAAACTTCTTGTCCTGAGTGGAAAAGCAAGTATCTGGGGGTTTTATACATACAATTTATATAAGCTTAGGACAAATCTTTATTGTAATAAGTTCTAATTTTAGTAAGTTAATTTTAGACATTATATTAGAAGTTATAAATTGGCACAGATATTTTCTTTCTTTTATAAATTTCCCTGCTGTTTTTATTCTCCCAGCTCCTTCAAATGCACAAAGCTTCAGACCATCGTCACAAAATGAGAGCAGCATCACTCTGCAGTGGAATAAAATCAACAACAACATCAGCTTTGTTCTCCAGTTTAACGGCACAGAGACGTTGATCAGAGCACCAGATGGATTTGGACCAGTAACTCACACGGTCTCTTTTCTCACTGCTGGAACTAAATACACTTTCACTCTGATTTCTGTGCTTGAAAATTTGACCAGCAGTGGAGTCAGCATTGCAGCAGCTACTGGTAAGATAAATGAAACAATTCTTGATTACTAGCAATAGTTTTTTTTCCAAATTAACTTTTTTTTAAACATGTTAGATCTGAGATTTAAAGGTGCACATTCAGTTTGTTGTATCATCATCCCAATATTGTTTTAAATTTCTACCTTTTTCAGTATAAAGGTTTTGAATAAATGAATTGACCTTTTTTAACTAATTTGTCTCAGCACCTCAAAATGCACAAGGCTTCCGGCTATCGTCACAAAATGAGAGCAGCATCACTCTACAATGGGATAAAATCAACAACAGCACCAACTTTGTTCTCCAAATTTACGGCATACAGATGTTCATCAGAGCACCAGATGGATTTGGACCAGTAACTCACACTGTCTCATCTCTGACTGCTGGAACTAAATACACATTCAGTCTCTTCTCTGTTTTTGAGAACGTCAGTAGCCGTGGAGTACAACTTACTGCTGTCACTGGTATGAATATAAAGTACATTCATTTATTTATTCACAACCAAGGCAAGCAATCTTCTTCCAAAATCTTAAAAATCGGATTGAACCATTAATGATCCAAACCTGCAAACGTCACACTTAAAAATAAACCCAAACCCCAAATTTATGGGAAAAGACTCTCTAACCTTTACTTTAACTAGCCCTAATCTTTTGTTTTACTTCACCAGATTTGGCTTCTTATATTAGAAATTGATAAAATATTGTTGCTTGATTTGGATTTATTCCTAGTGGAATTATTTGCCTTGAAATTGTTGGACACATATCTTAACCATCACACTATTGTTTGTTTGTTTTAGCACCTAAAAATGCAGAAGGCTTCAGAGCATCGGAACAAGATGAGACTAGCATCACTCTGCGGTGGAATAAAATCAACAACACCAACTTTGTTCTGCAGTTTAACGGCACAGAGACAAACATCAGTTCTCCAAATGGAGATGGACCAGTGAAACACACGGTCACATCTCTGACGGCTCGTACAAACTACACTTTCACCCTTTTCTCTGTGTTTGAAAATGCCAGAAGCAGTGGAGTCAGCATATTTGCAGCTACTGGTAAGATACTCATATCTGTTGCATACTTCATGGTGTGCATTAAGTTACATTATTTTTCTCATAAACTCAAAGTTTCAGTTGTTTAATGGCTTGAATTTAACCGTAGCGCTTTGTGAATTATCTTTAAAGATATCAAAGTTGGCCCAAGTCTTGTTTTGTAGCATTTATTATGTCTCGCTGTTGTTGTTGTTCCTTGACTAGTTAATTACAAAAATTAATGATAGAAAATAACATCAATCCAATATGTCTTTTTTCTTTTCATGTCAACAAAACTTCATCGACCAACAAACAGGTCCAAGTGAGTAAAAAAAATTCTTTAGTTTTTCTTTTTTTTCTTAGGATAATTACTTTTGTATCATATAAAATGGAGATGTTGTTAGATCTGTGTTTTTCTATGTGTTTATTTTGAGTTTCTGTGTTTCTGAGTCTCCGTGTTGTCCTGTCTCCCCTAGATTGTTTCCCAGGTGTGTCTCGTTTCCGTGTTTACTGTCTGTGTATTTAACTCCACCTGTGTCCTTTGTTCCTCGTTGTGGTCTTAGTCTGATGTTTCTCAGTCCATTCATATATCTTGTTGCTACCTGCGTTGAGCCCTGGACTCCACTCAGCAGTGCTGCCTGGGTTTTGGACTATTTGGATTAGTTTATGTCTGGTTTTGTTCATTAAAACCGTCATTTCACTCCGTATCTATAGCATCTGCCTCACCACCACACCGCATGACAGATGTTTCAAATATTTATACTTGATTTGAAAACAGTTATCACATTAATCTTTAATAATCTGCGATTTAACAGATTTATCTTATTTTTGTGAATTATACATGTCTAATTTTTTTGTCAACAGATTATGTTTTTGGATTGAAATTGAAGTTGGAGCTTCTAGGAGAAATGACAAAATCAGAGATGGAAGACGCTTTGATAGAGGTAAGCTAATATCTATTTAAAATTTTTTTGTCTACTTGTGTCTTTTTTAACCTTTGACTCATAAATTTATTTTTCAATCCAGCTCCTCAAAGAGTATAATCTGCCGCCACAGATTACTCTGAAAATCGTTTCCAACAAACCATGAAATCACCGAGGGAATCAAATTCTGGATAATTTATTTGTAACGTTGTTTCCTTTCCTTTCCATGAGGTTTATTTTATGTACTAATTTTAATTGTAATGTTGTTTTACAGAATTGATTTCCCTTTGGGTAATATTTTAATCTCTTTTTGTTGATTAAGAACCAAGTTAAGGTTTTCTTGTATTTTCATAAATCATATATGTGCATTCTTCTATTTTTCTTTTTGCCTCTAAATAAGGTTTTGGGAATCTAAAAATTGTTTACTTGTATTGAAAAAAACTCTTTTGGGGGAAATGTTGAAATCTAGAAGAAAAAGCTTGAAAAAACATGAAAAAAAAAACCAGAGGTGTGTGATATATGCACACATCTAGGTTGGCAAGCAAAACAAAGTACAAGCATAAAAAAAGTAAAACTTAGTGTGACTCCATGTTGCTTCCCTGGTCATTAAACCTTTAAATGCATTTTTATAATGATATAAATGCAATAAATCATCATGGTAATGGGGAGAAACAAATGTTGTAAATAGGTGTTGGGAAGAATTAACTTGAATATATGAATCAACTGAACTTATTTAGATGAAAATAGTAAAGAATCATTCCTCTCTCAATCTTTTTAAAATGTAATCTGTGGGTAAATGGGGTGGATTGGGGCTCATATCAACTGTCCCTCACTACTTTAGATCAACATAATCAAAACAAGAATCCAGAGAAACAACTCTTCTAGTTTATAAGTTATGGATCACTTATTCTTAAACATGGGGAACTAATATGTAGCTTTTATACTTTTTCTTCTTTTGCTCTTCCTTTGATTTGTTATTTTGTTTATATTTCTTTTTAATTCTTGTAAAGCACTTTGAATTGCCTTGTTGCTGAAATGTGCTGTATTAATAAAATTACCTTACCCAGCTCGCAAGTGAAAGTTGAATGTTTGACATTTAAACATTTGAATGTCGAATTTTAAGGTTGTCTGAACATTGACTCCAAACAAAACATTGTGGTTGTTAATATTTTTGACAATTTTCTTTTTTTATAAAATCCACTTAAAAAACGTTAATACCGCACTTAGACACTAGAGGGACCTTCACCGGCCAAACCTTTTTCCTCTCCATTCAGATAAGGTTACATGTCCGAGTTTCTAATTTTCTGCTCTGCATAGGGATTTTTCCCCATGCAGGAAAGGAAACTAGCATGCGGTCAGAAAAACTGTGGAATAACACTGGATTGATGATGGTGGAATTAACAATGAAAATGGTACAACAGATCCATGAAAACAGCAAGAAATTGTAATCATAATAAAAAGAAGTGAAATTAAAGTGTCTTTACTTTTAAACAAACTTTAAACTCAGTTATTTAATTAACCTTTTTCAATTTCTCATATAGCAATTACAACAAATAATTGCTATCTTCTTTAGGTCACCCAGACGGTCGGCTGCTCATTCAGCTCAGTCTTCTGCCTGTTGCTGCTCGTGCACATGTCGCTGCTCCCCCTTAAATCTCCTGATATTATTTCCCCAGCGTTTTCATCCTGGTTGTATCAAAACTTTTTCAGAACATTTTGCTTCTTCTGTCTGAAATAATCTGCTTCCCCCTCCTTAACATAGGAACTAATTATTCTTTCAAAAACTCCTTGGGTGTGTTTGTAATCAGATTATAATCCACTTCAAAAGTATCCTTGATTCCTCTGTATCAATTTATGTTACTCAGAATTATCAGCTAAAACAAGCGAAAGGAAAAACAACCACAAATCAGTCACCCCATCAAGCCCAACAGGGGGCGACAAAGACAAAAGAAAAACTGTAGCGTCTTAAAATGCAGTCACAAAAGCAAACTCTAAAAACATTCAGGGATTTTATCCATCTGTTGTTTAGCTTGATTTCATATTTAGCTTGATTTCATATTATGCTCTTGTGGTTAAAGATCAAATAAAGAAAGGATAAATACATAAACTACTATCCTCTGATCCACTGTCGCCCCCGCATGGCAGAAATGGCTTTCAGTGTGAAGAACAAAAACATTGGTTTCTCAGAAATATCGTTTCTATCTCATGTTCCAGACTGTAGCACAAATTTTGATCTTTCACTAGGAGCTTTATTCAGACTTTCTGCTTTGCATTGCAAAGTTTCTTATCTTCTTTGCACAGAAATTTGTAAATCTCCAATGTTTATATACACAAAGGCAAATGGAACTACGCACACCCTGCATTATTCTTGCTTGCTCTGATATAACCTACACAGTGGAAGGTGATTCTTTACTTTCATTTTCCCACGTTTTCTATGGCAGATCCATTTCACGGGAAAGGATTATCTACAGCATCAGTTACAGTGGAGAGATATAAAAGACTCCATTACCTTGTCATCTATACTTAAAGCTTCGGTTCTATAGGTCCTCTGGAACATAACGGTTCTAGATGGTTGTGCTGTTCTATAATTAAAGAGATCTCAGATGTTGGTGGTGGAATCTGATGAAACCTCTCTCTGTGGTTTTGAGGTCCCAGTCTCAGCTGCACTGCTAAAGCCTCGACATTCCACAGTTTTGCTGTTTCCTCATTGAGCTCTAGGCATTTTTAAGCTTTTCTTGTTTCTTTTTTATGTTAATGTTGCTTTGGATTGCTACATTAATCACTGCTGCCAGATTCCAGTTGGCTGCCTATCTTTTTTATATATAAAGCTTGATCTGGAAATCCCACAGGATGTTAGAGCTGTTATTCTCAACTTCTCTTGTTGTGTCCCAAATTTTTAAAGTGGGACTTGCAACCCAAACTTAAATGTTCCTGTAATTTATTCCATTTGATAATAATGTTTCATATCCTTTGGTTGGCAACATTTCACACCAAACTCATGCATGCTAAATTCTAGTAGGTACATCTTTGCATATATTGCATTTGGTTCCAGTCTGATGTGATGTGATGTGATGTGATGTGATGTGATGTGATGTGATGTGATGAGAGGAACTCCTCTACAGCTCCACCAAAACAAACACATTAAAAAGATGCTTTACAGAATTAAATACACAGAAGTTAACTGATTGTGTGAACTCCACTTAGAACTAATGTTTTTAAAGATTGTCAAACTAATGACAATATGAACAAAGAAGACATATCTTTTGTGCTGCAGTAGGTGTGATATGATTCTGAAAACTTAAAGTGAAGAAGTGTTGGTGTGTGGGGTCACTAACTCCATCACACCAGTTTTAGGTCAATATTTGGAAATTACCAAGAAGATACTAAAGAACCAGCAATTGCCAGTTTTAGAGAGAACATGTGGTCAAGCAAAAACTGACTGTTCTCTTCGATCTTCCCCTGTGTTGCATAGGATTTAGGTCACATTCAGCTGCTGTGTGAATGCAGAAATCTGCCCTATTAACCATTAAACCAAACTACACTGGCACAAAGTCCACTGATAGTAAGTTTAACTAGTAACTTTATGCTAACAGGTCTCCCATCATAGTTCTCGAGAGCTACTGTCCTGCTGGTCTTAGATGCATCCCTGCTAAAGAAAACCTGAAATTAATTTGTTTCTCATTACCAGACCTTTGCTAAACTTAGCTGGATGCTGAAGAGATAACTCAATCATTTGATTGAATTGTGTTTTAGCAGGGATGCCTCCACTCTTTACTTGAAGTCTGACATGTTGGGATAAAAAGACATGATCAGAGTACAATCCCCTATGCTTCTCCTAAACTATTGACCACCTGGTCAGACACTAAACTTTTAGTCTAACAAACTACAATGTTGGTGATAAAACACACTGAATGATGAAACTTCTTCTTCTATGAACTCTAGAAATGTTTAACTCCAGTCATTCAAATGACACTGATCTGTTTTCATCCTAATTCTTTTACTGTCACACATCCTAGAATGTGACAGAATATGCATATGTGGCTTTCATGGAAGAGATGCATCTCTACCATGAATGCCACGCCCATCTGTAGCACCTTTAAACATGCAGAGCATCTCAAGGCTTTGTCTCTGTGTGCCTTGAAGCCTTGAAGCTGTCATCTGCTTGTCTGTGTGGTGAAATGCATTTATAGTGTTTGGATGTAGAACATATTTTCTTGATACTTTATTTTATTTCAAGCTTTCACTGATGGATCACAGGCTCATCCTGTTTGGGCTCTCAGGTTTGTGTCTGTTTTTCTTATTCTAACTTCTTAAAGTCTTTTTTCTTTTAGAGTTTCTTCCACAGTGGGAAACTGAGACAGAGATGCAACCTTAAAAGGTTAAAAACAAAGTAATGTGTTGAAAATGTACCTGTGTACTATTTACATTTTCATACTGCACATATACACCATGAAAATGTACTTGTGCATTTTTATATGTGCATAAAAATGCACATGAGGTGTGATTGACACTTTCACCTCAATGCAAGGAAGTCGTGGCTCCAAACCATCCCTCAACTTTTAGCTACATTAGAGTTCCCAATATTATTTATAATTTCTAGTAGTGTAACTTTGTTTCTAGTTTGAACAAATTATTTATATCGGGCTTACACCAGTGTTTTGTGATGGCTACTGCAAAACATTAACTTTGCTGTCCTTTCTTGTTAATCTAAAAAAATTATTAGTGTTGTTTTGCATTCAAAAAACCAATTTGTTTTTGAGCTATAACTTTCAGGATGATTTTTTTCAATTGATACTGGAATATGTTTATTCAATTCCACCTTTTGCTCCAGATATAACAATATATTGAAAAAGAAAACACTTCAGTTATCACTAAAAATAAAGGTATTTGTTTCTGGGAGCTTTTTCAAACTATAATCTGGCTTTTTTATTTTGCCAATAAATAATGTGAGCTTCCTCGCTAAATGTTTTATTTGCCAATATTGGAAAATGAGACGACTTCAGCATCTCTACAATGTCCACAGGACAAACCAGATTTGTTTATACTGTGTATGATAACCTGACTGATTTGTTTAAACGTTTACATGATGTCAAACATTTAAGCGGTGTGTTTACAATAAAGGTGCGGCTGGATTTAGCTATGATCTTGACTAACAAATCAATTAAATCCCACTGAGATTTCTTTAACAGTTTAACAGTATAATTTAGTTGACTTGCTTAAAGTTACATAAAAATGTTTTTTCTGCTGTTATTCGGACAATTAGCAAATAGTTTTTAATATATCATATGTAAATGTCTAATTTCAAATGTATCAATCTGCTGTTTTCATATTTTGTTTCTGTTTTGATGGCAGTTTTTCTCCAAACGACTTCATTGGGCTCTGTAGCTGCTGGTAAGAATTTACATCTTATTATGAAAGAGAGACTTTTTCCCACCAGAAATCTGTTAGTTGTATTTGCAGTCTGTTGGTTGGTCATTCAAGAAGGTTGAGGTTGAAAAAGGATTTGGGAAATAATTTTCTCATTAAGCTTGCTCTAAAATCTGCTGTTTAACAATTAAACATGAGTCTCCTTTGAACAACAGCAAAGTGAAATTGGTCATAAAATTTCTTAAATGGCTTGTATTTGCAGTGTGGTTTCTTAAACCTAACAGGAACAACGGTTTCAAAATGAAATGAAGTGAGATCTTTCTGATCACTGTTCGCAGAAAAAATCAGGGAGATCTTCAGAGACTTATTAAGTCTCTGTAGAAAAATGGTCTGCAACTGGATTTAACATGCACATGTCAGACTGTGGAATTGCATTTAGTAAAAAGAAATTATGGAAGATATTGTGATTTTACTTAGCCGCTAATCTATTCTCGGGTCCAGAAAACCCCTTCACTCAAATTCTCTCAAAATCTGATGGGTTTAAATAAAAATAAAAGTATTTGGTATTTTTAAATTTATAATGTTTATCTTCTGTTTTTTTTTTCCACATGTTGTATTTGATGGTGACCAAGTTTCTTGTACTGGCTGTGATTGTTGTGCTTCCGGCACAGAGTGCATCACCACCAATGGAGTTGTTCAGTGTCTTGACCCCTGTGTGAACTACACTGTACTGAACGATGCATGGCGTTCAACAAAGAATACAGACAATTCAGTCTTACACTGTGACCGGAACATTGTCTGGAGTGGTTGGTATCGCTTTTATTTGGATCAGACCAGCGCTCAGATGCCAGAGAAATGTGTAGCAGAACGAAGATGTGGAACTCATGCTCCTTTGTGGATAAATGGGACTCATCCAGTCCAGCTTAATGAAATAGTAACTCGCAATGTGTTTGGTGCCTGGTCGGGTTCCTGCTTCTATTTTGCCTCAATGACCATCCAGATCAAACTTTGTTCTGGATACTATGTCTACAAAGTTCAACTGCCGTCTGGATGTTCGCTGGCATATTGTACAGGTACTGTTTTATGGTAATAATTTACAAATAATTAAAAATTCAATGTGCACACACACACGCCCACGCCTACAAAAACCCTAATCAACTCATCGTTAAATTTTTAGAAATTTCAGTTATTTTCTTATCTGAACCAAATGTGTAGCACAATCCTTATGTTTGGTAAAAGTAAAATAATGATTTGTATTGTAATTCATGTTGTATTTATCTGTGTTAGAAATTCCGCCTTTCAAAGCACTGGCACTAAGTGAGACCAGCATCACTCTGCAGTGGAGCGCGACCACCACCAGCTTTGTTCTCCAGTATGACGGCACAGAGACAAACATCAATGCCGCAGCTGGAGCTGTAACCTACACAGTCTCGTCTCTGACTGCTGGAACTAAATACACATTCACTCTCTACACTGTGAATGGAAATGTGAGAGACAGTGGACAGCAACTGACAGCTGTCACAGGTAAGATATTTCAATGACAGATCTGGTGGCTTGGACCACTATGTTTGGATCATTTGGGAGAAAACCCTAGAAAAGACTCAAAGATGTCTGAAAGAATTTTATAGATGGCTGAAAACATAAAACAACCTATAATTGTTGTGTTCTGTGTTTTCCTGTGTTTATTTTGAAGTTTCCTGCGTGTCTGAGTCTCCGTGTTGTCCTGTCTTCCCTTGATTAGTTCCCAGGTGTGTCTCGTTCCCTTATTACCCTCTTGTGTATTTAGCGTCACCTGTGTGTGTCTGTCTTGGTCGGATCCTTGTCTGCGTCGACGTCTTGCTACGTCTGAGTTCAGTCAGTGTACGTCTTGGTACGTCTAGTTACGTCTGCTTTTCCCTGAGTTGTTCTGTCAAGTCTGTTGGTCCATTCGTATAGCCTGTGGCTACCAGTGCTGAGCCCTATTCTTCCGCTCAACTGTGCTGCCAGGTCTTTGGATTCTGTTTGGTCAGAGTATTTTGGATTTTCATTATTAAATTTCATCATCTACATCTCATCTGGGTCTACTGCGTTTGCCTCACCGCCACCACCACACCACTTCATGACAATAATAGTTTTGTAAAGTGAAAAATGTAATGGAAAGATCAATAATGTGTTTACAACACAGATGGCAAAAAGCAATCATAAATTCCCTCTGCTCTACATAATTGTTTCATTAACTAGGACATGTTTGTTGTTTATTTTTTGTGGGGGGGGTTGGCAGGAATGTTGTTTTTTATCTGAGCTACAAGATACTGGGAACTCGTATAAGAAAACCCAATAGCAAAAATCTAAACTGTGTCATTTCTGAACATCTCATTTATTTGCATCAGCTCCTCAAAATGCAGAAGGATTTAAAAAATTAGGACAAGATGAGACCAGCATCACCCTGCAGTGGAATAAAATCAACAACAGCACCAGCTTTGTTCTCCAGTATGATGGCAAAGAGACAAACATCAATGTACCAGTTGGAGATGGACCAGTGATCCACATAGTCTCATCTCTCACTGCTGGAACCAAATACACATTCACTCTCTTCTCTGTATTTGAGAACGTCAAAAGCAGTGGAAACCAACTGGTAGCTGTCACAGGTAAGACATTTCAGACATCAGAGAGTCACTGCTTTTCTACATAAAAAGCAGTCACCTTGGTGGCCTGCACCACTATGTTTGGATCATTTAGATGAGGTACAAATGGGAGAAAACCCTGGAAAAGACTTATAGATATCTAGATGTAAATTCCAGACTAAAGGTGGGCTTGTAGCAATTTTAGAAAGATAATAAATGTTGTGGTTATACATTGTAATTTCAGATATTTACACAGAAAGATATTATCAACATTTTTAACTTTTAATTTAATCCATATAGTAATATAAACAAATACATACATAAATGCTGTTTTTTGAACACAGCTACCATTAAATATATATAAGGATCAATTTAAGCATAAATTACGTTGCTTATGCTTTTTTACAACACAGTGCATGAAAACATTCCAATATATACTCTTGTGGGATCTCGTCACTCGCTTATGTCACTTTGTTGTTGTTATTAACAGTCCGTGTGATAGACAGGTCAAAGGTCAGAGGCACTTAATCTATATTTCTGATATCAGGAGCCCAATGGAAGTCTCTGCTATCTTTGTTTGTGTGAATGTGCTCTTTAGTTATTACACAATTTTATTGGATTTCTGTGAGCTACTCATCAATTTGATCGGTCTACTGTTACTGAAAAACGAATTTGGTGGGATGAAAAAAAACATGCATAAGCGTAGGCCGCAATGGGAAAAAAATGAGGGGAAAAAATTAGCAGCTTATAGTCTGGAATCTACAATAGAAGGATTATATAGATGGCTACAAATATAAAACAACTTGTTATAACTTTGTAAGGTGAAAAGATATGATGGAAAGATCAATAATGTGTTTGATTGACTTGGACAAAGTTTTTGTCTGAGCTACAATTAAGGTACTGGTAACTCATAGATATACAAGAAAACCCAATTACAAAAATCTAAACTGTATCATTTCTGAACATCTCCTATTTCTATATCAGCTCCTCAAAATGCAGGAGGATTTACAAAGTCAGGACAAAATGAGAGCAGCATCACCCTGCAGTGGAATAAAATCAACAACAGCACCAGCTTTGTTCTCCAGTTTAATGGATCAGAGACAAACATCAATGCACCAGTTGGAGATGGACCAGTAACTCACACGGTGTCATCTCTCACTGCTGGAACCAAATATACATTCAGGCTCTTCTCTGTGTTTGAGAACGTCAGAAGCAGTGGAATACAATTTGAAGCTGTTACTGGTAAGACATTTCAGAAACTGGAGAGTCACCGTTTCTCTGCAGCTGTCAGTTTTGGTGGCTTGGACTAGTGACTGACACTAGTCCAAGCCACTAGTGTGAATTATTTGGTTGAATATCTCTGAACATCAAATTTTTCTATATCAGCTCCTCAAAATGCAGAAGGATTTAAAAAATTAGGACAAGATGAGACCAGCATCACCCTGCAGTGGAATAAAATCAACAACAGCACCAGCTTTGTTCTCCAGTATGATGGCAAAGAGACAAACATCAATGCACCAGTTGGAGATGGACCAGTAAACTACACAGTTTCATCTCTCACTGCTGGAACTAGATACACTTTCACTCTCTTCTCTTTATTTGAGAACGTCAAAAGCAGTGGAAACCAACTGGTAGCTGTCACAGGTAAGACATTTCAGACATCAGAGAGTCACTGCTTTTCTACATAAAAAGCAGTCACCTTGGTGGCCTGGACCACTATGTTTGGATCATTTAGATGAGGTACAAATGGGAGAAAACCCTGGAAAAGACTTATAGATATCTAGATGTAAATTCCAGACTAAAGGTGGGCTTGTAGCAATTTTAGAAAGATAATAAATGTTGTGGTTATACATTGTAATTTCAGATATTTACACAAAGATATTATCAAAATGTTTTACTTTTAATTTAATCCATATAGTAATATAAACAAATGCATACATAAATGCTGTTTTTTGAACACAGCTACCTTAAAATATATATAAGGATCAATTTAAGCATAAATTACATTGCTTATGCTTTTTTACTAAACAGTGCACAAAAACATTCCATTATATACTCTTGTGGGATCTCGTCACTCGCTTATGTCACTTTGTTGTTGTTATTAACAGTCCGTGTGATAGACAGGTCAAAGGTCAGAGGCACTTCATCCATATTTCTGATATCAGGAGCCCAATGGAAGTCTCTGCTATCTTTGTTTGTGTGAATGTGCTCTTTAGTTATTACACAATTTTATTGGATCTCTGTGAGCTACTCATCAATTTGATCGGTCTACTGTTACTGAAAAACGTTTTTGGTGGGATGAAAAAAAAAAAACATGCATAAGCGTAGGCCGCAATGGGAAAAAAATGAGGGAAAAAAATTAGCAGCTTATAGTCTGGAATCTACGATAGAAGGATTATATAGATGGCTACAAATATAAAACAACCTGTTATAGCTTTGTAAGGTGAAAAGATATGATGGAAAGATCAATAATGTGTTTGATTGACTTGGACAAAGTTTTTGTCTGAGCTACAATTAAGGTACTGGTAACTCATAGATATACAAGAAAACCCAATTACAAAAATCTAAACTGTGTCATTTCTGAACATCTCCTATTTCTATATCAGCTCCTCAAAATGCAGGAGGATTTACAAAGTCAGGACAAAATGAGAGCAGCATCACCCTGCAGTGGAATAAAATCAACAACAGCACCAGCTTTGTTCTCCAGTTTAATGGATCAGAGACAAACATCAATGCACCAGTTGGAGATGGACCAGTAACTCACACGGTGTCATCCCTCACTGCTGGAACCAAATACACATTCAGTCTCTTCTCTGTGTTTGAGAACGTCAGAAGCAGTGGAATACAATTTGAAGCTGTTACTGGTAAGACATTTCAGAAACTGGAGAGTCACCGTTTCTCTGCATCAAAAGCTGTCAGTTTTGGTGGCTTGGACTAGTGACTGACACTAGTCCAAGCCACTAGTGTGAATCCTTTGGTTGAATATCTCTGAACATCAAATTTTTCTATATCAGCTCCCCTAAATGCAGAAGGATTTAAAAAATCAGGACAATATAAGAGCAGCATCACCCTGCAGTGGAATAAAATCAACAACAGCACCAGCTTTGTTCTTCAGTGTGATGGCAAAGAGACAAACTTCAATGCACCAGATGGAGATGGACCAGTAAACTACACAGTTTCATCTCTGACTCCGAGAACCATATACACTTTCACTCTCTTCTCTGTGTTTGAGAACGTCAGAAGCAGTGGAGTACAACTTGTAGCTTTCCTTGGTGAGATAATTTACGTCTTTATAAATGTATAAATGGATAGAAATTGATCATTGGCAACCACACTTTTACAAGTTAACTGCAGCAAGAAAGGTGAACTTTCACAGGAAGTGCTTTTCACTTAAAAACTGCCTAGTTATGTTAACTTCGCTGACAAAAATATACATAAAATATACATTAAATGGTTTGATTTCTTATTTAAAGAAACAACTGACACAAATTGAAAACAGTAATCATATTAATATTTCAATAAACATATTAGTTAAAATCTTCTTGACCCCAGAATTGTTTGATGTTCATTCATTCAATATATTCTTGTTTTTATGTTGACAACCATCATTGTGCTGGAATCTGCTTGTCCTTCAACTAAAGAACCAAGTAAGTAAATCCATCTGCAACAAGCTTGCCGTTATTTTTTCCCTTTAATAAATTAGCCTACTCACCAAATTTGATTTAAGTTTTTAAGATTTATAATCAACGGTCAATGCCAGCAGTCAATGAGATCCCTGAAAGTAAAGCTATGCAAAAAGCTTGAAGTTAGTTTCAAGTTAGCTCAATTTTCTCTCTCCTACTGGGAACTAGATGGTAATAGTTGTGTTAAAGAGTTTACCAAATAATTAAACCATTATTACACCAGTGTTCATTTTGAACTGTATTGAAAATCCCCCAAACTGCCATGCAAATTGTTATGTTTTGATAAAATCATTTAATTATGTCTTTTTGTGTCAACAGACTATATAATTAGAATGAAACTGCAATTCAATTCTCAGAGACTTCTATCAGATTCAGAGATGCAAGATGTTTTAGTAGAGGTGAGATTAGCCTTTGTTGAAGTTTGTATCTTTCTAGGTTTAACTATCATTCAACATAAATTTAAATGACTTTCAGAACTTTAAAATGTGATTTGTTTTTCAGTTCTTCAAAGTCCATGGTTTATCACAGTTTTCCCTGAAAGTTCACATCATCAAACCATGAAGAAATCCAAGGATGATATGGTGGATCAGTCCAGTTCCTTTAATTAATATTTACTTCTGTCTTTGTTCTCTTTAATTTAATATATTATCAGCCGCTTGTATTTACTTAGAAAAAAAAAATTATTATTGCTTAATTAATATTCTATCATGTTTGACTCTTTTGTTTAACTAGTGGTTCAGATGGGATTTATTTTTTCTTTTTTTTCTTTTTGTTTTTTAAAGTTGAATTTATTAGAATGGCTGTAATAATCTTTTTATATAGATATTGTTTTGGGTTTCTGTTGAGTTTAATGTTGGCCATAATCTTTGTTTATTTGAATAAAACTATTATAGCTAAAAAAGTATCACTAAATATCAAATCACTTTTTATGAAATTCAGCTTAGTATATTTATTAAGTATTTTTAGGTACGGCAGGGTAAGGTAATTTTATTTATTCTTTTCTGATATGATTTCCTTCACCTATACATCCTGGTTAGATCAGTACTTTTGCTGCACCGTACTTTGATTCTTCCTCTCACCATAGTTCACCAGATTTGCTAATAATCTTGCTCTTTGTTGGACTTCCTACTTGATGGACTCTACCTTTCCATTGTATTTAGTTTTGCAATTACATTTTGCTTTTGCATTTTACTTTTTTGCCAACATGTCATTTGATGATCCTTCAATCACAAGTCAAAAAATAAAAAATAAAGAAATTAACAGAAAATACAAAAGCAGAGCCACAAGGATCACAAGTTACTACATTATATTTCTCAAATTATTCGTTATCCTTTCTTTTTTCTTTTTTTCTTTTTACTCTGTCAGATTAGAATTTAATCAATATTATTTGTTATCATTATTCGTATTACTTTATACGATCTACACTTTATTGCAGTTTAATGTGATTTATAACCCCAACCAGTCCAGATCCAAGTTGGCATCATCCGCTTGGGTTCAGATCTACACTAACTAGTTGAAGCCATATGTTTTGGACATATAAAATTATGTAAGGAGGGTTTCCTTCACACTTTGAATCAGCTTAATAAACAGAAACATGTTGAACAGGACACACATTTTACTAAATAAAATACTGCCTGCTGTTCTTTGTTTTTGTCATGTTAAGCTGTAAGATTAGTATCATATCAAACTATACTGAATTTCTTTCAGACATACTTTCATGTTTCAGTCTTCAAAAGACCCATCATCTTATTATGAATTAAAGTCACAATTTTATTAGGATGGGAGGATAAAATCATCTTATTCCGGTCTCAGAAATATGTTAATTGAACAACCATGTCTAATCTTGTGATTATTTTACTAAATTGAAAGTATTTGATTACCCCTGTAATTTTTTTTCTCTCTTTCCCTCCTTGTTCATGTGTTTGTTCAAATGTGCACCGATCCTTTAACTGCTCAAAAGAGTAAAACAAAACATGTGTCTCAATTCAAAACATGCAGCTGCCCACAGTTAAATGCTCTTTCGGTTTACTTCTGAATTTTGAGATAGCTCAGTTCTATGCGTTTGTCGCCCCCTGCTGGGTTCCTTGGGGTAGGTGAGTTGTGGTTGGGTTGTTTTTCCATTTCTCTTGCTTTAACTATCCATTTGCTAATATTTGAGAGGAATATTTCAAATAAAACACAATAAAAATATTCACTCTTATAACTTGGTGACTTTCGAAGTTTTTTGTAGTGATTTATAATCTGATGGAATGCTAACTGCACATAAATGTTTCAATCTACCAAATCATCTGCAACTGATTAGTCGTTCCCAGCTCTGCCTGCTACCTAAAAGCTGGAAATTTGACATCAATTAAAATACCTTAAGAAAAATTTGACAGAAAGGACATAGATGTCTTTTTTTTTTAAATGCTTGGCATCCAGATCCACATTCCATTCCAGTAGATGGCGGTAGTGCGCATCTTATCGTTGCTTGCTAATAGCCATGAATAGATTCTAATGTTATTTTTGTCACTTGAGCAACACCATCAAATATGGTATGTGGCTGTGCTCTCAATGTTTCATAGTTATAGTTATTTACAGGTTTTTCAAATACAGAAAATTCAGCTAAAAATATTCTAAATACTTTATTAGTTTCTACCATTCCATGAATATTTGCTTTTCAACAAGTTCATAGTGGTGGGGGTTTTTATAGCAGGTAGTAAGTAGTAGATAATGTTTCTGTTCTAAAATCAACTTTATTTTTTATGCAAGCTGGACAAGGCTCTCACTTGTCAATGTTTAAATAGTAAACAAATAATGACATATATAAGTAAATAAAAATGTATTTTACAATATTCAAACTTTTTGCTGTGCTCCTCAGTGGTACAAATGGCACAACAAAAAGCCTTATTAGATCCAACCAGGATGTAGTTTAAGTCCGGGGTTTGGTTTGGTGTCAGCACATCCTCATTCTTGTTCAATTACTAGGAAAAGGTTTAAAGACAATTGTTTGTATTTTGCTTTAACTTCCTGACTGTAGATGTCAAAACTACACCCATCTGCATCAACTCATCAAAAAGACTTTTCTGTGAATGTGTGTATTCTTTAGCTCAGCACGATCAGGGCTTAAAGGCAAGTCCTGCATTTTAGACACTCAGTATTTAAGCCTTGGGAATGTTATGATAGATTTGTATTTTTCCATTTGGTAACTTAGTAGTTGACACTAATATAAAATAAAATTGGCACACTTTAGAAAATAGTTTTTTTAAAACTTTTAATATTTTCAGAAATACAAATCATGGATAAAAGACTGCTTTTCATCTTCATCACAGGTTTGTACTATTTTTGTTTTATTAAATCAGTTTAAATTGTAGAGTAAAACATTGTTTGAACTCTTTCTAGATTTTTAGTGTGGTATTTAAGGATGATAAATCTACTTGGGTCAGCCT
The DNA here is from genome assembly GCF_019740435.1 of Gambusia affinis. Lineage (NCBI taxonomy): Eukaryota > Metazoa > Chordata > Actinopteri > Cyprinodontiformes > Poeciliidae > Gambusia > Gambusia affinis. The sequence goes on from NC_057885.1 coordinate 18,778,207, forward strand.
CCTAAAGTAACTTTATTATTGACTAAAAAACAGGGTGCACCTTTCAGGAGAGCTATCAAGTGTTTTAATTCAAAGTCATTATTGCTTACACAATAACACATTTCAACTTTTGATCTCTTGGCTGAAACTTTTTAATAAGTTAAACATTATTATTAAACTGACTTTTGAACATGTTTCTGGAATGCCTTTTTTGCCATGTCAATTGTTTTTTTTTTTTTATCCGTTTGGTCTTCCTAACATGCTGTTCCTCAACCTGATTATTTTCTGTTCCAGGAGCTCAGCTCAGCATCGCCTTTGCCCAAACTCGCCAGTATTACTTTGTAAACGTGTCTCTGGATTGGACCAGCGCTCAAAGTGTCTGCAGACGTGATTACACGGACTTGGCCACTATAGAAACCACAGCTGATGTTGATGCTGTTCTTAATACCATGTCAAACTACACAGGTTGGTTCTTAATTCTGCATATATTTAAAAAGAACAAAGTGTTTCCAAAGCTGGAAAGCTTAAAGAAAAGAAAATACTTTAGGGCTAATATTTCTGTGCTTCTTTTATAGGTAGTGAACCTGTTTTGTTTGTTTGTTTTAACAGGCAAGGCTTGGATAGGTCTCTATGATGAGCTGTACAACAGCTGGAAGTGGTCGCTAGATGAAAGCAGTTTCTATGGCGATGGAGAGTATACATTCAGAAACTGGTATCCAGGCTCACCCAATGACCTCTATGGACCACAGCTCTGCGTCAGGCTTATTTCAGATAATACTGTCTCTTCGCGCAGATGGGACGACCGTCAGTGTTCGGATGTGCGGATGTTTGTGTGCTATAATGGTAGGTAGAGTAAATGCTTTCTTCATCTGTCCAGTTTTTGTGTTAGCTCCTCAAACGACATACTTTTCCATTCATGGGGTAAAGTTATGGAACAAGTTAAATGAGGAGTTTAAAACAAAGTCAAAATTTAACACAATTTAAAAGGAAACATAAAGAGGTAATTTTCACAAGATATAGAAATATGGGTTAGAATTGGCACCAATGTGTTTATGTAAATTGAGGCTAACGCATATGAGTGTGTGGGTATGGACGTATATATTTAGACATATGTAAACTCAGATAAAATGGAACATTAATTTACCTGTTTATTTTTATTTTTGATTGGATTTATTAATGAGGGTCCATCTGAAAATATTGTTTCTTTCTTATTCCTACTACTTTTCGAGCATGTTAAGATTACTGTGGTACAAAAATATGTATTTTGCATTCCTTGTTCATGTTCATGATTTAAATTTTTTTGATACTACTAAAAGATAAAAATTAATCATTCTTATCTATGCATTTCAGGTACAGTGGACGGCACACCGTCTTTTGTTTTGAGTAACGTCTCACTGAACTGGACTGAAGCCCAGATGTTCTGCAGGAAGAACTATGTTGATCTAGCCAGGTACAGTTACCATCAATCACTGGGTTACGTAACACCCTGCTGAAGCTTGTCCACCTGTTGACGGATTTGGTTATCATAAAATCTACTTCCCTGAATGCAGTTGTTTGTTAAATAGTGATTGAAAGCTTTACCATTGTGTAGAGTTAAGAAATAACATTTAAATATATTGTTGCTTCTTGTTTTTGCTTTTGCAGTAACATCTTTAACCCATATTGGTTAAAAAAACAGTTCTGTAAGCTTTGTTTTAGTCATTAATCTTGTTTTGTCTATTTCTCTACAAGGAAGCTCCAGGGTTCATTGTCTAACATTCCAGGGAAGGCTGAATGTTGTTTTTTTTTCTAATGACTCATTTTAATGTGTTTTATTTTGAATGCCAGTATCCTTTTTGATTTCCTTCACAGCATAAGGAATCAGACAGAAAATGATCTAATCGGCGCCCTAATAAGTAGTGGGGACATATGGATTGGTCTGTATCGGGACAAACTGTGGTCTGACGGCAGCCTGTCTCCGTTTCAACACTGGGCGGACGGTCAGCCCAGTTCTGAACCTGGTGTTCAGTGTGCTGCTACTGACTTTGTCTCAGGAAGTTGGTACGACGAAGGCTGCAGCCAGAGTTTGCCATTCATCTGTTACAAACAAAGTAATGTATCTGATTTCAACAGAGATTTAACTAAATATGTTTAAAAACTGGTGCATTACACTTGTTGAAAACATTATAAATCCTTGATGGGTTAAACATGAGTAATTCTGATCAGTTCTGCAAAGAGTAATTTACTGCATGTTGTCACATACAATAAGGACTCTGTTTTATTTGACCCAAACTGAAAACGGGACTTTTTAAGCCTGTTTCTCCTGTCCAAATTTAGCCCAAACAAAAATGTTGAAAGTCAGGCTTGATAAGAAAGTTAGTTCCTTATGTTTTACATGTTTTGCATTAAGGTGATATCTTTGAAGTGAAGCTAAGTGTTTTAATAAAAGATTATCAAATTTTTGTGTTACTTAGAGATGTTTCACCTACACTGCAGCATTGACTCGTCGCTCTAGACAATTTCAGTGTCTTAATGAACTTCAGATGCATTTCTGTCACTAACCAGGCTGGAGTGAGTCTGCATTGGTGTAATGAGTTTGCCAAATGTTAGAAAACATAGAAAGATGTGATTAAGTGATTATTTTTGTATGAATTGAAATCAATAACTTCAAGTCTAAGCCTCAATTTAAATTTTTCAAATATAACTCAGACTGAGGATGTTTTTATATTTTCAATCTGATGGTTTGAACCATTTTAGGTGTATAATATAACATACAACTGTTCTTTGTAATCTTTCTACTGCTTTGAATCAATAAATGGAACTCCACCAATGCCAAAATTGCCAAAATTGGGAGATTATATTGCTATTTTAATCTATCAGCATAACATATCACCTATGATATAATGTTTTGTTGTATTCAGTAATTTATTTGCTCTTTATTTCAGTTCCTCCCAATGCAAAAGGTTTCAGGGCATCAAAACAAGATGAGAGCAGCATCTCTCTGCAGTGGAATAAAATCAACATCAATACCAGCTTTGTTCTCCAGTTTAATGGATCTGAGACAAACATCAGAGCACCAGATGGAGATGGACCAGTAAACTACACAGTTTCATCTCTGACTGCTGGAACCAAATATACATTCAGTCTCTTCTCTGTGTTTGAGAACGTCAGAAGCAGTGGAGTCAGCATTGTAGCAGCTACAGGTAAGGAGTTTTCTCTCAGTCATATTTATTTTGTTTGGGTTTTGTTTGTTTTTTCATATTTGAGGATTAAATAAACACCAGCACATGTAATTGTGTCATAATCCTCCGAGGTTCCCCAAATTGTCAAATAATTGCTTAGGCAATTAATCAGAAAATAGGTCATGCTGTCACTTTAACTTTTAGTTTCAGGAATCCTGCCTGGACAGATGAGTGAAGTAGCTGCATAGCATCAAAAAATATTCTGCATACAACTTTTGCACAAAAGTGTACTCACTGACAGATAACAGATTTCAATCTGGTAATCAGGGTGATTTACTAATGATCATTTGTTCGTTTTAGATGTTTCATATCCATTTTTATAGTCGTATGAGAGTTCAAGAACACTGAATCCAACATTTTTTAAGAATGTATTACCAACAAATGAGGCATCTGCTCATTTTCCAGCTCCTCAAAACCCAGAAGACTTCAGACCAGCGACACAAGATGAGAGCAGCATCACTCTGCAGTGGAATAAAATCAACAACAGCACCAACTTTGTTCTCCAGTTTAATGGATCAGAGACAAACGTCAGAGCACCAGATGGATTTGGACCAGTGAAACATACAGTTTCGTCTCTCACTGCTGGAACTAGATACACATTCAGTCTCTTCTCTGTGTTTGAGAACATCAGAAGCAGTGGAGTCAGCATTGTAGAAGCTACAGGTAAGGAGTTTTCTCTCAGAAATTTGGTGATAGAGTTGGATTTTTTTAGCAAAACTGTAAAATAAGGAAAAAGCAAGGTGCCTAAGAGTAATTTACAAAGAATGTTTTATATGCCATTAATTAATAACACAATAGTCAAAATAGTGTCAAAAGTTTAAAAATCTAACAGTAATCTATTTTAGGTTTCATGTAATATAATTAAGCTTTCTGTCGTTAAAGTAACATGATCTTTGCCGCTTCGTTGTTTTTTCACTGAAGCTTGCTAAGAACCTTTCGTCCTTCACAAAAAGCAGCTGTTTTCCATTACATTTCCTTTTAAGTTCAGTGCTTGAATTTGTATTCTGTAAAACTGGTTATTTATTCGTTTACTGCTAAATGTCACTTCAATCTAACACATTTTCCTTCTCACATCACCAAACATCAATTTGCTGAAACCTGTGTGACCTGCAACCAAAGGACCAAGTAAGTGAATGCCAAAACGCACAGCATGTTTGATCTTTTATGAATATTTTTGTTCTGTTGTTTATTGCAGTGTGTGTTGTGTCTGTGTCAACAGACTATGTGGTTGCAATGGACATGCAGCTGGATTCTCTGACTGAACTCTCAGAATTGGAGATAAATGATGCTTTGGCAGAGGTAAAGTAAAGCTAACTTCAGTTTCAGTTGAAGTTTTTGTTACAGTAACTGAGTACTTTAATATTAACTTCATTCTTAACTTTTATTTAGTTCTTCAAAAGACAAGGAATACAACCACAGTTTAATCTGAAGGTTCGTTTGGCTGCACCATAAGCAGAGAAAATCCAAGATGAAGTGAAGACAATGAGTTTGTGACAAGTTTTTTTAATTGTCATGTTCTCCATTTAAATTAAAGAAAATGTTTTCTGTACATATTTTTCTACACTTTGGCTTTTATTGCACTAATGTATCACTGAGTTCTTTGACACTTTTTAACTTTCCTCCTGGAAGCTCAAACATTTTTTATATTGAGATACTGGATATTCATGCATATGTTTATTAATGCAGATATCCATTTATTTGAGATATAGTCATGATATTGGAAAATCTCTGAATGATCCAGAAAGCTGCTTTTGATCAATAACCATCGGGCAACTGGAACATCATAAAATGTAATCTGTTTTTAAACCTTGCCTTGTTTTTTTGGTAGTTTTTCTTTTAATAATATAAAATAATTTCAGACAGATTTTAGGCCTGATCAGTTGTTTCTTGCTGTACTAACTGGGGTTGTGTCTTGACTGAGTGCAATAAATTGATGGGCCAATGCATGCCACAGTGGAAAAAGAAGCTGGGAAGCAGAATCACTGGCACAGCTGAGCTGCAATAAAGAGCAGCAGCAAAAAAATCTAGTTAAGGAATGCGGTTAGCCTGGGAATTTCTTGCTTAACTCAAGGGAGCAGCTTTTACTTATTAAACATATAAACGGGTGTTCTGATTTATTTTCTTACATTCAAAACTAAAACACAAGAAGAATTCACCTGTTTGGATTTTCTTTTATTCTAATTGTCATTCAACTGTTTCACAATCACTTTTTGGAAAATTTACTGTTCACCTTTGAGTTAATGAGTAAAACCAACATTTAAAAAAACTATGATCAACATTGAATTCCTGTAAATCTAGACTAAAAGGACTAGAAAAGTCAAAAGTTGCTTTTGAAACATAATTTAATCATTAATCTGATGTGTTATGACTGCAAAATGTAATGTTGTTGACTGTGAGTTCTGACTTTGTATTTTTGTGTTTTTATGATGTAAAACACTTTGAAATACCTTGTTGCTGAAAGGTGCTATTCAAATAAAATTTTATTGATTGATTCCATGAGTTGCGCAAAGGGAATATTCAAAACATCAAGTCTTTAAAATGTGGGATACAACTTTCTAACTTAAAGTGTTGCTTATTCAGGATGTCATCCTGGCTGTGCCTCCATTTTTGTTGCAGCTCTCAAAATGTAAGCTTGAGGCATTACAAACTGCAACATATGAGTCAACTTAACAATAAAGTAGTTGAACAATTGTTTTTTTGTTAGAAATAAATTACTTACCATTTTTGACAACCCTTTTAACATTTTATTTTCTTAGTGTTGTCAGTCTACTGATCTACAGTCGTTCTAATCTAGAGATTGATTGTTTTGGGGAATACTGATAACGTGAGAAGAGCACTGGTAAAACAGACTGGGTTTCAGGATTTCCTCATTCTTTTAAATCTGGTCACCCAAAACAAACACTTTTTTTTAGATTTTCTTCCTGGTGCCTTTTTTGGCTGCCTCAAACATTTTAACAAGCTGGAGATCAACATATTTTGGTTGTTCAGGACTATGTGGAAGAAACTGTACTTAAAGTAAGGTGAAACTTTTTATTGTAAGAGTGTTATATATTGAAAATGTCCCCATTTCAGTTTATGACAAAATTCAATTATATTATAATCTAATTTCTAAAAAATATTTGCTCAAACTAACATCATGCTTGTTTTCAAAGGCTTAAGCTATAGACTACTGACTGCTTCTCTTGGTGTTTACAGGTGAGTCACTTTTGATTCATGAGGTTCTTACTTTTTACTAATTTTACCTGAGCACTCTCAAACGTTCATTTAAAATTTATAACACTATCTGATGTCCTTGTCTCCTTTATGATTAATGTATATTTGATTATTGCAATGTTGAATTGTTGGGGTGTTCTATTCATAAACTCTTAGAAATTTCTAAAACTCTTAGCACTGATGTAACATAATATAGGTTGTAATTAAAGCTGAATTATGTTTTGTTTCAGGAAGACCTTTCAGGGTTTCTCTTGCCCAAACTCATCAGTACTACTTTGTGAACACAACGCTGAACTGGACAGATGCTCAGAGTCGCTGCAGACGGGACTACGCTGACCTGGCCACCATAGAAAGCACAGCAGATATCAAGGCTGTTGATAGAACTGCAGCAGATTACACAGGTGAGTACCTAACAATGCACACACCTTTAAGACATGCATGCTCTAAGACTGATGTTCTAAATATATCTAAATGTGTGTTTGTTGTTTGAACAGGTTTGGCATGGATTGGTCTGTATGACAACCTTGTAAACTCCTGGAAATGGTCCCTCAATGGCAGCAGCTTCCATTTTGATGGAGAGGAAACATTTAGAAACCGGCACTCTGGTCAGCCCAATAATCTTAATGGAAAACAGCATTGATTTTTGATAATACTGTTGAGTGGGAGCTCATATTCTGGCAAATGGGATGATCAAGACTGTGAGGAAGCTCACTGGTTTGCATGCTATAATGGTGAGTAAGATCAGAGGATTCCTTTTAAATTATATGGTATATGGAGATGGGTGGATGTTAAAGCAGACAACTTTCTGTGTATAAATTTCTTCCAATTAACTGTGGACCCTAAATCTCTCTCAGGAGTGTCTGTACTGACTAATTCGCTATGCGCTTTAGCCACAAGATGAGCTAAAATACAAAGTTTCTCTCTTATTGACTGTCCACTCCAAGCCAGATCTAATTTAGTGTAAAACTGAAAAAGCAGCTCAAGACCAAAAATAAAAAATAAAAATAAAAATACAGATTTACATTCCAGTTGAAAATCCCAACAAACTTCACACCTTAGAGGATTTCTTTGCGAAGAAGTTTGTGCTGTTGGTGTTATTTTATGCTTTTTTCTGTTCATTTCCAGGTACTGTAAATGGTTCACCTGTTTACATTTTAATTAATGAATCGCTGAGCTGGACCTCTGCTCAGGCATTCTGCAAGGAGAACTACATTGGTCGTGCCATCATTGAATGCATGCAAATTAGATTCAACAGAAACAGCCATTGTACAATATTGTTTATAAAACCTGGATTTAACATGACATATTTTGCTCCTTTTTTAAAATGTGCTTACATTTTTCTGTGTTGCTTTTGTCTGGTTAGGAAATGTTAAACAAGAAAGTTTCACTCTTTGAAAAAAGGCAGCATAACAAGTTTCCCTGGCTTGGGAAACATGGAAAATCATCCAAGAGTATGAGAGAATGTTATTTGTGTTTGCTTAACATTCTTGTTAAAGTACTTTTAAATATTGCAGTGTTTGCTGAGAATTGCATCTTAGAGTTTATTTTAAATAACTGGCAACAGCAACATCTTTTCATTAATCATCTGAACATTACTGAGCTCATACTGATCTATTTCTGCAGTGAACACGTTGAATTTGCATATCAGACAATCATGAGTTGTACTAAAAAGAACACATCCGACTTTTATGGAAAAATAATATGATAATAATGTCCAGTCTATCCTGTCTGACTGCTTCTGACGTCTTTTTTGAAACACAAAGTCCTTTATTCACCTCCGCTGTCTTCTTCCATTTTAGACCTGCACCCGTTCCCAACTTGTGAAGAAGTGTTGTCTCTGTAAAAACTAAAAAATAAAAATAGGTCTACCTCCCGACTGCCTAATTAGATAAAAGACATTCAAATCTAGTGGATAAATATGTCTCTCTAGTTGTGCTCTATAAATAGAGGCTAAAATACAATGCTTGACTCATTATTGTCAAAGATTAGATTGGAGTTTATTGGTCTCAGAAGCCAAAGGAAAATGTTTTGTGCCCTAAATTTAACTTAACTTTCATCTGAGAAAAAAAAAAGGCAGATGCACGAATGACACCAGGATCCATTCAGCACCAGAACTGTCACATAAAAGCTCATCGTTAGCTCATTTATAGAAGTGATCAGACTTCTCCACATGGAGATAGACTGACAAGAACAATCAGCTGCTGTACATTATAGTTCTGTAATTTTTTTTATCTTTCTTTGTGCCACAAAATGCTGAAGACTTGAGGCTAACTGCACAATTTGAGACCAATATCACTCTGCAGTGGGAGAAAGTCAACAACAACACCAACTTTATCCTCCAGTATAATGGCATAGTGAAATTCATCAGTCCTCCTGGTGGAGATGGATCAGTAACTTACAGTCTCACCCCTGAATACTGGCACTAGATTCATTTTCACTCTCTTCTCCATGATAGAGAAGATCAGAAGCAGTGGAGCACGACTTACAGCTGCCACTGGTAAGATGCATTACTTTGTCTCATCTTTATTCTGGAGGAGTGCATGCTGATTGGAATTGCATAACTAGTACTATTGACCAGTATTTGTGTGATGCAAAACAGAGTATCATGCTGAGAGACTTTTGAGTTCATGTGGTGTAAGCTTGAATTTGCATCATGACAAATATCAGCTGCAGTATCACAGAGATACCATGAAAAACCACAAGCTGCTCTACAGCCACACTGGCAGTGCATTCTGACTTCTTGTAATTACTAACAACTAGCATGGTTAGCATTCCTAAGACATATTTTGTGATGGAAAGACTTTGGCTAAGAGAAGCTACTTATTCGCTAATTGTTCTAGGACCATTGTGGTCCTCAGGGACCACTGCCCTGCATGCTTTAGTGTTTCTCCTCTGTGAATTGAATAAGTGAGCAAATAAGAGGCTTCTGCAACACCAGGTGGCATTCAGAGGAGGTCGGGCTGTCATTTGAATCAGGTGTTCTGGAATAGAGATGCATAGTAAATATGCAGGATATTGTTGCCTGATGACCAAGCTTAAAAGACGCTGATTTAGTGCCTTACAACTCAACAATAAAACTTTAAAATATATATTTTTAAATGAACAGGAAACAAATGCTCATACTTTTAAACTTGTCAGAAGATGAGCTGGAGCTTTGTGGACCAACTGCAGTCATGCAACACAAGCCTTAAATCCCTTAAATGCAATTCACAGAAGGTGTTTTTCTTTTAGAATCAGACACTAACACAGCAATTTACAAAACCAATGTAAATAAATCAACTGGTTTGTCATGGATCCTTTCCACATAGGTGAAAGGCACATAACCAGACCTCTGTCACACTTGATGACACACTGAGAAGGTGATTTGATTGCATTTCTCAGTTGTAAACGACATGGTTGATTATGATTGGGGATCCCAGGAAAACACTGAGAGAATAGAATAGATATTTCTTTAAGACAGCTTTGTAAATCGTATAAACTTTGTCCTGTGCACATTTAATCAAACCTTATTTTTCCTGACGTGATATCTTCTTGTTTGTACAGTTCCTTCTTAAACATGGTATCCTGCCACAGTTTTCCATGAGGATTAAATCTGTCGAGCCAAAAGATGAGCAGAGGAACATTTTGCTGAAGAAAAAGAGCATTTACAACCATGATGAGAAAATATCACATTTTCAAATTGTATCATGTATCAGTCATATATTAATTAAAAATCTTTCTCACAACACACTTTATTAAGTCCTGTTTTCCCTTTTAATTGTATTATTATTCCTATCTTGTTCTTCTGAAATAAAGTTTGGGTGAATTTTTCAGTAGAAAATTTGACTTGATTTCCATATTGTTGGTCAAACCAGTACAGTTGGATATATTCAGAAAAATCCAGGAAATATTTTACAAATCAAATAAATTTCTGCTCCTGGTGTGGACTTTGTCCCTCCCACTATAGAGCAACATGGAAAAAAAAATACCACAGGGAGTGGTAATGTTAAATGGGAAGGACTTTGGCTTGACAGCCACAATGCCCAGTGTTTGCCTTTGCTCCAGCCGAGGTCATCTTTCACATTCAGGGTAACAAAGGTAGGATAAAGACTAAAACATTACAAAACGCTGGAACTGAACACTGAAATGTACCACAACTGTGATTTACTTTTGATTGATCCTCATAGAGATAAATGTAGAAGGACAAATGATTAAACCAGAAGCTGACTCTTCCACATGAGAGTTAAAAATACCTTGCATAATAAATTAAAAGGTTTGTAGATTGATATGCTTGTGCTTAAGGGAAAAGAAGAAGTGCATAAGTGTTTTATGTGTTGTCTAATGTTTGAAAGAGAACCGAAACCAGAGAGTGAGATACTGAGTCATTTGTCCAGGCAGGTGGACTTTGGCCAACAATCAGTTGCTGAACTGATTCAAGCTAATGATCAAATGGGTCCGCAGGAACTACAGTGTTCAGTTTCATCAGGAGTTTCATTATTTTTAATATTTCTGGAGATTAAACATAATTTAACTACCTTAACAATCTTTTGCAGATTCACATAACTATGACAGACTTAATGAAGCAGCAGCTGGTGTTAACAGTTCAAATGAATCTACATTCAAGTTTAGCCTGAGTGCCTGAATGGGAATGTATTGTTGTTGTTTGATTTATGTTTGCTCAAAAATTGCATTCATTAACCACAGACACAAAGCAGGCTGAAAAATAATGGATAATAATAATGAACGGTTGGTTGTTTTTGACAGAAAGTGGTGCATTTCTTCAGACTTCAACAGTAGCACTGGGAGGAGGTTGATTTGTTCACAGATTATCTGTATCATATTATATTGTCATGACATGGTGACAGTTTTGACAAATATGAAGCTGTTAAGTTAAAACCAGGGCTCTTTTTCCAATTTTGAGGTCATGGCTTCCCATGGCTTATTTCTGTCCAAGGAGCAGTTTCAGTGCTGCATCTGCCAGGATGTTTTCTCCGAGCCTGTCTCCATCCCCTGCGGTCACAGCTTCTGCTTCACCTGCATCACCGCCCACTGGGAAGGCAGGCTCTCCATCAACTGCCCCAAATGTCACACAGAGTACAAGGTCTGCCCGGAGCTCTGCGAAAACTCTTTCGCCAAAGAAATGTCGGAGAAGATCCGAGCAGGGAGGCAGGACGGCGTGCCGGGGAAGACGGTCGGCTGTGACGCGTGCGTGGGGAAGCAAACGAAGGCCCTGAGGTCCTGCCTGGTGTGTTTGACCTCGTACTGTGAGAGCCACCTGGAGCCTCACCTCAGAGTTGGCTCGCTGAAAGCTCACAAGCTGATTGAACCGGTGGGGATACTGGAGAACCGGGTGTGCAGGAGGCACCAGGAGCTCCTGGAGCTGTTCTGCCGAAGTCACCAGAAGTTTGTTTGCGTGCAGTGCGTCAAAACCGACCATCGCTGCAACGACACGGTCCCAGTGGAACGAGAAAGCCAGGACAAGAAGGTGACTCTCAAGAGTCTATAATCTTAAATACAGAGAGATATTTGACTACAGCGTTGAGCACTTTTTCTGTTTTTAGGGTCAGATTAAAGTGATTCAAGTGGAAGTTCAACAGAGGATCCAGGACAAGCTGCAGAAGCTGGAGGAGATCAGACACAATCTTGAGCTAAGCAAAGTGAGTTGATCCTGGAAGAATTCAAACTATTAGTGGGATGCAGCAGAGTTATTTCATAGAGCGTAGAAGACAGATTACTGCTCCAATTTACAAATATTCCAACATTTCAACCTGATTTTCGGTTTTTATCACTCACCCGCAGGAGAACACAAAAAGGGACATTGAGGAAAGTGGGCAGGTCTTCTCTGCTCTGATCCGCAGCTTCGAGAGAAGTCGAGCCGAGTTGGTCGAGGTGATCCAGAGGAAGCAGGCAGCGGCAGAAATGAGGGCGAAGCGGCTGATCGCTGGGCTGGAAACAGAAATCTCTGAGCTGCAGAGGAGAAGAAGGGAACTGGAGCAGCTGTTTCACCACGAAGACCACCTCCATGTTCTGCAGGTCAGGAGTTTACAGGTTGAACTGAGAACAGATTAATTGTTGGTTTAATGTCTGAGTTTTCTGGGTCTGAGTTTATTTAAGACAACTGGTCCAAGAACCACAATCAGGTTTTTGTAAAACACAAAGTCTGAGAGATAAAAACAGGCATAGTGACATTATCTAATCAGTATCTCTTGATCTGACTCCTTCTCTGCAGAGTTTCCCGGCTGTGAGCTCTCTTCCATCTACCGAAGTCTCCTCAAATGTCCTTGTCCATTCAGAAACATGCCTGGGAACCATAAGGAGAGCGGTGGCTGACATTCGAGAGCAACTGAAACTGCAACTGGAAAAACTTTCCTCTCGAGGTTTGTCGGATCAGCAAAGCATCTCGTAATATTCTTTATTTTTCACCATTCAGTTGATTGAGGATTTTCTTGTTGGCTTTCAGAATTTGAGAAGATCCAGCAGTATCCAGGTAAAGCTTCACTGACTTTCAAGTGTTTTAGTATTGCCTCTCTTTTTTGTGTGTTTTATCCTAATTAAATAAATGCACACAAATTAAAGGTTGAATTTATGCAAGTACAAGATTTCTCTGCTGTAATGAAATATTCATTTCCAATTAACTTGTAGTTTGTGGAAGGCTGTATCGTATATATTTCAGTCATGATTTGAGTAAAAAACAGAAAGATGAACATTCCTCTACTGTGATCTTCTTCTGCCCACCAAGCTGATGTCCTTCTGGACCCCAGGACGGCCAACCCCTGGCTCGTTCTGTCAGAGGATGGGAGGCAGGTGCGTGACGGAGACGTAATGCAAAATGTGGCAGATCTCCCAGAACGTTTTGACAAAGCTCCGTGTGTCCTCGCTCTCATGGTAACAAAAGCTTATGAGGTGTTTTGTGTGTGATGCCTTGTTGTGTTGTCTAAAGTCTAATTCTTGTCTCTGCAGGGTTTCACCACAGGGAGGCGCTACTGGGAGGTGCATGTGGGAGACAAAACAGCGTGGGACTTGGGCGTAGCTCGAGCATCCGTCAGAAGGAAAGGTGCTGTGACTCTGAGTCCAGACGACGGTTTCTGGACCGTCTGTCTGAGGAAAGGAGCTGAACTCTGGGCCTGTGCAGGAGAGGCAGAACTGCTGTGCGTTTCCAAGAGGCCAAAGGTCATTGGTGTGTTCCTGGACTATGAAGATGGGGTTGTTTCTTTCTACAATGCAGAGACCGGGTCACACATCTATTCATTTACAGGGTTTCACTTTACAGAGGCCATTTTTCCCTTTTTCAACCCGGATACGAATGAAAACGGCACCAACAAATTGCCGCTGACCATCCAGCCCATTAAGAAGCACATCTTTGGCACAGATTTAGAGGACATCACTATATGATATTTCTAATATGTATCCAGCAACGTTTTATTTATTATACAGTTTATGCTAACATTGTTTCTGCAAAGCTCCCTGTGCATTTATCGACACTCCACCAGTACAGTACGTTTATTTAATTATTCAAAATAATACCTAAAAATACTTTAAACAGATTTTTTAAAAATTGCAGCTTCATATTGTACTGAAAAGAAACAGAGAAATAAAATGTTTTGATTTGAGTAGATTTTTTTTTCAGGGGATGAAAAATAATCCCAAATACAGTAAGAAATAATTAAAAATAAATACTGTAATTGATAATAGATGATGGTTTGAATTGAACAAACTGATACAAACAATTGACACCTTTAAAGGTTGCATTTTATGTCAATATTGATAAATAAAAGCAGTAGTGGTAGCTGTATTCTTACTACTGCCACAAAAAAATAAACCAGTTACATGTATTTTGTATGTTTTTATTTGTTTTGTAGGCATAAGACATCATATTCAATATAATTATGTTGACATTAGGAGTTGTGTATCTCTTGCTATTTTATTTTTATTTTTTTTCGTTGAACAGGTCTGGACCTGTGTGTGATATGGCGTCACACAGAGGCACTGAGGAGCAAATTTAATCTCAGAAATGTTCTAGAAAAAATGTAGAAATTTGAATTTCTGAGTTTCAGTCGTAAATTGTTTTACATTAATGTATTTTGCATCTTTTTACACATTTCCACCAGAGATGGCGCTGTATTGCCACCTTTTACTGTTATCTTGGTTTTTAACGACATCTAAGTGTAATTTACTGCTAACCTGTCACAGTAAGCCACATTTTTGTGAAATGCAAGTTTGTTGTATTCTGTGTGGAAATTAAGAATATAGAGAAATAAAATGTCTTCATTATGGAACAAATCCGTAAAGCTGAAATAAAAACTCTACAACCGCACTTTGAGATTTAAAAAATGTGATGCTTTTTATGCCTCTTTAATATTCTAGTAACAGAAAAGCTGTTGCATTTCTGTTGCTCTCCACACCTGAGCACTCTCTTTAAATGTTACACAGATCTCAGCCTCTCTCCACAGATCTATAAACTAACATCACAGTACATGTTCAAATTAAACAACCTGCTGCTGATCAGATTAGTGCAGAAATAGGATTAGCCTCGAGGCAGATGGAGCGCAGAGACACTTCTTCCATATATCACTTTATTTTTGTTGCGTATTTACTAGTTTAATTCTAGTTTAATTACTAGTTTAATTTATACCGAACCGTTATAAAAAAAAATATTTTAGCGACTGCGATTTGGAGGGGAGTTAGATTTGGATCGGTTAGATTAATCTTAAAGGAAGCAGTGGAGGAATTATAAAGAGATGAGGGATTAAAAGTGTCATCCGGGCTCTGGGCGGAGACACACAGATCTCACAGGCCTGCAGGCTAACACCGGCAAACATTTGTCTTCTCTTTAGGAGACACTCGGATGAGCGAAAGACGCGGGTAAGTCAAACATATTTACTCAAATACTTTGACTATAGAGCTTCATTAAAGACTGTATCATAATCGTGATGTTTTGTGTTTGGGGTTTGCTTCACCAGCTGCTCAGTAATTCATTTAGAATTTACTAAGCACAAGTGATTTCTCTCGTTCAATTGATTTCTTTTGTCAGCTTTTATGGCATATTTCATCAATATGTCTCAAGGAAGGGCTCACAATTAATTTCACTGCAGTCTTTTCACAGATGAAGCGATGTGAGCTCTCTGATTGGCTGAGGCTGAAGTAGAAAAGGCGTGATGTCGCTGGTGGTGGACGAGACGGCCGAGGACCTTCCGGTGAGGGATGTGGGGCTGATGAGAGGCGGGCTGATGCCCACAATCCCAGGTGTGTGTGTGTGTGTGTTCACACAACAACACGGAACTGTTTTTATGGTTTTATTGCCGTAAAAGGACAGCATTTATGGCAGAAAAAATGCATAATACTTCCCTAAAATGAATCACCTTAACATTCAAATTAAACTTTAGTTTTGTTGTAATTTACTGCGCCACAGGTAAAGGTGTGATAAAGGTAAACGGTAACCAACGTAAACATGATTGGTTTACTTTTTTGCACAAACGTAAACCAATCATGTGCAACTTTGCGTTGCAGTTAATGCTTGTATAAAAAGCTTTCAAGTTGTTCTTTTCATAAAAGAGCAGATATTTTCCAGGAATGTATGTATTAAAGTAGCTTCTACTTAAGATTTTAGAAAGTTGAAACTGCAAAATTAATTTTCTGTGAATGCTCTGTGAGGCTCTTTTTGGTTGTCATTTTTGCTGTTTTCCCAGATACTCTGCGGGATGTCAAGCCATGGAAGAAGCATTATTCTGCAAAGATGAAAGGTAGAATAAACTTTCAAAAACATCATTTTGACTCAAATGATCATGATTCTGCTTTGTATCCAGCGGACCCCCAGCGGCTGTTTCGGTTTCCCAGAGATCATCTGGAGAACCTGTGTCTCCGGCTGCAGGAGGAGAACAGTGTGCTCAGGCAACACACACGGACACAGGAGCAGAGGCTCCGCAGGTAAGACCAGTAGAGACAGGACTCTTAGCATTGCTGGAACCACAAGTTTCTAATTTAAATAAAACGCTGTACCAAAATAACTACCCTAAAGTGGTTTACTTTGGATGTTATATTACAAAGGCAGGCTGTAATCATGACTATAGATGTCAAATATTAATGTCCCATGTGAAATATTGCTGACAGTATTCATGGAGAATTATTGATTTTGTTAGCCTTTCCTGTATTTAAGAATAACCCTAAATCCTCCTTCCATCCTCTTGTTTTACCCCAGAATGTCCACGAAGCTGATGCGACTTCGTCAGGCCCGTCCTGGCTCCAGTCCTGTCAAAGACAGGGACATGGAGGATACGATCCAGGAGCTGGAGGCCCGGGTGGCGGTGCTGGAGAGCCAGAAGGAGGTGCTGCAGAATAAACTCAGCACAGCCAAGCAGCACATCCTGGACCTGGGGGTTCGCACGCCTTACAGGTACAACAAAGGTGAGGGTTATGCACAGAAAAGAGATACTTCTTAAATGTCTGACGCCACTGTTGGCATCATTATTCAACGTCATAGCTTTACCACATTATCCATTCAGTTAGAAATGTCACAATTTAAAACTAAATATTAGTTTTAAATAATATTTAAAGCTAAAGCTAAATATTTAGTTGGAAGCTAAAACTAGGTTCAAGCATTAAGTTTGTATATATATGACCTTTAAATAACATAAATTAGGCTGCACAGTGGCGCAGTTAGTAGAGCTGTTGCCTTGCAACAAGAAGGTCCTGGGTTCGATTCCCGGCATGGAGTTTGCATGTTCTCCCTGTGCATGCGTGGGTTCTCTCCGGGTTCTCCGGCTTCCTCCCACAGTCCAAAAACATGACTGTCAGGTTAATTGGTTTCTCTAAATTCTCCCTAGGTGTGAGTGTGTGTGAATGGTTGTTTGTCTTGTATGTCTTTGTGTTGCCCTGCGACAGACTGGCGACCTGTCCAGGGTGAACCCCGCCTCTCGCCCGGGACGCAGCTGGAGATAGGCACCAGCAACCCTCCCGACCCCATTTAGAGAAGAAGGGTGTAAAGAAAATGGATGGATGGATGGAATAACATAAATTAATGCTGTTAATTCTTGACTGTGTACATTTACAAATGACACTCTATATAAATCTCAATGGGTTTCATACATACGAGTGGATGTGAACCCTTCAGGACTGTATGATGTTCTTCCCCTTCATGTGTTCAGGTAAAAACCTGGATGGAGAGGCTGGAGTCCGGAGGGCGGCACGGACTGCTCCTGCACGATACGGCCTCACGCTGGAGGAAACCAGAGCAGAAATGGAAAGATTGTACAAAACCAAACTCCTTTTTCTCTTTATATCATCAATGTCCTTCTGCTCATAATTCAACATAAAAATCCATCATCACCCAGCAGGTCCAGTATGACCGATCAGGTGAGGATGGCAGAACTGGAGGTGACAGCTCAGGCTCTCCAAGAAAGTCTGAGAGACAGGGAGAGAGAGATGGAGGGGACGGTCAGAGAGCTGAGGAAGCAGCAAGCCGACAGACACAGGTAGATGTAAATACATAAAGACACAGCTGGCGAATCACGTTACATCTTCTAAGTGAAAAAAGACTGATACTCAAGCATGTTTTAATCACAATAGTGCGTTTACTTTGAAGTAAAACATATTTTACTTGTGTCAGAATCACAATCAGAGAGAATGTGGATCTGATCCGTCTGCAAAAGCAGCTCTCTGAGAAGAGCACAGCCCTGAGGATCAGCCAGGAGAAGTTTGCTGACCTGCAGGAGGTGAGACCCTGTTCCTGTCTTCTGTTAATTCTGCACATCATCAGTCTTCCTTATTAGCACTCTAATCCTCTCACTCCATGTGTTTAACTATAGGCCTACGAGAATCAGCTGGAAGAGGTACAGGCCTCAGAATAAACAGATAAAATCTGATGAATAATCCAGTGAATAATGAATAATCCTGCTTCCTGTGTTCGCCGCAGAGTCAGAGGGCGCTGAGGGAAAATCAGGGAGCTCTGCTGGAGAAGGTGGAGGAGCTGACCGAACAACTGAAGCAGGAGAGACAGAGAGCTCTGACCCAGGAGGGACAGCTCACCACCATGACTCTGTCTCTGCAGACTCTGGACAAGGTAACACATCTGTGTGCAGCTGGATCATGTCAGGTTGGAACTCATTTGTCTTATTCTCCATCAGCTCCAAGAGAGAATCTCAGACCTGGAGGGAGAGAGAGATCTGATCAAAGACAGCTACGATACTCTACTGAAGAGGTAGGGCTTGAAAAATATTACTTTTTGGAAAATTTTTTCTACATATAATGTCCGAAAAGATTGCCTTTTTGTGAATATTTTTTTGTGAATTTTAGGCTCAAATTCTATTTATTTTGGTGATTTTTTTGTGTGTGTGTTGGTCAGCACTTTGACTGCCCAGAACCCCCGTGAGAACCCTGCTGAGACACAGAGGGAGGTGGAGCAGAAGGTGGGGCAGAAGGAGGAGCGGCTGGTGGAGAACATCTTCAGGCCGGATCTCCACCACAGACTGGAGGAGATGCTGCAGGAAGAGAGGGGGGTGAGGATCAGGCTGGAGCTGGAAAAGGAGAAACTCAGACAAGAGAAAGAGATGCTGGAGGAGCAGAGGAAGCAGGAGGAAGGTGACACTGAAAGCTCATTTAGTTTTCCATTAAATAAAATGTCTGACATTGCAAAATAAAAATTGTATTTAATTACATTTAGAGCTGTCTGTGCTGATGAGGGAGAAGAAAGAGCAACTGGAGAAAGAGGTTGACCGGTACAGAGAAAAGGTTTCTGCTCTTCAGGACAGGCTGGACTCCATCACTACGGTCAGAAATGAACAGACAATCCACAAATTTCTTCCTTTCTCTGAGTTTTCCTCCTGTAGTTTAATCTGTCACACATTTCCTCTCCTATCCAGGGGTTTGACATGAGCATTGAGGAGCTCAGCGAAACTCTTTTGCAGATCAAGGTTTGTCGTACTTTCTCCAGACACATAATGAAATATAGCTCTTAAAATCTTGTAACAGGTAACAGGTTGTTTTTGGTTTCCTAACCGCAGGCCTTCAGGATGCAACAGGAGAGCAGGGAGGCTCTGGGCTTCCTCGTGCCTGACGGCGGTGTGGGCGACTCGTCCCGTGAGCTGGTCAACATCCAGGCGTCGCATGCAGAGACGGTGCTGGAGCTGCAGAAAACCAGACACCTGCTGCTGCTGGAGCACAAGATCACCAAAGACCTGCAGGTACATGCACACCGTTAAATGCGTGCACACATAAAAATGACTGAAAAATTTAGAAATATATTTCCTCTCCAAGGAAGAGTTAAATATGATCAACCAGAAGGTGGAGAGAGAGAGGGAGGAGAGCAGGAGGAGGATGATGGAGAAAGACAAACTTCTGTCAAAAAGAGCTCTGCAGATCAACACGCTACAAGGTGGGACAGTGTTCACAGCAAATGTAATCTCACGCCACCTTAAGCATTTATAAGCAGACTAAAAACAAAATAAATGCAAAGAAATTTGTTCAAAATGCACCGTTTTAAGATGTCTTTCTGGTTCCATGTGAATCTAAAGCCCAGTTGAAAGAGCTGGCCTACAGCCCCAGGAACTACAAGCGGACCGTACCGGTACAGTACACCTGGCCGGCTGGAGATCAGGAGGTGGTTCAGCCCATAGAGGACGACCTCTGTTTCTCTCAGCTGAAATCTGGGGAGTCACTGTTGGAGATCCACCTTAAGGTAAAATCCTATAAGATCCTCTGAGCATTTTCTCAAAAAACATCATCCTACCGTGACCGTTGTTTTTGCCCCACCAGACGGCCACCTTCACCCCGGTGGGGCTCCGCACCCTGAGCAGCCTCCACCCGGGGTCAGGCCAGCATGAGGACATTGTGACCTTCTGCACCTACTGCCTGCTGGACTTTGAGATGCACTCCACCCCTCTGGTGTCAGGGAGCCAGCCGAATTATGGCTTCACGTCCCGGTATGCACTGACGGTCCGGGATCTGGGTCGGTTGGAAGGTCAGGGGTCGAGAGTGCGGCTGGAGCTCCACCAGGCGCTAGGAGGGGTCCGGTTTGTGACCCACGGTAGCGGCAACATGTCACTCATGGGCGCCACGGAGAGGAGAGGAGAACGAATCTCTGGCAGCGTCAGCATCGCAGGTGAGTAACGATTTAGCAGCTGATGCTCTCTTCCCATCTCCTTTCATCTTCTGGCTCATAAACCTGTTTTGGGTTTTTTTAAGGAAATGAAGGTGAAATAATCGGTGTTGTGGATTTCTGGGTGCGCCTTTTCCCTCCTGCTGAACCTGTCCACACTGGAACGGAGATCGGAGCAGAAAGGAGGACATTGGCACACAGGAGTCCGGGTCAGATCCCACTAGGCTGGCAAGATGGCAGCCAAGAGGTGAAATCAGGAATCTGACGCAACTTTCAAAGAGACGCTCTTATTTGCAGAATTGTTTCAGCAGCATAAACAGCCTGTTTAAAGTCACTTAGCAGCGTCTCAACCGGACTTTGACTAGGCCACTCCAAAATCTTCCGTTATTTTTGTTGTTGTCTTTTTTTCAGAGATCAACCTGGTGGTTCGCTGTCTTGTTATGAATCACCGACTCTGACGTTAACCAACACTGCTACTCTTTTCTTAATAAATAAAAAATATTATTTGAAAGCTGTATTTTGAATTGTTACTTAAGTTATGTCTGTCTACAATTAAAAATTATTTGAAATTTAAAACATAAAGTGTTTAGGTGAGGATTTTTAGGCTTTTTGGTCTTGAGCTCTGATGATTTTTACTCCTTAATGTCTTCCACACCAGGAGCTACATGACTATGGCGGTGGGATCCCCAATGAGCTGGTGGTGATGCTGGAGCGCTGCGTCGGCCTCAACGCCCGCTGGCCGGGGCTCCTACCAGACGCCTACCTGACGTACCGGCTGTACGACCTGCCGCCTCACGTCTCTCCAACGGTTCAGTGCGCTGTCGATCCGGTGTTCAACGACGTCACCAGCTTCCCTCTGGCAGTAACAACTGATGTACTGCACTACATCAGGTACGCTGGCTCTAAATCAGTAAGATGGTTCAGTTCTATGAGAAAATAGCCAGTTTCTGTTTGCCAGGTCCAGCAGTTTGTGGGTGTATGTGTTTGATGACAGCGATGAGCAGATACCGCCAGCCTACCTGGCCAAGACACCGATCCCACTGAGAGCTCTGGCGACAGGCAGAGAGATCAGAGGTGAGGCTGTGAGGAAAATAAAACTGCTTGAAGGAGAATTATTACTAAAAGCTGATACATATATATATATATTATCCCGTGTTTTGTCAGGTGATTATGTTCTAAGAGATCCCGCTGGTGGACCTCGGGGAATAGTCAGAGTCATGCTGAAGTGGAAGTATCCATTCCAGCCGCCGTTGAACAGCCTTCAGGGTAGATGGGGGAGGGAAGTGGACGATCCTCATAGGGCGATGAGAAGCAATCAGAGGGAAAAGAGGAGGAGCGAGGAAACATCACAGAGGCCTACGGCCAAGCAGAGAGTGAAGGTGATGTGATTTCTCTGATTGGGTCAAAACTAATTCAGATGTTGCTCTGAAGAGCTGAATTTGTTTCTCTGTTGTTACAGACTCAGGATCTGAAGCCCAAAGAAACTAAAGCTGTGCAGAAAGAGGCAAAAACTTGGGTAAGAAATCCAGGTGATTTAAAGTCCTGGTAAAGAGAAAGTATCTTATCTATCTTCTGGGGTTTAGGTATGATTGAATAAAAATATCTTTGTTATTGGTTCCAAAATTATTTACATCTAACATTATTTACATTTAACATAAAGTGTTAAAAATCCCACATCACCTCCCTACAATAAGGGCCTAAGTCATTTTTTTGCCAATCATAATTTCGGCAAAAAAAAATCACCAACATTTGATCGGCAGGAACTGGCTGCTATTTCCCTCCTAAGTTTCATGGAAACGTCAAAAGAATAAAAAGTTTTTGACACATAGGTTTACCATTAAGGCTTTGCTTTTAACCAGTCAATATGCCAGAAATCTGTTCTCTGTTTCTGCACACAAGAGGTGGATATAAAACATAATTAAAATGTAGCAAAGACAATACTTTTTTGTTTCACTTAAACAAATTACTTGTTTTACTTTACATGAATATGTGCCTATTCAAGATATTTCCCTACTTTCAGCCTCAGCCTCCACCTGTCAAACAGAAAAGCTCACAGGATCTGCGACCAGAGCGAGTTATGTCTGTGAAACCGCCATCGGCAAACCGTAACAGACCCACCAAGAGGTCCTCTGAAGCGAGGTCGCCTCACATAACCCCTGAACCAAGACTGACAACTCCGTCCTACAGGTAAGAGAAACATTTACTATGTAAAAAACACTTTTACTTATTCTACAGACTCCTCTACAATTCGCATAGATTGGCAGGGAAAAAAATGCCTTCCAGAACTAACTGCTACAAAACTGTATAAATGGAAAGTAGCAGAAAAAAAAAAAACATTAATTGTTGCTACTCTATGTGTGCAACATAATTTTTTTTTAACATAGAATGAGATAAAACACTGAAAGATGATGATGAAACTTATTTCCGTTTAAGACCCCCAGCTGGGTCTACCTCCAGACGATCAGTTGCAACTCCATCGAGGGGAAGCTCTGCTACTGATGTAGGGATCCAGGTCAGCTCACTCACTCTCTGAAAACTACATGCCGGTCTGTTCTTTCCATGCTAAATTAGATAGTCGATGTAACCTACAAATAAATGGCACAAATAGTCCTGAATCATAGGCTTAAGTTTCAGCTTTTTGTTCCAGGATCTTCCCTCTGTGAGTCAAGTGTCTGAGTTTGAAGAAGAGGAGGATGAAGAGAAGAGTCCCAGTGGTAATTCATTTTTTACTTTATATAATTTAAAGACTTATTTGACCATTTTATTAAATATGGAAAAAAAATATCAGCTTTTTCTAACTACCTTGAACTTTTAAATGTTTGTCTTTTTCTCCTACAGAGGCCAGTGAGGGCCCTGAGTCCCCAGAATCCACTTCTTCACAGAGCGACATAATAATTATACCACCACAACGAAAAATGAGGACGGTACGGAATATTTGGGACTGAAAAACAAATTGTTGGAACAGGGTTGAAATTGTAATAAGACCTGTGCAAATTTAAAGATGCTGCTGTTTTCCAGGGAGACAAGCTAAGAGTCGAGATCCTGTCCCTGACATTTGAACCGTCGTCTCGTGTGGCGCGCGACCGTTCCGTGCAGCGCGTTTACGTGGAATACCGGCTCCTGGGCGTTGCCATGGAGACGACGGAAACTCCCATGTCCCTCCGTAAACCTGTGAAAGGGGAGGAGATTCACTACAACTTCACACGAGGTGCCTGAAGTTTGGTATTTCTGTGTGAAAAATGTGTTCACGACGGAGCTCATAATGACTGGTTTTTGTCTCTCCCAGTGATTTATGTGGACGGCTCCCAGTCAGCTCCGCTCAGGCAGTATCTTTACACAATGTTGGAGGGGACAGACCCTAACCAGGGCAGGTGGGTGGCCCAGAGACTTGCATCAGTTAATAAAAGTCATGTGATGTATAGAGGCGGTTTTTTGTAACTCTTCTTTTTTGTGATTGATTGCTAATGCACCAAACCACTGCAGTAATTCTGAAGATACAGATTTGAATTTACTGAAGAGTTTCTCTAATCCAAATATCCAGGTGTATTTATACTTTTTGATACTGTGTGCACCAACATCTTATTACCAGAACAGTGGTCCTTTTAATTAGTTGGTTTCATTACAAGGAACCTTCCGGAGGATAACCCGTTCATTTTTAAATGGACCATGTTCACAAACCATTGCAGAACAGTAATGTTAGTTTACTTTATCAGTTTAAAAATTATTTTTTGGTGTGTTTTTGATCGTTGTCCTATTGGACAACGTTTATTTGTAACGGCAGGTTAAAGTTCACAGTGGTGAGTGAGCCGATGGACGATGAAGACGAGTGTGTGGATGTTGGACACGCTTTCCTGGACCTACAGGAACTGCTGCTCACAGGAAACGATGTGATTGAACAACAGATTGACAGTAAGTGTTGTCGCTCTAAGTTAAATGTCACTGTATTAAAGTTTCACCTGTCTGTTAACTAGCTCAACAGATAAATTATATGTTCTTACTGAGAGATAAAACAAATTTTACAGCAAAAACTTGCATTAGGAAACAAAAAAAAAATCCTAATTTAGGTAGAAGTGTTCTACATTTTCTAAATAACATAAAACTTTCAATGTGTCTAATTTTTCTTTCACCTTTCTGCAGTTTTCAGTGTGGACAAAGACAGGGAGGTCATAGGGAATCTAAAAGTCTCTCTGGAGGCGGCAAAAGCACTGAATGGGATATACCAGGAGTTTCACCAGAGAGGTAAAAGTAAGACAACAAGCAATGCGGAAGATTGTGAAGAAGATGAGGAGGAGGAGGAAAAGAAAGAAGATCAGATTCAAGTACTAGATTACGATGATGAAGATGATAGTGTCTTCCACTGAGGAATTTAAAAATATGATAAACAATTAAATAAACATATTACTTCAAGAAAAAAAAGACTGTTTTTCATTTTATTTAAGGTTCTAATTTGTTTTTCTATTTAGTACCTGATGTCATCTTGATGTTTCTTTCACCCATTCTGTCATTGTGTGTGCACAGTGGCAAATAAAGATGTCTTATCCTATTTTATGTCATTTAGATTTTAAATCTGCCAGGAGTTGAATTAGTTTAACTTGACTAGACTCAATATTTTACACACTTGCTTCTGATCACAACTTAATGCCCTAAAAGAAAGTGATAATTCAACATACACTGATGTTGAGAACAAAATATGTTTCCATAATCCATAAGGTGTAGATCAGGTGGAGGTAATCAGGTGTTCCCTGACATGATGTAAGAAAACCTTTTTGGTTCTAAAAAATAAATCTAATTGAAGTTTCAAATCATAAACCTTCTTATTGTTTGTGTAGATAAATTTCAAATAGTTTGAAAAAAGAAAAGAAAAACCTCTGGTTGTTAGTTGCATTTGTGGAGTCACAAGAAAGTGAGTGTAATAATATAACAGCAGAATTTCACTTTTGGAAACCAGTTCATCTAAATACGTGTGACAAGAGTTTTGTCAAGTTTCTAAATTAGCATTTGACGCATATTTTAGATGAACTATCTCGGATGTAATTTTTGTTTATTGTGAAGTGATGCAGAGGCCCGCTGTGTGAAGACAAATTTCCGACCGTCACTAAAGGCCTCATCCAATCAGCGTCACCTGCGTCTGTAGAACTAACGGCAGCCAGGGTCGAACAATTATGCTAACTTTTTAAAAGCTGACACGGCGATGTGGATGTTTTGGTGTCTTGCGTTTTAAAAGTGGGTATAAACTCCAACAAATTAGTTTTTCGTGGGTTTAAAAATTTAGAAGGGGAAAAAGTTTGGAAATACATAGCTTTTTAGTTAACGGCTAACATTCAGAACGTGAGGTCGGTCGTGAATTTAGGAAAATTTGATAGTTTTAAACCCAACTCAGTTTGAAAATATTAAAACACAATGGTAAGTATATTTTTGCATCTTTACTTATATATATATATATATATATATATATATATAGTAATCTTTTAATTGCCAGAAAGAGACTGTGAGCCACCAGCAGGCCCGCCTGCTCCTCCATAACAAGTTCGTCGTGGTATTGGGAGACTCCAGTAAGCAACTCCTCCCTGCCTTGTTATATTTAAATATGTATTTTCCCCTCTGTTTATTTTCTGTAATTTATTAAACGTATTTTCATTCAGTTCAGCGGTCTGTATACAAGGACCTTGTCATACTGCTACAAAAGGACCGATACCTCACCTTAAGACAACTAAAGAGCAAGGTAAGCAGCATGTGGAAATAATTTACAAAAATGGGAGCCATTAAATGTGTACATCGCAAGATGTTCATCTGCTAATAAATGAAACCTGATGTTTCTGTGACGTTTTTTAAGTTATCAACTCATTCGCTTTTCTCCTATTAATTGTGCTATTTTGTCCCTCCAGGGTGAGATGAGCTTCGAGCTGGACTGCTTGGTGGAAGGAGGCTGTCTGGACCGGATGAACAATGGGACTGCGTACACAGAGGTCCGTCAGTATCAGTCTGACCACCACCTGATCCGCTTCTACTTCGTGACCCGCATCTTCTCCAGATACATGCAGAGCATCATCGAGGACTTCCGTCACGGCTTGAAACCAGATGTGGTCATTGTGAACTCTTGTGTTTGGGATATTTCTAGGTGGGTACAAGAAGTACTGATATCATATATAACACCAAATTTAAATATTAGTATTAGAGATGCTCTAGCGCAGTAGTCCAAAAAGTTGGGGTCAAGAATATGTCTCAAGGTACATATTTGCATTCTGGTCTGAAATGAACCTGAATGCAAAAAAAAAAAAAATGCCAATCAGAAAGCATTTGCATTTTAGAAACGTTGTAAAAGATAAAAGCAAAACTGGATTTAAATTAAAGCAAGGTGTTGCTCAGTACATTGGCTGTTTCATCTCTTTTTACCTTACTAAGCAAAATTGCTTGTATGCTCAACCAAAAGTCAGGTGCAGGCATAAAGGAATGCCTCTTGTATACTTATAACAAGTGTTTCTCAATTCAGATCCACACACCCCCCTGCCCTGCATGTTTTGGGTGTTTCCCTTCTGCCACACACCTGGATTGAATATGTGGGTGATTAACAGGCTTCTGCAGCACTTGATGGTCATGCAATCATTTGAATCGGCTGCTCTGGAGTAGAGGTACATCTAAAACATGCACAGCAGGGGGGCCTGAGGACTGCAATATAGAAGCACTGACTTATAATGTGCAGTAATTACCATGTTGACTATTATGCTTTTGGTCCTAATCTTTGTGTTGTAATTGCTTAGGCCTGTTTTGTTGTTTGCATTATATTTATTTAGATACAATCCCAAATGGGTTGATGAGTATAAGGGAAACCTTAAGAGATTCTTTGGCGAGCTCAAGAGTCTCTTACCAAAGGAAACCTTGGTCATCTGGAATCTCACCATGCCCTTGGGAGAAAAGATCAAAGGTGGCTTTCTGGTGCCTGAGGTGAGTTACTATTAAGTATAAAAAGACACAAATGTATTTTAATGTTGATTAAAGTGTACAGACTTGTTTATTTCCCACTTGGAATGAACATTAAGCTGTAAAATGTTACAGGTTTACCATGCTGATATTATGGCAAAGTGACAGCAGAGATGTATTCTTTTTATGTCCTCATCTAACCAATATAAAATGTATGCAGCAATAACTCCCTCTTTGTTGTGCCACGCAGTCCCCATTGTCAGTCTGTAAGTTTAGCTTTTTATCTTGATTTTCTGCTGAACGGAAA
This sequence comes from Gambusia affinis, assembly GCF_019740435.1. Taxonomy (NCBI): domain Eukaryota; kingdom Metazoa; phylum Chordata; class Actinopteri; order Cyprinodontiformes; family Poeciliidae; genus Gambusia; species Gambusia affinis. The sequence continues at coordinate 18,805,913 of NC_057885.1, forward strand.
AGTGCATAATTTTTCACTGACCACAGATCGAGCACAAAGCTCCTCAGCTGCGCTATGATGTGATCGAAGCCAACTTCTATGGTGGGACTCTGGCCGACAACTATGAGATGGATGTGTTGGACCTTCACTTTCAGTTCCGCTTCTCATTACAACATCGAACCAAAGACGGCGTCCACTGGAACGCCATCGCCCACCGCAAGATCACCGCTCTTCTGTTACGGCACATTGCACAAGCCTGGGGTGTGATGTTGACCTCTGATGGTGAGAAGAGCGGCTTCACAAATATGCACTCATGCATCTTTTATTTAGAATTAAAACGTGTATCTACGTTGTTGTTTCAGAAGTTTCTGATCAGAAGTCAATCTACGACTGTTCTACAAAATTTGCAGGTAAGATATGATGGTGATTCCTGTGGTTTATCCAGACTGGAAAAGAAGGGAAATTAAAGATTTTACAGGCCTGGAAATGAATGGAATATGAAAATTATGAACAAGTATTTTAGACTACTGGCATTGTACAGATTTTCATGCAGGGAGTTCCTGGCTTCCATAGATGATGGCTTTGTGTTTCTGTAGTATTTTTTTGGATTGGCACAGAGGAGATTAGTTCTTCAGAGATTGATGTTAAAGGTCATCCTGGCATTTCCAAAAGAAAACTGTATACCTTAGAAAAGTTGAAGTGAACCTGATGGAAGATGACATCTATCTTTAATGACCATATTTTTGTTTATTTGACGCTAAAACAAGAGAGAATCTTTAAATGAAGCTTCTGGACTTCCTTGCTCTACCTTAAGTAATTTTCTTTTATCTCTTTGTTTCACCCCTCTTTCTTGTCCAAATGGTTACCAAACAGCTGTTGCAAATTCAGACAGCTTTAGAGAGGAGTTCACCTCTGATTCTTTGTCTGGTGCCTTCTTGAGCTTTGAAGATAAGAAAGAACCAATGCCACATCGGCATGAAAATGCAGAGAACTTCCGACCTGCTGTCCAGCCGCAGCGGTCCCGGTCACGCCGCAGACCTCAGCAGAAACATTATGTACCGCCCAGACATGGTAAGTGTACGCACTGCTTCAGACTTGGTATTTAAAACCTCATTGTGTTTCTAGGTGAAAGTGCCATTGACAATCTTTACAAGACATCTGAATTGCCCATCCAGCAGGCTCGTGCCAATAATACGTTCACCAATAATACTTTGTGTAGTAAATAGAATAGATGGGAGGAAATGAAGAAAGGGAAGTCGTGACACAATCACCCAACAGAAGAATTTAATTCACAATCATCAACTAATGGTTGGCAAATCCAGATCTGGAATTAGCATTACAAGTTATTGAACAAAATAAGGCTATGGTGACAGCCTGATGTCATTTTGTTTTTATTAGGTGTGATATCTGCATGTGTGGGCAAGATGGGTTGTTACTGACACCTGGTTTATTTTGAGTTGCACTGTTAGAGATATTAACTTTAACATGTTGTGTTCAGTAGATGCAGACTTTAAAAAAAAAAATTTCTGTACCAAAACTAGTTCAAAATCAATCACATAAATGTATCGGTTTAAAAAATTAGGTCTAAAATTCAGTCTGAACATCTCACAGGTGTTGACGGCGTGACTCCCTCCTCCCACTTTGAGCCCTATGAAGATTACCACCAGCCCCTCAATCATCAGTTTGTGATGAGGAACCGTCACAGCAGGCCTCATTATGCCCCCTACACCCATTACAAACCAGATCACGGTCCCCGTCATGGATATCATTACTGAAATGGAGCCGTTAAAGTGCCACTCATGTTTAAAGCATTGTTCTCTTCGATAAAAACAGGCGTTTTGTAATTGTGTACAATGGGTTTTTAGCTTTTTCACTAAGAGCCAAACATTTTAATATTTGCTTGTAAGTTTTTAGTTATTGAGCTGTTTTTCCATTAAATATAATTTCAAGACTGTATTGTTAGTTGTTTTTTGTTTTTTTAAATAAACATTTTTCACAATATAAGGCTGTTGATAATTTTGTTCCTGATAAAACCAATATGTCAGAGTCCTTTGTTGGCTGCCTCATTCTCACACTCTTTCATCTTTGACCCTAGAGTTTCTTTAAAGTTGAAATAATGACTGTCATTGAACCCCTTTCTAACTAATTTAGTGATACGATTGTCAATTTGAAATGGCAAATGGCCTGTGTGTGTAGGGTTTTGTCAATTCAGAGGACTTTGAAGTCCATTGACACTGGGCCCTTTAACCACTACCATCAAAAGAACAGGGGAGTTGTCTTGTCCAAGAACACAATGACAGTGACTTGGATGGAAATAGATTTTAACTGTATACACCTCATTATCTTCAAATGTTAAATATTTTCAGTTTTTCCTCATGTGATGTCATGTCTTTATGTTAAAGTGCATCAGTTCTTAAAAACATGATTCCATCACTGGTACTTAAGTTGGGGAATCTTACTGCTGCACATTACCATTTATGCTAGCATAAAAAATATGCCACAAGTAGGTTTGAGATGTTTCCTTTAAATATATCAGAAGCTTGCAAAGGCATGATGGTATTTTCATGAATTATTGAAAGTTCAGATCTAATTACATTTTGATATTTTATTATAACCCTTTTCCATATATTGTGCTGTTTATGAAATGACCAACTTGAACCCTTGATCAAACTAGAACTGAACATTCTCCTGCTGGTGGATATAGTAAGACGCCTTTATTAAATTGCCACTTTCTGGAGTGTCTTGTAGTGGACAGCTACATGGAAAATATGACTAATATGAAGGGATAAAATTAACCAATTAGGTAAACCTGCTACCTTGTGTGATTTGTTCCATTAGGATTAAAAGCTTGAAAATGTTGGTATGGCATTGAGTCTAAGGTATTACTTTCAACCAGGCAGAAAAGCTATTAAAGGCTATAAGAAAGTTACAGTGAAATGCTTTTAATTCAGAATTACTACAAATACAAATGTATCCAAAGGTTGAAGAGACAACAAACGTTGACTTGAACATGTTGGCAAAGCCTCAAAGTTTAAATGAACACATCTTCATAACATGACATTCTGGAGTCTGGCATTAAATTATAAGAATTAGTGCTTGAAACTTTGCTTTAACAGGACACAAATTCCTGAGCGTAGTATTGAAAAGAAACAAGAATGCTAAGGAGAAGTGTTGGGTGGAGTGGGAGGGTCTTGACCACTGGTAACACTGGTTTTAGACCATGAGGAGGTTGTGCACTTGCTGCAGCTGCTGCTGCGACAGGACTAGGCGGTGGACTTGCTCCTGACCGCGGGTGCACGGGATGGCAACGCGACCCACAAAAACCGTTCTTCCTTGCTTCTCTTCCTTAGCCTGAGAAAAAACAGAAGTGTTTAATCCAGATGTGCAAAGAGGAAATCTGTTTCTAAAAGCGTTTACTGTAGCTGTACCTTAATGAAAGAGGACGCTGGGAATGTGGCGAAGTCGGAGGAAGCCTTTGCTCCTGGCTGGTTTGAAACCACATGTTCAGCCACCTCACCCTGAAACCAAGGTTTCAATCAGTGAATACGTTTTGGGATGTTTTCACACCTGATGGGTGTCTACGGGACTTTGGTTGCAACATTTGTTACATTTTCAGCTGGTGCGATTCACTTTCACATGAACAAAACACTTTGAGCAACCAGTTTTCCCCTCGCCTGTGGTGGCGCTGCACCAAGAACCACTGAAGGAAACAAAACCTGAGACATGGAGCGCAACTTCCCCAACATCATGAAATGCAAACAAATGTAATAGCGTCACATTTTAGCAGTTGTATGACGTCTCTTTGGCAAAAGACCATAAGTAATTTCTCTTGCTAACCCTAGACTCATGTTTGTTTTGTTTGTATTTGCCAAGAATGTCCTAACCTATAGTTTGCTTCCTGCTTTTGGAGCAGTTTGTGATTTGACTGGAGTTCACATATGCATTCGAACCATGGTAGAATTTATTTACACCTCCCCAAACGAACCAGAGTTCTTTTTGGTCCATTATAGCGGACCAAAAAGGGCTGGTGTAGATTTCTTTTAGGCAAGACGTAAGCATAAGAGTGCAAGAGGTACCTGTAGTTTGTCCAGGGCGTCTTTGAGATTCTTCAGACGAGCCGTTTGCTCCAGCAGCTGAGCGCTGGCGCTGACTATCAGGCCGGAAAGAAACCAAGAACTTTTTCACATTGTTGCATTAGAATCACAAACTTCGATACTTTTCATGTAGCAGAAAATAGATTTCCACAGATACATAGAAGTGTTTGAATCTGAGATGATGTGGAAAACCGTTCTGTACGTCAGTCACCTGCTGTCTTCCCTGTGATATCCACCACCTTAACCTCTGCACTCAGCTTCAGCAGGGTGGCCAGCAGCTGGTCGGTCCTGCGGTAGATCCCAGAGTTCAGTCCCTCTGGAGATGATGAGCTTTCTTTGGACACCTGTGGGAGTTTCGGAGGGCAGAGTGGAGGCAGGGACGCGAGCTGAGCCTTCATCTTCTCCGCCTGTCAGCCAAATATACATAAAGTGGGTTATTATACCAAAAGCTTGAATTTAACACAAACATAGGGCTGAGATTTTAAAAATAAAATCTCTGATTTTTTTCATACTAGATTTGATTTAATTTTTTTTTCTTGTTTTCTTTTCTAAGAAGGAAATTACAAATGATAGAAAATATTTTCAAGAGTAGTTTATATTTCAATCATCCTTTCTGTGGGTTGTACAATGGCTGCCCTGAGCAGAATGACATCACTTTGAACTGTGGACCTCAGAAACCAAAGGAGAGTATTGGTGGAAAAGATAAAAATTCAGATTTTCCAAAATCTTCAAAAACCAAAATTTTGATTAGTCAGTGAAATTGATCTATTGTTCACCTGTACTCGGATATTAAACTGAAACTGAGTTTACCTTGAGCCTGTTGTTTTCATTCTTCAGGTATTTAATGCCCAGTCTCTGGACCTCAAGCTGCTGTCGGAGGAGAGGGGAGTCGACCACCTGCGTTGGTCCTGCCAGGGTTGGAGGCAGACCTGCAGGAGAAAAGAAATGTTGAAAATATTTATTCTGACATTTTCTAAACGTAAACAAGCCTGTCAAATTTGACCAAAACTTCCTGTTTCAGAGAATAAAAATAAAACAAGCACAAACTTGTAGATCCCTGAACGAGGGAGGCGATTCCTGAACTCGGAGAGCCTCTCAGCCCTTCAATCGTCATCTTTGACTGGTTTTGGATGCGTTGCTTCAGCTCAGCCTTTTCTGCCTCCAGCTGGTCAATATCCGCCTGCAGAGCGTCCATCGTCTCCTCAAACTCTCTGCACACAGAGGAGGGAGAAGGTAAATAAGGCGCAAAAAAAACAAAAAACGTTGCTGAGTTGAAATCCTTCCTTACTTCTCTTTCTTCTTGAGCAGGGCGAGATTGTCGTCGAGTTTGGTCTGAATCTTCTCCACGCGTTCGTCTGCGTCCTTGGTGGACGTGTCCAGCTTCTTCTCCAGGAGGCTGAGGCGGACGTTGGCTTCGCTCAGCTCCTCGCCCTGGGAACAAGGACAGTCACAGCTCTTAGTGGTTTGCAAAAGTTTTCACACCTCCTGTAGTTCATTGGGATTTTAAAGTTTCTCTCATTCGTTCTATAATAGCTCAAACTGAGTCAGTGTCTCCACAGCATGATGCTGCCACCACGTTTCACCTTGAACTGATAGTTTGGCTTTGCATGTTGACAAAAAAAAGTCTCATTTTGATCTGATCTGACCAGATTACCTTCTTATACCTGTTAGCTGTGTTTCCTCTACATTATTTATGACAGACAACTAAAATGACTTCTTATGGATTTCAACAATATCTTTAAATTTGTCACAGTTTCACAGAGGCCAGTTCTGTGGAGTGAATGACTGAGCGCATTCACACCAGCCATATTTGGTCCAACTTGAACAGATCAGAGTTAATTTCCCCTGATTGTTCAGACCTTTTCTGCAGGTCTGGTGTGGTCGATCACATTAAAAACTCAAGTTAGTGGCTGTATTGGAACAATGTGAAAAGGAAACATCTGTCACCTTAATCTTGAGGGATTTCTTGAGCTCCTTAATGACCGTTTCTCTGTCTTCTAGTTTAACTCCCAGACCTTCTGCGTCGGTCATCTCCGCTCTGACAATGGCGGCTCGCTTATCCACCGGCGGAGCCTAAAGAGGCGGATGAAGTTTAGGATGAACAACAAGTATGTGCTTAGATTGCACACTGCACTGACTCAGAATACCTTTCCTTGTGGTTTCTCAGCATCATACTCTCCTTCCTGCATCGCGGTGGCCATCTTGTTCATGGTTGTGATGACAGAGCTGCAAGACTGTCGCAGAAGCTCTGGTCCGTTCACACCCTGGGAGCCAAATACCTTGGAGAAAAATGTGCGTCAGTGATAGTTTAGTGGAGGAATTACCAATATAACTCAGATTTTAATTCTCTTTCACAAACTATTTCTCCAAGTTTGGTAAATTCTTTTCATGAATACAAATCTTGACACAGGCTTGGGCGCTAAACTGATTTTACTGATTAATTGAATTTTTGAAGATTTAATTTTTGCCCTCCTTGGGCTTCCATAATTCAGAGTTATGTCAGCGTGCTCAGGGCCGCCATCTTGTTTGACAAGAATGTTTTAGAGTCTGTGTTTTTGGAAATCTCTACCATGAAATATAGGGCCAGGCTATAGCTTTTTTTATTTACAAGAATAACAAATGTAGGAATTTAATATCACAAGAATAAAGTCGAACAACAATTAGGACAAAATATAACAAGGATAAAGCATTAGTATTACCAGAATAGAGTAATACTTGGAGTTTTAAGGAGTAATTTTATAAGAGCTCCAAAACAAAAAATGTCAAAAGTTAAGCATCTTGTGAAGTTATATTTTTACAATGTTTTTTTGTTGTAATATTATGACTATACTATAAAATTTCCTAAAATTTTGTCGCACAATTAACAGAAGAGATGACTGAAATGAAACCCACTTTTTGAAAATTTTTTCTGTCTTTAGTAATTTCTTTAAAAATAAAAGCAAGAAGAAATTGATTCAAATTGAATGTGCAATGAAAAAATCTTAGATTTTATTTTAGCCCTGCCTTGACAGTTATGATGCGAAATTTGAAACGGCGGTGTGACTACCTGCTCTGCAGCCTTGTAAGTGATGTCCTCCAGCTTCAGGGCGTTGAGGCCCTCCTGCTCTGCCAGCGGAGCCACCATCTGAGCCCCGGCTGCAGCCACTTCCTGCAGAACCGCCACCACACGGGTCAGCTGACTCCTGCACTCCTTCAGCGACTCAGACACCTGATGGATGATGCATCAAAAACAGTGTTATTGTATACTTTTAAGAAGGCATCAGTGACGTCCTCTGGCTGATGATCGTCCTTCGTCTTTCTGCACCTGTGACCCGAAGCTGAGGGCAGCAGGGACTCCAGCAACGTCTGTTCCAGGCATACGGCGGCGAATCTTCTTACAGAACTGTCTGATGTCTGAGCAGGAAGTGTCCAGGTCCTTCAGGAGGACGGCGAGGCCTGAGCTCTCCTGTCCTGGTGCCAGGAACGCCCGCAGGCGTGCCACCTCTACCCCCATGCAGTCCAGGGCTCCCTGGGTGAACTGAGGTAAGAGTGCAGAACATTTAATAATATTATTTATTAATAAAACTGCTTGAAAAATGCATTTGCCATCAATTTAAATTTCAAAACTGTACTACTTATGAATAAGAATTGAAGTACCTTAATGTGATCAGCCAGCTGCACAGTGCAGTCCTCATTCTGATCTGCCAAATGGACGCTGTACAGTTGCTAGGAGACGAAACGCGTAAAATATGTTTGGTATTGGTATAATTCCACTTAGATGACAATTTTTACGTCTTACTTTATTAAATAAAACAAACCATTTACAGATACACAATAGTTTAAGAGCAGGGATGTCCAAAGTGTGGCCCAGGGAACATTTCTGGTTCATGAACTGATTTTGTGCGGCCCCAAAGTGCAATTCAAGGATGATACAAATCGTGAATCTTTAAACGTGATGGGGGTTTGTTGTTCGACTCGCTCCTACCTGGTAGTATTTGATGGCCTTCGTAAGGGGTTCCACCTGGACAGTCTCATCCAGTTGATCTTTATGCAGCAAGTCAATGAAGTAATCCAGCGAGCGCTCATGGAAGCTCATTTCAGAGTAAAGCGTTCCCATTCGTTTGAAAACCTCCACCCTGCAGGAGTTCAGAGCCCTAGAAACCAAGAAACAGGTGAATAGAAAATTACAGAGACCATTGAAACTAATGAGTTAGCAGTACTGGAGAATGTTGTTTTGTTGCAGCTCATTCTGCTTTCACCCCCAAACATACTTGGTAATATTTTTGGTTTTTTACAGTGTATCCGGTCTAGAACCAGCTTGTTTATTATTTTTGATACTGCAGAGTTGTTAGTTAGATGTATCTATGCGCTTACTGCTCATATTTGTGCAGAGTGGCCTGCAGAAGGCCGAGGGAGTAGACCAGTCCTGAGGCGAAGCTGCGCTGCTCTCCTGGTGATCCTCTGAGCGCCGTTCCCTGGACCAGACCGCCGCTCAGGTCAAACTTCTCATGAGCCTGTTTACTGATCAGCTCCGCCTTAGCACGAGAGAATGCACCGGTTAGCAAAAACAAGATGGCTGCAAATCAAAGTGAATGTGGTGGCGCTTCGTACCTTACAGATGAGCCTGGGGATGAGCAGCAGCACCAGAATGCAGTCGTGGTCTCCACCGTGACGGAGGAAGGAGTCCGGCATGAAGGAGGTGAGCAGCGAAACCTGTCTGTTCGCCTGAGCCACCTCCATTTTCCTCAGCTCCATCTCAATGGCCTGAACACACACACACACACACACCCATGTATGTTTTAGATCAGAATGTGAGCCAACATCACAGATAATCGCAGATTAATTAACAGATTAATTAATCTGATCTCAAACCTTAGCATAGGCTTTGGTCTCAGCAAACTTGATCTTGAAGTCGAACAGCTCAGCAGACGGTTGTTGGGTTTGCTCTGTGTTTGCACTCTGCTGACTGACCAGCTCCCTGTTGGCTTCCTAAATGACCAAACAACAACTCACCGTTAATTCATCACGTCACATCACTACACACCGTGATGAGCTTGTCCGTTTCCACCTACCTGAAGCGAGGCGGTGAGCTCTCTGTATTTACTGATGGTGTGCTGGTAGTCGGCCACAGTCTCCTGAGCAGCTTCCACCTTCTTCTCTGCCTCTCGAACCTTCGCAGTGCTCAGGTCCAGCTGCTCCCTCAGCTCCATCTCTGTCTCTCTGGCGTTTTCCTGCAGCTCATCGTTCATTTCATTGATGGCTTCCTGTCAATTCGAGAGAAAATTAACTAGAAACAAAGAATTTTCATACAGGTTTAGTTCTGTTATTGATGTGGAAATCACTCTTGCAATCATCCAAAAAAATAAAAATAGGCTTTTATTTTGAAAGACCAAACACATTTCAGTGCAACTTTTCCATCAGTAAGAGATTTAGGTTAGACTTAAATACCTATTTTTTGGCTCAGATTAAATTTGAAAATACAAATTAATTACATGTTTATTAAAATTGTTTTATTACATTTTAAAGGCATCATTTTCTATGGATTTTAGACAGTGGAAGATTTTACTTTCATTTCCTGAGTGTAAAAACAAAACCAGAATTTGTGAACATTTTAAAAACAGCAGAACTGACCAGATCAGTGACTGTCTCTCTCATCTCCCTGACTTTCTCCTCCAGGTCGAGGTTCCTCTCAGTCAGCGTCTCCACCATCTCCTCTGACCCCAGAGCAGCGTCCACCTGGGAAATGTTTGTACAAACACAATTATACATTTTCACTTCAGACAGAAATCATCCGCTCTCTAAAAGCAGATGCTGCTCCACCTGCTCCTTCAGTTCATCCACTGTGGCTTCAGCCTGTTTGAGTTCTTCCTGCAGTTTTTCCTTCTGAGTCCTCAGACTCTCCAGCTCCGTGTTCTTCTTCTCCATCTGCTTCTGCAGCTTCACGTGTTCCTGTTTCTCTGAGGCCGACAGGTCGCGCATCCTGGGTAAAAACAAGAACAGCTCTTAACATTTAGCTTAATCTATTCTGATTCAAGTCGCTCTACAGGAAAGACATAAACATTATTCCTTCTCCTGTTGAGATTTTCTATAGGTTATTACCTGACCAAGGCTTCCTTCAGCCTGCTGTTCTGCTCCTCCAGCTGCTTGACTTGATAACTGGAGGCAGCTCCATCTGTACCTATTAAGGTAAAAGATACAGAGTTAAATTAAAATCACTGTGAGGCTCAAAGCCATTTAACGCAGCTCCTTTCCTACCTTTCTCTGAGATCTCATGCCTGAGGATCTCCAGGTCCATAGAGAGCTCCTCTACTCTCTCCTTCAGTGAGTCCACCTCCACTTGCAGCGACTCGGCTCGCTCTTCAGCCATCTCTTTGTCCAGGGTTGCCATCTCGATGGCGTCCGCCGTGTCTGCCATCTCCTCCATGTAGCGGTCTTTGGCCTCCTGCGCCTCCCGGGCTTCCTACGAGGTCACAAGGTAAAAACAAACTGTGTTTCAGTTATTTCATTCATTACAACATAGTCAACTACAGTGGTTTGAAAGATGAAATATCAAACCTCAGTGTGTCATATTGAGGTTTTCTAATGAAGACTAACAAAATAGTGACGATTTGGACAGGAAGAACTGAGACTAATATAGGGGAGTGACTCTAAAAGCACCATTTTCAGATGACCAAATCTGAAAATGGTGTGAATTATTTTCAGATAATGTTATGAGGTAAAATGAGTCCATAAAACACCTTTTTGGCCTCTTTGAGCTGCTTCTGCAAATCTGCCTGCTGCTCCTGTATCTTGGTCTTCCACTCCTGCAGCTGCTCCAGCTGGATCTTGTATTTCTCCAGCTCCTTCAGCTTGGCCTTGTCCTCCGTTCGTTTTATCTTCAGAGTCTCCAGCTTTTCCTCCAGATCCTTTACGAGAGCTCGCAGCGAGTCTTCCTCCTGAGAAAGAAAAACTTGCGTCACTGTAGGGTTGAAACTGAATAAGAGCAAGAGACTGTTATTATTAGGACCCACTATTAAAAGAAAAACAAAGTGAGTCTTTCAATCCTTGAAGATGAGGGATGTGTGGATGATTTGTACTTGAAGGTGGAACAATACATGCTCACAATTGACATGATGCCACAGCACAATCGCTCAACCTCCAATAAACAAACAATGTTATCATGGTGAAGGTTGTGAAGCTCACTGCTTTACCTGAGACATTTGGCAAGGCTTTTTTTCTTTACCTTATCAGCCACCATCAAGGCAAAGAAGATAAATAAAATAAATTTAAGAAACCATACATCATGTCAGTGAAGAAGAAATTGATTTTGAATGCCAAAGATCTGATCTAAAAAGATTCTAAATAAGGAGTGCTAAATCACTTGATCAAAAAAATGTATGTCGATAAAAGTAGCAAGTATTTGAACATTGAAGGCTTTTACCAGCACAATTTGTGGAACATGCAGCAGAAAATATAGTCTGTGATAACTTTTCTGGGCTATAGGCCCAGGGAATCCAGACATGATGTTGTGTGGATTCCTTGAATATTTGTACCACATGCCTGAAAACTTATTACATTACAAAGAAACTGTACTAATTTGTACCCGGAGCTCACATTTATTGCTTTGGAACCAGCTTGATGCAATAATCTTTGGTTTAACCATTATGCCGTAATGGTGACAAAAGAAATTCAGGTTTACTTGCAGTTACTTTTATAGAGATGAACATGTAGTAATACTGTCAATCACAGTCGTATTCAGCTGTATTTATTGATTTAACTTCTTTTTTGCAGACCTTAAATGATCTCTTATTATTACACTGACAATGTTTAACAACGTTTCTCTCTGGGTTCAGTCCCTCCAGGTAAGGGGCGTTTCCTGCCCAGACAAACTGCGACTGCCAATCAGTTGCTGACAAACACACTGAACTGATAGGGAGGCGGCATCATGTCAATTAAATGCAAGGAGTTCTTAGATGTCAGATGTTTTGCTCTGGAGACATCGGAGTTTCTCCGAGTTTGGAAGAAAACTCATGCCAGCATGCATGAAGCCATAAAAGAACTCTACCTGCTTGAACAACAACATGGATGAAATGCAACAGAAATTAAACACGATGAAATAAACTAATGAAATGTGTGACGATTAAGCAAGACCCGGTTTTTCCCACCTTGCTGGGAGTGACTGGAGCTTGAGGAGCCACAGACGGAGAGCTGCTTGGCTGAGGTGTAACAGGGGCAACCAGTGCCACCTGCTGGGAGGACAGGTTCACCTCACTGACATCTCCAAGCAGAGGGGCTACAAGGCTCTCACGAGATGCCTGTTAGTGGAAACAGGTGTGTTAAGGAAGGTAATGAAGGGAAAAGGTTTATAACTGGCTATTTTAGACAGTCTTTTCCCTATAGTGAGCATCTTGGAATGACTCAGTGAAGACAGCTCATAAGCTGTGTTTCCACCAGGAGAAGAACTATCACTTCCCAAGTTTGGAAGAAAACCAATAGCTGCGTTTCCATTGACCATAAAATGGTGCAAATTGGTATTAACGAAACTAAACTTGTGTCTAGAGAACACGGCAATTTCAAAAACAGCTCCTGTTTATTCTTAAAGATTATGTGCTAAGATGAGGTGGTTTTTGATTGGTGTATTTTGCAAAACTGCAATGAAAACAATTTTCACATCATGCCAGCTTGAAACAGCTGCAACATGCTTGTTTGTAGGTACTGGCCTCTTTGGACAATGTGCAGCTGGGTCCACAAGAGGTCTCTCAGCATAGCAAAGTTGATCAAAAGTTCAGATGTGTTGAATTAGTAGCTCTTCTGTAAGAACCACAAACTAAAACTTCCCCGCAATGCTCCGTGTATACGTTGTGTAACCACTCCAAAGTGTGAATAAAACGCTGACCTCTCCTTTGATGGCTGAGTGATACTGCTGTGGCTGAAGTATTAATATATTGCATACAAGTGTTTACATCCATGATTTTTAATGACTTCATGTGTGATTTAAATTGCATTTTTTGTTTAATGGAAATGCCACAATTGCTAAATTGTATTGTTGTGACAATCAGATAATACTGAAAAAGTTTTGCGCACATTTGCAATGGAAACGCAGCTACACACTCCAAAACACCAGTACAGGACAAGAAAGAAATGCCATCGTTTTCACACTGACCACCTTGTGAAGTGACACGACAGGTGCCTGATAGAAAGAGAGCGTACCCGGAGCTTTATGGAGGGGCGGCTGGGACGAGGCAAGAGGGAGGGGAGGGAAGTAGCAGGCGAGAGACCTGGCATGCTCCACTAGCAGAGGATGATTAGAGAGTGTTAGCTACAGGCTAAAGCTTATCATTACATGGCTTTATTGATAATAATGTCAACCTGTTGTGTTAGAATATACTCACCATCCTTATCTAAAGATAATATTAAAAACATTCCATTGTTTGAAGGTAAAAGAAGTGTTTTAGGATAGAATCTTAAACTAGAACATGAGAGATGTCCTGACATCAGCTTTTCAGGCCTTGTAGGCATATAGTGGAGTCTTTTTAAAAACCAATATCGTTTAAAAAAATATATCAGAGCGCTGTGATGGGGTAAAGTGGTGGTACTCGGATATCACAATTGCCTGATTTCAAGCTACGCTATGCAGACGCTCAGTCTGCTCCGATAAAGGCTGATTGAACGCGGCATTGACTGTGGCGAACTTGTCGAGAGCTAAACCGACGAGTATTTTGTGATCAATTTGGTCAATATTTATTTGACCTCTTGGTGTAGTTCACAAAATATATAAAAATTTCAACCCAAGATTGTCGGGCGATAAAACACGTCGCAATGCATGCGGAATATTATACGTAAAGCACAGAGTTCTTAATTAACTATTTATTTTTCTTGATATTCCACACCCGGAAGAAAAACATCTGGATAAAAATAATAAATAAATGTTCAAATACTTACAGTCAAATCTAAAAAGGGGCCCAACTATTTTCATGCAATCTGGATTTCATTTCTGTTTCTGTTTGAAAATGGAACTCCTGGTTCATTACAGCAAATATTTGCTCTAAAGCGAAAGAGCCCACATCTTTGTCGTTAACCTCAACTGTCATGTCTGCCTTGAAGGAGCTCACCTTTGCAGAGCGGCGGGTAGAGGACTGGGAAGGAGGAAGAGAGTTGAAGGAAAGGCGGATTCACACACACACCCGCAAGCAAGGAAACAGGCGCACACACATTCATCAATGAAGGACAATAGAAGATTAGAAGCAGGTAAAAAGCATATTAATCAATGTTAAGTTATACAGACTGATCACAAGTTGCTGCATGCATAATTTAGTGCCCTTTGAGTGGGGATTTTCTAGATTTAAAGCAAAACAGACAAAGAAAACATGAATTCATGCAGCAACATCCCGGAAAAAAGGTGATGGCGAAGGTTTAGTGTGGACAGGAGCCACCACTGGAATATAAGTATAAAAAAAAAAAACCAAGGTGGGAACAACAAGAATGCTTTTAAGTCCGTGCAAGTAAAAAAAAAAGAAAGAATCGCTCAAAAGAAAGAGATTAATTACTACGTCTATGATAAAGAAAAACCGAGGCGAAGCAAAAGCGCTGAATTCAAACATCAATACCTTCTTAACGTTCGCTGGTGTCTGCAAACAGTTTTGAGAAAGACAAAGAGAAGTCAAACTAAACGCCGACAGCTGACTTGGAAATTTTGTCTCAGATGAAAATTCAGATATGGAACTTACATCATTTCAGCATGTTGTGTTACTTTCTCACCTTCAACATGCTCAAACTAACTGAATTTCCAAATAGTTAAACACTTAACTTTCTATAAACAACAAGAAAAAAACAAACAATGTGGATACATTTCCTTTATTACCTGCTTTGTTGTTTTGGGAGTCTCAGGAATGTCTGGAAAGACAAATGATGACCTTTGTAATTCCTTCTGACATTAATGTTTCACAAACGTCCCCGTTGGAGATCTCTGTGGTCGTTTCTCACCTTTTTGTTTGAGCGTCTTTGCCAAGCTGGCATCAGGGGTTTCTGGTGAGGTGGCAGCGGAGCCGTCGTCAATGACTTGGATCTGGACAGAGATAAACACCAGGTAGAGAAGATTGTTTGTGACTGATTAACAATGCTGAAAGAAGTGAGATAATTTGTCTAAAATTAAATTACATATTAGAAAATCCTTTTTTATATAGACGTATAAAAGTAAAAGTGACAGTAAAATATTGACAGTAAAAGTGGCCCAGGGGGAGAGGAAACAACTATAAATATAATTACTAATATGTGTTGCACTTTTTATAGTTATAAGTTTTACAGAGAAAATAAATGTAGTCATTATTAAAAAAAAATTTTTTCTGTTTGCTTATTCATTGTAAATAAAATGTGTTTATTATTATTATTGATTATTTAAATAAGCTGACTTGTTTTTTTGCACAGAACTTTCCTGTCATCTGAACTCATCCTATCCGACAGCAGCACAGGACAAACTGTCAACAGTTTTATGTCAAAATTCATTTGAAATTTAAAGACCTCAAATAGAACCTCTATTTTACCATTGTGTGTTTTACTGGTGTCAAAAAATTAAGAAATTTACAGTATTAAACCATGGAAAAGCTAAAACGTCATGCACTAACTTATCAAACTGGCATTTTTGGCTTATAGGGACATGAAAAAAAAAAGAACTATATGTTTATTTTAGAAAAGAGGCTCAGTTTTCTTGTTTTCATCTGTGAAGCAGCAAAATACCTGATTAATCGGAATTTTTCCTTTTAGATGAAGTTCTCCTCATCTGAAAACTAAACACCCTGGAGGCTCCCCCTGGTGGTGAGTAATGGTTCATCACTAACCTGGGATGACCTGACAAATATCCCGTGATTTTCCTCACAGGTGAAGTAGCGCTTCCCTTGCACGGTGCCATCGTTCTTCCCTTTGGGCTCATCCAGAATGATGCCGACCCATTTGCCCGAAGCAAACAGGGTGGCACCGATGTAGGCAACGGTACCTTGCTGGCCCTTACCAGTCACCTCGACTTTGGAGCCGATCTGAAGGAATAATGGAAGTGATTGAACTCTGAGGAAGTCTGAATTTGCTTTCCTTTATGGCTTCTGAAAAAGCAACTTACCTTTGGAGGTTTAACACTCTCCACTGATCCGGTGCTGCTCATTTTGCTGATCAATGGGCTGGTCAGCTGAGGGGAAGATTACAAAGATAAGGGAAGAAAGTTGACTAGCCATGGAAATGTGAAGTAAAATGGGACAAAAACACTAGAATAAGCAGGCGGAGAAGTTATATTCAAGAGAATGTATTGATTTTTTTTGCCCAAATATTCACTCCAGACTACTCTGAATGTTTAATATGTTTTATTAAGAGCATGAATACAAAACTATTTTATGAATTTGACTTGAAAATATCTCCAAATGAACAGGAAAATAGAGCTGCATTCAGCTGAAAGTATTCAACAACAGTCCTGAGGGTGCCGAGAACTGAGACGGCATCACATCCTCAGTCATATGTCATGTGACGACAAACATCCTTAAAAAAGCAGCAACATCTCACACAAAGAGGCGCTTATAACAGCAAAGTAGGTCTGGGAGAAAGACGACGGGCTTTAAAAGGACAGCAGGACACGTGAATTCACGCTGGATTGGGTTCTTAGGCAGCCGGTGGGGAAAAAAAACAAACATTTAAGGGTTATTATTCCTTTACTTTCAAAGTTCCAACACAAGACACTGGCATTATTTTAACAAGAAGTTATGAGTCAACAAACTGGCTAATGACTTGAAATTTTGTTTCGATGAAGAAAATATGCAGATACGAGTCCTGCATCTCCTGAATGGTGAGTATAACAAACTTATTGATTATTTTACAGTTATATTAAAATAGCCTAGTAATTATAAATTTATTAAAAAAGAAATACTTCAGTGTCTTAAACAAGTCATTCTTTAACATGTTACTGGTATGACCTGTTACTCACCCGGGGCGTATATGAATGTCTTCTGTTCATAGCCATGATTACACCCAGGAATAGGTTTCACTTCCAGTCGAGTAAAAAACATTCAAAGCTTCTGCTGCTCTTTGTTTTGTCTAGTTTTACATTCCTGCCTCTTCTCTCTCCCAAAGATAAGTGAAAGCAACGAATCAGAAGACTTTAGGGCGGAATCTTTGCGCTAAATCACAAAACGTCACAGCTGATTTATATTGAGATGTTGAGCTAAATATTATGCAGAAACCAGAGATGGATGAGATTAACAGGATCATACCAGTCATTTAAGATACATTCTGTTTATTCCTCACTATTTGAAACAACGTGTGATAATGTCACAACCTCAAACTCAGTCATATTAGAGTGTGTTAAGAGGTATGCCCCAAAACATTCATGCTTTCCTGCTTTTTGTGGTTTTAGAAGAATGTTTTGTTAAGACATAAAAGGGAGCTTTTTTTAGCCGCCAGAAGTCTCATTTAAGGTAATACTAATTAGTCTCATCGATAAAAACATTAGCTGGTCCAATAAAAGTTGTCATTTTTTTGAACAATAATGGGCTATAGAGATTCACTGTATTCCAAAATCCCAAAATGTATTAATGATGAACCAATTGAAATCTTAACTGGTGAACACCAGTAGGCAGTTCTTATACAAACCTATGATTGAAATACTTTTTACACATCATCACTGGTAAATATGTCATTCAATTTATTACCTCGTGGCAAATATTTGTATATGTTAGACTTTAAATTTGGAACCCGAGAATAAATATGTAATGAACTGTGTGAATAAAAGGGTGAGGTAAAATTTGACAAATTGATGAAAACAGCCGAGATAAAATCTGGGAATACTAATTCAAACCCCATATTTTGTAGGAAATCTGTCTGAAAAAGACCAGAATTCCAACGGGATTTCCCAAGTTTGATCCTCGAGAGCTACCATCCTGCGACCTGCAACACACCTGAATCAAATTAATGGCTCATTACCAAAAGGTAAGTCAGCTATTTGAATGGAGGTACGTTGGGAAAGAGAAGGACCCAAGTTGCAGAATGGTAGCTCCAAAGGATTGGAGTTGGATACGTCTGCACCAGAGTAAAGTATTTATTAATGCCGTCTAACTTTTTTAGTTGCACTATTAGGAGACGCATTTATTACGTAAACGTTGTTTTGTATACTTTCCAGTCAGACAATAACTGTTTTTCCCAACTCCGCTTTGTTGTGTATTATTTCTACTTTTTAGTTTAGTTTTATGTTATATTCTCTTTCAGGTACTAATGTGGATTACAGAAATACAAAAATGCATTAAGTAAAAAACGGAAAACATTTTACAGCATCTATGCTGGATAAAATGCAACAAAGTCCGGATTAGCCATCTTTTACTAAAGATGGCTAATCCGGACTTAGAAAAGTTATGAAAGGTGAAACACATCTCTGCGTAAATCAATCAAATTTTACGATAACAGACAGCTCTGTAAATAAATTAGATGATTCACAAATGTATAGCTTCAGAAAACGAAAAAGCTAAAGAAGTTGCTTAAAAGGCTAGCTAGTCAACTGGAACTCGAAAGCTATGCAGATTTAGCAGAATACAAAACAGAAATCGAGTTTTTAAAATGTTTCTTACCAGGCAAACACAGAGATCTGCTGTTAAATGTGGCTCTGTCAAGCTTTCATCCAAGCATTAAGATCCACTAGTGTCAGTTTTTGAGATTCTCTGGTTTGCTAATCCAGCTCTCTTCCGGCTTATGACAACTCATTTCCGTTGTTGTGGTTCTTATTCTCGTTTTAGGGTGGACATGTGGCGCACTACCGCCACCCAGCGGGGAGGACCAGAATCAATTATTCTCCCCCGTCAAAAGCAAACAAGAAATAATGAAATCATATTTTATGTATAAATCATGTATCTATTAAAAAAGGTAAATATTTATTACAATTTAGAATAACATAATTTACAGATAAATGTCTCCGGAAAATAAAGATCTACTGTAACAAAGGAAAATAATCATGGAGGGGTGATTGATGATTGAATACTGAACTATATCTATTGTTATGCTGCTATGGGCTTAGGCTGCTGGAGGATAAACTGACTTTCTCCTTGTTCTGGAATATTCTCTTATTCTCCAAATGTTAACCATTTTTATTTAAACTTTTAACTTTATTCTAAGTGTGTCTTTTACTCCTCATAAAAGCTACATCAAGTTTGGTTTTCCTGGAGGAGGGGGAAATTGGATGAGCTATCGCTGCTATCAATTTAACATTTTCCTTCCGTGCACTTGCCTCTGTCTTTTTTAACAGTGTCTCTTGCTATTGGATGAGCGTTTGTTGCAAATAACTCGATCTACTAGCGTTTATCATGTATAGCTTTTAGAACCAATTGAGGGCTCATATGTCAAGATGTGTTCAGTTAGAAGGAGTACGTTTTTTTTGTTTTTGTAAAGTGCCTTGAGACGTGTTGTGAATTGTCAGTAAATAAACTGACAAGTTAATAATTTGAAGTCCATGGAGTATGAAATTGGAAATCACTTTCACCCTGATTCCCCTGATCGTTAGGTGATTGGTACACCTTGGACACATCACCAATACATTGCAGGGCAACATGGAAACACACTGGACAAACAACCATATATCCTTATTTATATTTATACTAATCACCGACCAATCAAGACAACAGAAAGCTCTTTAAATAAATTGAATAATCCACAACCTTCAGACCTTTAATTAATTTTAAGTAAATTTTTAAATGTATATTCATTAAAATGAAGTACATTTCTTTATTTTTCATATGATCCCAAAACATCTTGCCACTGATTTAAATGTTTGTTGTATAGTTAAAATTATTAGATATAAAATAATTTAGACGCATTAATCAAAAAGCTTTTTTTATTTGTTTTAACAGATTTATACCGTATTTCTGTTTTATTCCCAAGACAACCATATCTAGTGAATATTTGAATTCCTCCACCTTGTGTAGCAGCTTCTGGAAAGCGCAGCACTGTAATAAACCAAAGAGCTGTGCTTTGGCGACCAATCAAATGCCGGAAAGGAGGCTGCTCCCGGACCCGGCTTGGCAGTAGCACGGGATACCGATCCCCGGTCGGCCGCAGCTCAGCCCCGTGGCGGTGACACCTCTGACAGCGAGCGAATCGATCCACTACGTTTTTTCTGTACAAGGTCGGGAAGCTTTTGTCTCTTTGCACCAACTTTTTATAAAGTACTCGGGGGTGACAAAAGTTTGGTTAAGTGTGTATTTTGATCCTGAGATAATTAAAAAAGCTAGTTTTGAATAATAGTTGTACTTCTGGTCTGGGTTTTCAACGTAAAATTCTAACTGCAGTCGAAGATGCGTTGGTAGTTTTATTGTGAAGTCAAACTTTTATCTACTTCCGGTCTGTTGAGCGTGTGTTTAAGCCACTTTCATGAACTGTTCGGGGGATTTAACGCGAATCGATACCGAAACTTGGCAGTGTACCGGATCCAACAGGTGTTATTTGTATCCAACATAAAAGTTTGAGGAATATTTGTGCCCGAAACAACAAAATACCAGATAAGTTGGAGGAAAGCAGCTTGGTCCCTTATGGAGGGTGTGGAGCTGGAGTGACAGCGTTACGTCAGTTTCCCTGTCCCACATCAAGTGATAAATACAATGCAATGAGACAGCGGGGTCCATGAGTACATTTCACATCAATTATGTGAAGTAATCCATGTAGATACTGGACGTTTCTGCATGTTTTCATATCTTATAACCTCTGGAAGCGATAAGTTTCACACTTGTCCTGAAGTATTCATCTGTCAGACCTCGCTGGTTAAAGCTAAGGCTGCCCGATCAGGGTGTGTCTCCATGTTCTCCCCCGTCTAGATTGTTCTGTTTAAACTAGAATTGGAGAAAAGTAAAACGTATCTCTACAATATTTTTCGGAGATTTAAATGGTAGGCTTGTTTTCATTTCTGAAATAGGTCTCTCAAGCAAGTGTTTACTATAAGTGGATGGATAAAAGATAATTAAGAAAAAATAGCAATGGTAAATAAATAGCTTTGTCTGAACAAGATATTGTACCTTTTCAACACTCCTGCATTATTTTCATTTATGACAAAAAATGGTACAAGCAAAAATTTGACAATAATACGTCTAAAACAATTCATTGATTGATGTTTCTTTTTTTATAAATGCATTTTTTAAAATATAAATTCATTAATAAATTTGTCAGTGTTGAGGGAAAATGTCTTCCTATTTTCACATTTTGTACTATTTACCAATTATAAGCTTATATTATTTCATTTTAACTAAACAATTTACTACATGACTCATTGTCTTAAGTCTTTGCCCCAACATACAGTTCTAAACAAATTTACCAAGGGGGCAGTGTTTTTTCATGGGGACACAAAACAAAAGAATCAAAATTCAAAGCAAAACAGAACAGAGCAATATTTATCATTTTAATATATTAAAAGAAGTTCCACTTCTGGCTGTGGAACTGCAGCTTGCACACCCATTATATAGCCAACACCAATTTGTTGTTTGCCACCTGGTGATATAATGTAAAAGAAGAGGAATAAACATAAATTGCAATTTTATTTGGCTGTTTGTGGCAGTTTTCAGGTAGATTGATAATTAGTGTACACTACCCCATTACATCCAGATTTGACTAAATCTGCAGCTAAGTTCTGTTCCCTTTGAACACTAAGATTTTTATAAGAATATATTTTAATAACATCATAAACATTTTTTCTGTTTTAAGTTGAGTTTTACTTCCATTTTTTTTTTACTTATCCCAGATGACTGAAGTGGAGTTGGTGAAACGGACGCTGCATGCCATCGTCCAGGCCAACAGAGGTGGAGTGTCATTGTCCCGACTGCAGTCGGATTACAAGGAGCTGACCGGAGACCAGATCCAGCACCAAGAGATGGGACATGTCCAAGTGGAGGCTCTGCTAGCCAGCACGTCCTCTGTTCGCATGGAGAGGGGAGGTTCTGGGGAGGCAAGTGTCGCCACAATGTGGTACTCAGAAAGGAATGTGTGACAAATAAAACAAATGTAACATTTTGAGCATGTCAAAATCAGTTTGTTTAAATGCTCAGAATAATTCAGTAAATTCCCTCAAAATGGCTAGAAGTCAAATCTCTTTGAAACAGTTGAGAGTGCCCTGATAATGTTTTCATCTCTCTTTCCAGACGGTTTATTTTTCCTCTGGAGCCAAGGAGGCAGCACATACAGCCAAGGTGGTGGCCCGACAACGCAGCTCCAAGAGAACCGGCCGACACCACCTGGTCAACACCCAGATGAGAGTTAAACCGGCGGTTCCTCTAGTCCTCAATGGTGAGTTTACCAAACCAACTAGTTTATGCTGTATGCAAAATCATATATGTGGGGGTGAAAACTTGTAGAAAATACTTGTGTAGCTGAGAGGCCATACCAAAATATGCATTATCACACACCTCTACTGCCTAATAAAAAGGCCTTCACAGTACAGCTGAATTTATGCTCAGAATAAATAAAACACTCTCTGCATTTGACTGCAATGGAGTTTATTTTGAGTTATCAAGGCAAAGCGGGATGAATACAAACTCATGCCATATTTTTCATTGTTTAATTAAACAATAAAAAAGTGAAAGCCGTTAGTCTCTTGGTCTGGTAATCACAGTGAAATACATTGAAATGATCATGGTAGCTAAATAAAATGTGGAACAGTTAAAAGGTTATGGATGCATTAGCAAGTCAATGTATGTGAAATGACAGACTTAAAGTCTGGTGGCTGAATCAGGGCCGGGATGTTGCAGCAGAGGCACAGGCTCTGTGTGTTGCAGCCTGACTGGTCGAAGATGAATGACTGGCCTCTTTTTGCTGTTATTGTGTCGACCCTCGAGGTATTTTAGGCATTTGTTCATCAGGTGTACAACGACAATCGGTTATATATACATTACACAGCCTTTACCTTTTCCCCATCTGGCTAACTGACTCAGAAAAACTGTGACACGTGTGCATATCTACGACTTTAATGCAGGAACCAACAGACAACTTTTTATTCTTGTAATGCTGCTAGACGGTGATGCTGCAGAATATTCTTAGAGTCAGAGGAGGGGAAGGGTGGTGGCGGCACGGTGGGGAGGGAGAGAGAGAGAGAAGGGGACGTAGCAGCGAGGCGGTTTGAGGTGAACAGAGACGGAGAGAAGCGCTGAGGAGGTGGACTGGTGACAGGAAAGGAGGGAGATGGAGTGGGGTGATGCAGTTTAAGCTGCAAACAAAGAGAAGCTGATGCACAAATCAAGCTCTCCTCCACACTCTATCTCATCCTTCTCTCACTGCCGGGGTTATTGATATTCAGGCAGAGACAGACCGGGAGCTGTGAGTCCACGTCGGCAAGGTGATGTGGCGTTCAGTCTTGGTGCGTGTGAGAGGTTGTCCTTACTTCTATCTGCATGGGAATGGTTCTGCATTATGCATTTGTGTATGTTGACTCACGGGCTCGGGCAGAAACTGTCTGCTGCCTTAAGGCTCTTAAAGCTGGTGGTCGGTTCTTGTTGCTACCGGTGCGATAAAAGCAGAATCAGTGGGAGTAAAAGCAGAGTGGATGTTAAAGCAGTGGAAAGTTCTAGAAGAAAGGGGGATTGAAGAATGAGTGGGCACAGCAGCAACAGGAAGAATGAGTAGCAGCGCACTTCTGATGCCGTGCAACAGAAATGTGATGTCATGCTGAGCTTGGCTGATGTAATATTGTAAAGATGAGACGGCTAGTTAGTGTGAGTTAAATTAATTATGCCATCACATTGAGTATTTTCTTTTCACCAACAAATGTGCAAGGAAAATAAAAACACAGTTCAGTTAAATTTGTGGATTTTCTCTGCAGTATATAGAGACAAATACAAATTTGACTGAACGCAATGCGGGAGGAAACTACAAATTCTGCTGCATGTGTGTTTGAGTCGATGACATCACATGTAACCGTGTTGCATTAATTAGAGATAATTAATGTTGCCACATTTTTCTGAAATATGTCCAGTGTTTTTGAACATGAATGAAAACTTTCCCTGCAACCATATTGAATACAAGTGAACATTTTTGAAAAAAGTATTTGAAATGTATAAATATGGAATAAAAGAGTCAAACAACAACAACAAAAAATAAAAATGGACCAGCTCAAAATAACTCTATTCACTTGAAAACTTTGAAAGATGACGCACCTCTCACCATACCAACATTGTAAATAAAGTAAATAAAGTACTGGTGGGGGGAGTGGAGCGAAGATGAGGAAAGGAAATAATCTTTACCCATTTCAAAATATGAGCTTGAATACTTGAAGAATTATAACAGCTGATTACCAATAATTAAGCTGAAAGTTTACAAAACAACTAAGTAGATTGGAGCGTTAGAATTTATCTGCAGAAATGAAATTAGCTAAGTGCTCTAAAAATGTTTTCAAAGTATGCAAAATGCAAAACATTAACTCTGCTATTAGTGGCAGAAGTGTGCCCACTAGTACATGCCACCTTTTAGTATGTGCGCATGTGTTAAAAATATGTTCTAATAGAATAAAAACAACATGCAGTCACATGATTAGAATATAAAATAAAGCAATAATCAAATCCTGATTATCCTTGAATACCACAATGTCAATTAAAACCCTATTTGTTTCACACACACATCTGATTAACAGCTTCAAGCTTTTGCTATTTTATTTTTTTACACATAGCTATAAGTGCTACTTGCAAATACATGACTTGTCCTTCAGAGGTACAGTGAACTAGCAGCAGCTGATTTTAGGTTTTTCATCAAATCTACCAGAACATTTTTCCTCCAGTGTCTTTGAAACTGTAAACCAGACAAATGTAATATCCTGCTTCCCCATCAGATTTAGCTGAGTCACTCACTTAATTTGTGACATTTTTCTTATCAGCTAAACCCCAAACCTCTCTGAGGCAGCCAAACCACCGAGGCCGAGGAAGAGGAGCAGGCGCCGGCCGTGGAGCTGGACATGGGGACTTCAGACAGACAAGAGACTTGAGGGATGTCCTGTCAGAGGCTCGATCTGGGGTACATCCTTGCAGGCTGTCCAGTCAGTACAAAGCCTATAAGAGAGGGAACCTACCGACAGAAAGGTGAGTTAGAACTGCTGAGCTTGATTCATTTCAGTTGCTGATCAGACTCTAAATATGTTTGTTTAACTCTTTAAGTGTAAACAGCAGGAGCATCATTCAACTAAATGTGTGAAACAAACATACTAATGGATGCTTCAGTGTACAGAAAGTAGTTTTACACAAATCAACAAAATTACTAAATCTGTAGAACTCAAAGTATATAATTTATACAAGCTTACGTGAAATAAGTGTTGATAAGTAAGTGAAATTGATAATTTACTCTCAAAAAGTTTAAATTGCGGGTGGGTTCTGTGGTGGCGCAGGGGGAAAGCACGACCCATATAATGAGGCCATAATCTTCATGGCGGTGGTTGCAGGTTCAATTCCCGGCCAGGCGACATTTGACGCATGTCTTCTCCCGCTCTCGTTACCCTCTTTCCTGTCTAACTGCTTTCAAATAAAGGCCACTAGAGCCAACAAAAAAAAGATTAAATTGTTAGATATACTCTGCTGACGTTACATTGACAGAATGATTAACCTTAACTCTGTGACTGGTTCACCCGCCAACATCCATCCAAGTCCATTTTGTTGCTGAGCTTTTGCAGTATAAAGGGAGACCAGGAAGGGAGTCCCAGTGTACTGGCAGGGGACACGAGCCCAGCTCAGGGGGACATAAACCTCTTTAATCCCTCCTCTATTCTCCGATAGATTAACTCTTCTAAACCAACACAGAGTGAATCAGCATATCTGTGTGTGTCCATGTAGATCTTTCTGGCGGCAGGTCAACGTCATCTTCATTTGTGTGCATGAGAAAAGGCTGTAAATTTGAAAACCATAGTCCAAAAGGCTGAGTTACGGTTTACTTTAATGACAAAGGAAAAATAAGTTTTCACATAGATGTAGAAAAGCAATGGTTTTCGAGAGAGGGAGGTATTCTGCAGAAGTTAGCAATTTAGTGATATAAAGGGATTGTGTAGGTCCCACATAATATCATTTATCCTTCTTATGAAAATGAATTTGTCTGTATTTAATCCCAGAGAATACAAAGAATACTCTACAAATCAAAACGTTGTAGAGAAAATTACCATTTTTGTTCTTTTCTTGAGGTCTAACACTATATAACTGGCAAATACTTAATGACTTTATAAATTAATATTTAAACATTTAAAGATTTACATCTTAAAAGTTGCAAAGTTAGTACAATTTTAATCAAATCCTACCCCCTTTATTTTCCCTCAGTATACTTGCTTAAAAGGGAGCAAATTTGAGTTAATTTCCTAGCTAAGTTCTGCTTTGAGTATAAGCCAATCCTTGAATATTTTGTCTGCTTTTCAGTACAAAAAACAGATTTAATTGACTAAGACTCCTGTAACAGTTTCCAATCTTCACATGAATGCTGGCATGTGGCAAAACAATACACATGTCTAAGTGTGAAGAAATGAGGGGCTACATCAAATTCTGTTGGGTCTTAAAGGTACAGCATATGTGTCACTTTTTATGGAAGTATAATGTTCAACATACATTTTTCAAAACCATGGGTCTAAAAGAATAGCAGAGAGGTTACTAAGTATTTAGTTTCAACATTTTATTTTCTTGTTTTACTTTGAAAAACAAATACAAATGTTTTCACCTCCCTGTTTGGTTCTCTTTGTACAGACCAGACAAGAGGATGATCCTCCCGACGCGGTTTCAGAAGGAGATGCAAGCTCACCTTTCCAGAAATCCACAACAGACCGGCCGTAAGTGATACGTTTTCCAAACTGCAACTCTTCACCATCAGTATGGAATCACTACTCTAGGGGGGGTGTTGAGTTGGTTGTTTTGCATTCCTCGCTTTGTAAAAATACCTAAAAGATCTAGTCAAAGTACAACTCTAGTGAGGTATTCTGTTGGCACAATTCCTCCAAAGAGATAAAATATGATAAGTTGGGTTCATTTCATGTATACTAAATTTTCAAAATAATACTGATGTGTTATTCTTGTATCCATTTATTTTTTATTCAAACCTCTTTCCTTGCTTTGGTAAAACCCATTAAGTTTCCAGATGTTTGTGAAATCATTTTTCCACTGCTCTGCTGCTTTTCCTTCAGCACCAGTGAATCTAAACGAGAGCTTTG
Source organism: Gambusia affinis (assembly GCF_019740435.1). NCBI lineage: Eukaryota > Metazoa > Chordata > Actinopteri > Cyprinodontiformes > Poeciliidae > Gambusia > Gambusia affinis. The sequence continues at coordinate 18,833,102 of NC_057885.1, forward strand.
GCCGGGGCAGAGGAAACCCTTACAACCCTCAGCAGGTTCAGAGTCGCATCAGAGAGATTTTGGCCAAGTACAGCAATGGCTTCTGGGTGTCCAAACTGCCTCAGATCTACAGAGAGCTGTACAGACAGGACCTGCCCTCAGAGGCCATCAAAGACCTGGAGACCTGGACCCACATATGCATTGTATGGACTCAATCTGAACTGCTTTGAAAGTTTTAAATAATTAGCTTTTTCATGAATATCTTTTAGCAAAAAAGCTAATTGAAATTTAGTAAACTAGAGGGCTGAAAACTGTAAATGTCAAATCAGAAGGTTCAGAAACAGGACAGGGCTACACTAAGGTGCTTAGATGCTTGGGTTTTTTGTTACTTATGTTAAATGTTTTTAGTAGCACTGAACAACAGATTCACTTGGAGTAAGCAGATCCACTCCAACCTTTCTTTCCTCTTTGAAGCCGGTCCTGCTGCCTTGTGCTGCTTTGCGAATGTAAATGTAGACACAAGTTACACTCAATAATCCTTCTTTGGGGTGAGAATATAAAGTACCTGCTCTCAATGGTCCCAATACAACACGCTTAAGAGGAATTAATCATTTTAGACCACTTAAGCAAAATGTTAATTTGCCAAAAAGAGATATATTGATAGTTTTATTTGATTCAGGAAGGCAGCCACCAAAAGGTAAATTATGATTCATAAATCTACTGAGCAGTCTTGAAAAAAAATAACAAACCTTATTATGGACAGTTGTCAAATAACTTAATTTCTTGTTGCTTTACCTAACAGAAAGTTCTAAATTTCTTAACATTAAGAGCCTTTATTTTTATTTTTAATTTGACTCTTTAGATTTACAGCAGTTTTGATCCAAAATGCTGAAAATTATTTATTTTTTTAAAATTACAATAAAAACTTGGTGAGAAAGAGGCACATTTGAAGGCAGATGACGTTGGAATTTGAACGTCCAAGATATTGTGAACTCTTTCAATGGAATACATTAATTCAACCCTTATAGATGTAAAAAGTCAGTTTTTGTTTAAGTTCAAGTCTACAACAAACGGGTTGTTGAGTTGTTGTTTTTGTTTTAGGTGGAGAAAACCTGTGGTAGTAACTCCTCAGAGCTGCTCCTCTACCCCGCCACGGAACAGTCCAACACACCCGCCCCTTCCCAGACCGTTAACAACTCCACCACCTCGCCTGCTGAAGCCTCCCCAGTCCAGAAGAGGCCCCACATCAACCCTCTGGCTCGATCTGGCTCCCGGTCTCCACAGTTTCCCCCATCCCCTCCTTCCCCTCCTTCCCCTCCATCTCCCCGGTCTTCCCCGTCCTCCCAGTCTCCCCAGTCTTCCTCTTGGTCTCCCAGCCCTCCTTCCTCCCCAGCAGCCCTCAGCCCTGATCTGAAGCAGAGACTGGAGGAGCTGCTGATGAAGTACTCCAGTGGTCTGTGGGCCCATGCACTGCCCAAGCTCTTCCAGGACACATACAAAGTTAGTGACACACACTTTGATGCACATTTTTGATGCATTCACACCAGCCCTGTTTAGTCCGCTTTGATCCAACTGTAGTCCGGTTTGTTTGGGGAGGTGTGAATACAGAGTCAAACTCTGATCCAGACCAATAAAGCGAATTCTGGTCCACCTAAAAACCTAGGTTGTGGTTCGGCTGAAGTGAACTCTGGTGTGATTCGATTGTGTATGTGAATACCAAGTGGACTTGGTAAATACAACCAGAACAAAAGTGACAGTCTAGCACTAGCAGGAGAATTGACTTCTGTTTTTTTGTAAAAGACAAAAGAGAAATCCTCCAACCGTTAAAATCTGATGGCACAGAGTTCAGTGTCAAAGCAAACCGTTTCAGCTGAAAATGTAATAAATGTTGCAATTTTGGTCCCCAATCAAACCAGTCTACAGGACTATCTGGTTTAAAAGCACTCTCAATTTACCTACATGTGCAAATGTTGCTAATATCATTCTGTTATTGTTTTACAAGATTAAACTCCCCGGATATGTGCTGGAGAACCTTGACCTCCTCTCTGACATTTGCACCATCAACTATCCGATGTCTGACAACCCCCAGCGTGCCATCCTGTACAGGCGGAGCAGCGCTGGAGGGGAGGATGAGAACTGCAATAGGAGGAGCTCGTCTGCCAGTGAAGAGGAGCTGAACGTGAGGACTGAGCTGAGGAGGAGTCTCAGCAACCACGAGGTGCCGACTCTGCAGATCCCCAAGGAGGAATATCCCTCCGTTCTGGTGATGGAGGCCACCAACACCAACACTGTTATACTGAGGTGGGAGGGAAGCCAATTGTCCTTTTATCAGCTGATGGAGCACGGACATCTCACTGTCCACCGCTCCTCCTCTGGCAGGTACATCGGCGAGGCTTACTCAATGGCACAGGACTCCATGGAGGACGAGATGAGGGAGTTTTATGGCTTAGACAAAAGCCAGCAAGCCCCTCTGTCTTCTACTTTCTCAGGCCAACTCGTCGCAGTCCGGGCTGAGGAAGAGGAGGAGATCCTGAGGGCACAAATTTGTGAAGTCATGTCTGACAAAGTCAAGGTAAACGCACAAAACCAAGGAGCAACCAAAGATAATATTTTAACAAGAATTTTTGTCTAATTTCTAGTGCAAACATCTTTGTACACTTACAAGTATCTTGATGTAAAATTACTACTTCCACTGGCAGATTATGTCACTTATAACAAGATATTTTCCTATGTCTCTAACACTAGCATATTTTCACTAGAAACTAAATCAAAAACACTTGGTAAGATTTCATGTTTTTGCAGGGTAACTCATTTGTTGTTGCATCTGCAGGTCTACTATGTGGACCACGGCTTCTCAGAGGTGATCAGTAAAAGCAAAGTGTTGGAGCTGCATGAGAAGTTTTTCAAGCTGCCTTTCCAGGCAACCAAGTGTAAGCTAGCAGGTGAGTTAGTAAAGGTGCTATTGAACCTTTTCACATTAAGGCACATTGATAACCACAAATACTACTGTATTCAATTCAATTTGGTACATTTATATTGCAACAATGCACAACAAATGTTGTCTTTACAAAAAAAGTAATTTCAAATCAGTAACATACATTTCAATTAATCCTAGTTGTCAAACAATAGACTAATTTTAGGTTATTTTTCAAATTAGTTGAAGAAGTTTCTATTGAAGAAAACCCAGCGAATTGTAGAGTCATTGACTTGCAGAAAATCACTTGCACTGTCAATGACTTCCCAGCAATTCTTCATACTGAGCATGCATGTAGCAGCAAAGGAGAGGATAAACTCCACTTTTACAGGAAGTAACAAGAAGGGCATAGATGTGAAGTGAAAGAAAATTATCTGTGATTTTCTTGCAAAATATAATGGCTTTTATTTTTACTGCTAATCAGCAAAGTGTGGTGTGCCCATGGTTAGAATCCCATTAAATCCTCAACTCTTATATCCCAGTTTCAACACACATGAATCAGAGAGCTGAATTATCTCCTCAACATTTCATGAAACACATTGAAGTTTGTGATTGTAGTGTAAAAATTAACAAATAGAAAAGTTCTGTGATGCCAGAGAGAAAGGAGTTGGAATTAAAAACTGGTTTCACTGTTCCTGCTCAGGCCTGGAGCCGTTCTGCCAGGAGCCCGTGGTTCTGAAGACGTTTGAGGCGATGGCGAGCGGACGGATCCTCCTGGCCGAAATCTTAGAGCGAGGTCCCGTCCCTCTGGTGGTCCTGTACGACACGTCTCAGGACGATGATGTGAACATCAATGCCGCCTGCTTGAAATCCCTACAGGACAAGACGCTAGCGAGTCCGTTACAGGTACACAGGAGGCCGGGGTGTGTGTTTTCAGGTCTATGAGTTCACAGCAGCTAATCGTCTGTTTATCCCCAGGTGAACAGCGCCTATATGAATGTGACCGTCAGCAGTGTTTGCTCCGATGGGACCATTTACTGCCAGCTTCCCTCCAGAGGACTCGCTAAGCTGAATGAGACATTGAAGAAAATAGAGAATTACTTCCACACACAGGTAGAAAGACTGCAGTATGTTCCTCATGCTAACATCTTTTAAAAGTTTTTAAAAGTTTTTATCATACAAAATAAGCTGATTTTCATTATTTTTGTGGGGGATTTGGTGTTTTTTTACATTAATTTTGTGCAGCGTTTTAAGTTTCTTTCAGTATGACGTGTACTTTAGAAATGAAATAGATTCATGAAGGTCTCCAGATTTTATATTTAAAATGCCGTTATATGTCAAGGAGTTTTTAAATTAATAAATCAGTTTATTCACTCAGTTGAACAGATGTCATTAATTCACAAGCACATGCACTTACAACACTTGCAGTGAAAGGGGAGCAGGAAGAAGAGAAGATCTTGTATAAATCTGTCCCTTACTCAATAATTACAAAATTCATTTTTATGGCTGTGTACATTAAATTAATTGATGTTTGGGTTTGTATTTTTTATAACTGCTTTATAACTATATGATACATTATGTGCCATACTTATTTATTGATATAAAAGTATTTTTACTAGTGTTATTATACAGGATCCTTAAAGTTGCTATGCGTATCAACAACTAAACTAAATCGAACTAGAAGTTTAGTGGTGCCATGTTGTTTCTCTCATGCAGTGTTGAGTACAGATTGAGATTAAGCCGATAATCTGGAGTAAAGACATTCCCAAGGAACTTAATCTATAAGCAGAACAGGAAGCAGTTGCTTTTCTAGGTGCACCTCTGCCGTCCTTTAAAGCATTACTGCTTTACATGAGAAGGAATTCTGCAGATGTTCTTTTTGAGTCAATTCAAGACGCAAACATTTAGAAGGGATTTAGATGAGCTCACATGAAACTACTGTCCTCAGAGAATAATCCTTTGTGTTCAGTAATAAACTCTGTTAAGCTCTGCTGAAGAAAATAGTCACTGCATGGAGGAGAAAATGCTAAGTTGATTAATTAAGCATTAGATGCTTCACAAATTAACCCAAACCTGATGTATGACTGCAAAGAAAAACAAATCCTGTCGCTCAAGATTAGTTATCAAACAGATGCACAAAACCCAGACAGGGAACAAACACAAAGACAGAAAAGTCTCATTAGGGTTGGAGATGATGTCTGCTTTTCTCCAGGTGACGTCAGAATTTCTGGTATCCAGGCCTTTTTGTGGGAAAGAATGTCTGGCTCGCTATAAAGGCAAATGGTCTCGTGTTGAGGTGAGACGGAAACTGAGACTGTAAAGTGTCAAACAAATAGATACAGCTCATAATTATTCTCAAATTTAGAGTTAAAGGTGAAAGCATAGATGTCGTCATGCAGGCTTTTGTCCCCAATGTTTTCCAACCCAGATCACCAACCTGCACGGCAGCCGAGTGTTGGACATCCTGTTCGTAGACATGGGCGTCCAGGCTTCCGTAGAGGTGTTTGAGCTCAGAGAGATCCCGCCGCTGTTCCTCCGTGATCTCGTCTCCATCCCACCTCAGGTCCAACTCTGAAAGGAAGTCAGTCACTGTCTTTGAAAATGTGTTTTTTTATACAAAGTCATGTTCTAAACAACTCGTGCTCAGGCTGTGAAGTGCTGCCTAGCAGACCTGGCGGTCAGTGTGGGGTCCTGGTCTTCAGATGCTGTCCAGTGGCTTCGAGAGAAAGTGCTAAACACCTCGGACTGCAGCATGAAGGTGAGTTGAACTTTATTGTTTTGCCATTCACTTTCAGATGAACTATACAGAAAATGGCCTTGTTGAAAATACAGTCTTTTACTATTCTAGAGTAACTTACACTTAGAAATGGGTTGTAACAATGTAATTTAATTAAAATTATAATGGGTTTAATTTTCCCAAAAAATTACAGTTGGTATGCACACTTCCCCTAATGTGCTAATAGTATAGCTAACATTCCTTGTAGCTCTCTAGCGTTTTCGCTAACATTTAAATGGCTTGGTGCACTTAGCTTCCCTTAATATAACTTTTTCTGAATAACTTGTAAAGCATTAGTTTACTTGGATGTTTTATAAACTCTCATTTGAATGACGTTTTACTACTGCGTTAAATTTGTGGTCATCGTTTACATTCATGCTTATTTTGGATGTCTTTGAGGAACAAATACTTTCTCTTCTCCTGTTAATTTTTCATTTTGTGGCTTTTTAAAAAAAATTTTTGTGTTCCATGGCGAGGTGTCAAACTTTGAGGTCTGGTTTTGCTCTTCAATATGCTTGAAAGCTTACCATTTTGATAACTTCTTGTTTGGGTGCCAGAGAATTTTCTATCAGTCTTGGGGATTTGTAGAAGTATACCGAATTTCATAGCTGTACGATAATGCTAAGTCAATCTGGAGGGTGTTTGAAAGTTGCAGGGGGTCGCCATTGATCAATTCATGTTACAAATTTCATTCACAAACCTCCACGCTACCCAGGTTGCCAAAGTGGATGAAACCAAGCACTGCGTCTGTGTCCACCTGTTCACCGACAAGAACTTCCTCGACCCGGCCCGCAGCCTCAACCACCAGATGGCCCAGTCCGACCTGTTCAAGCAGAAACCAGATGTCTTCCTGATCAGCCACAGGTCTCATCTGCTGCTTTCCCGCTCAGCTTCACGCAGCTCTCTTCTGATTAAGATCTGTTTATGGTCGCAGTAAAATGGGATTTTTTTTTCTGTTTATCTCTTTTCACAGCCCGACCAAGATTTCCACAAACCCGTTTTCCTCCAAGACCTCGAGCAGCAGTGACTCCACCAGTGGCAGTCCGACGTCGGCTTCTGTCCCAGCCAAGCCTCATCCCAGGAGGACGCTGTCCGGACCTAAAGAAGGAGGAAACACAGCGACCACCAGCCCTCCTAGAACACCATCATCACCTTCAGACCTCCTCCAGCTGCCACCACTGCTAGAGCTACCCCAAGTCGGTGAGAATAAAGAATGTAAAGCATAAATCCTATAAAGAAAACCTCATTTTTTTTCTGGCATTCTTAATTAAAATGTTCCACCATTCAGTGCTGTCATTTTGTGTATTTACAGGACACAATATGGATGTGTACGTGTCTGTGGCGTGTCATCCAGGACACTTTGTGCTGCAGCCCTGGAGAGACATGTACAAACTGGTGGTGCTGATGGGAGAAATGATACTTTCCTACAATAAAACTGAGGAGAAACCATTTAAAGTGGAGAAGAATCAGATTTATGCTGCTAAAATTGAAAACAAGTGAGCGTTGACTTCATTTCATTAACCAACAGACACAAGCAGCTAGTTTTGTATTGAGAGCTTCATAAAACTAGTTCTCTGTTCATATGAGAGAAAAACCGTGAAATTTCTCCATCTACTTTGCAGTTGGCACCGTGTGTTGGTGAAGGGAGTTCTGACCAACGGGCTGGTTTCTGTTTATGAGCTGGACTATGGTAAACATGAGCTGGTCAGCTGCAGCCAGCTCCGGACGCTGACCAAGAAGTTCAGACAGCTGCCGTTCCAGGGCATCCAGGCTCAGCTGGCTGGTGAGTCCTGACAGGGAGGAAGTCCAGGGTGAAACCTTTACAGTTTTACTGTTCTTTTCTAAGTTATGCTCAGCAATCCAGCCTATCTTTTCTTGTAATCCCAGATTTAAAAAATTATGTTTTGGGCGTAAATGAGTGCGATTACTTTAGATAGACACTGTATTTCTGTTGTTTGATGAGAAATTAAGTTTCGGATTTTGTTTTTAAATATTAAGCGGTGTCTGAAACTGCGACACAGCAGGTCCAAATTCTGTTGGCAGATTAATAATTAGCTTTCCCTGCACCTTAGGAAGCATTTTTTCTATTATTATTATTCCATGCTCTAGTATCAGATTTTGACACAATCTAAACTCAGGTTTACTGATTATTTCTCGCTTCTCCTGCAGGAGTGAAGCAGCGACTGTGGTCAGAGGAAGCCTCCATCGTTTTCAGGAACCATGTGGAGAAGAAACCTCTGGTGGCCCAGCTGGAGGCCACGCAGGACGCCGTCAACCCATGGGACAGGAAGCTGAGCGTCTTCCTGGTGGACACCTCGCACGAGGAACACGACATCTGGATTCACGACATCATGGCTGAGTTTGCAGATGAGCAGAGCAACGAGCTGTAGACTCAGGGCACCGGATTAGAGTTTCATGGTTTTTATAGCTGGCAGCTCTTCTGCTCTTTACAGAAGACTGAGTATAGAGGAAAATTTCAGGTTTGTAGTTGTTGTATAACAGGACTTAAAGAATGAACAAAACATAGAAAAGAAGGATAAATGACATCTAAATCAGCAACAATATAGAGATAAAAACTAAATGAATTAGTTACTAATGTGGGTATAGCTGTTATGGAAGTGTTGTGGTGAACTTAATTTTTTTTTTACCATAAAATAAAATAGTTCTAAGAACTGTTGAAACAACCTTAATAGCATACAGTACGGCTTTAACTGCATGCGCATCCTGTATCAATGTGAGCAATCTGAAGAACCTGAGCCCTAAAAAATAATGTGAGCATTATCGCATTGTCCCATGCTGGTTTAAACTTACTGTCATGCTGAAAAGAAAGCACACCCTCCTCCAGTTTTAAATGTTAATGTGTGAATGACTTAGACACACAACAATTCAAAAAGATGAGTCCAGTATGGAAAAGTTATTCCCTAAAACATAAAATCCTAGTCTGCTAGAAGGTTAAGAGGGTGTACTTTCTTTTTAAAGGGGTTTTAGGTGTGTTTGTTTACAAAGCCTGCTTATTGATGGTGTTTCTCAGTGTCATAAAGTTTACAAAAGTCATAGTGAACATTCCCTGAAGAGGAGGATGAAATAAAAGAAAAAATTAAGCCAAGAAAGATTTTCTAAATCATATATTTAGCAGTAAATGTTTAAAATATGAAGACAAACCTGGACTGAATGTTTCAGGGTGACAAATATGAAAACATTGCTCTTGGAGGATCCTGGTCATCCTGCTTTGTAAATAAAAAGCTCTGATGCAATTATTTAACAGCTGATATTTCTGTATTTGTGGAATTAAATAAGATCATTTTATAGACAAAGAGAAAAAGAAAAATCATTACAATAAGAAAATATTTTATTCAAATTACAGTCTGCATTCATAATTGATGTACTGTTTATGATCTCAAAATTAGACGTGACAATAATGACGATGTCATTTGAAGTTATTAATTTTATTTAATTTTTTTGCAAAGTTCAAATGTTCAGTCCAAACATGGGAGTTTTTTGGGGTTTTTGCACAAAGTTAAAAACCTGAATATCCTCCAAGAGTAGATGTATAATTAGATATACATGATATATTGGTTGTAATACAATTTAGTTCATATTTGGAAAGATTAAATTAAAGCCTAATCAATACTTTTATGTTAGATTTTTATAAGCTGTGAACTACAGAAACATAGTTTAAAAACATATCTGGAGAACAAAACTCTTAATTTCTGGGTGAAATCGTATGTTCAAACCCATTTCCTGTCGTTAGGATGGATGCTACTAAGGCTTCTCTATATGCAAAAACTCCACTGTTTTGTTTTGTGAGGGAGTGGGCGTGGCATGTGCTCACACTCTGCAGAAGTGTGTGAGCATATCTTAAAACTCAAAGTATGGCTCAGTCGGTCACTAGTAGTGCTGACCTTCTAACATGTTGAACCTGAACTCAAATGTGATTCCGACAGACCGCCTTTTATTTAATCTCTGGTTTTAAAGAGTGCAGATTAGACCTGGTTTATCGGTGGATAATTTATATTTATCTTATGTTATTTAGATGCTGATGCAAATGTAATAATTTCACATGGTTAAAAAAAAAAAGTTTTCTGAATAAAGTGAGATTGTGAGGCTGATATAATCTCTCTAATCTTTGTTTTTATGAAAAAATCACAGACTTCACAAACATGAATTTATTTATTAAAATAACAAAAAAGGGATTATAATGTTTTATTTACATAATATGACAAAGCAACAAACTCAGTAACTTACTGACATACGTTCAGCATGTTCAGCTTTCAGTACAATGCAAGTCAAATCATTTAATAGGGTTTTTTTTTTTACAGCTCCATAGTTGAACACTAAAAGTCCACATCCACATTACGAATAAAATCGTGTTTGAAAAAAGCTGTATTTGTCTTCATTGAAGCAAGATTTACAAAATATCGGTTCATTTAATAACATTTTATCCTACGTCTGTTAAGTGCTCGTCATAAGCCCATGTAGATGTTGCTTTGTGAGTTCAGTGAATAGAAAGCATCATCACAAACTCTGAAAAAGAAACGGAACGAAACACAGAGTCAGAATTGTGTCCTCCACCAGCTATGATGGAAAATGGAAAGTTTGATGACCTCCCACCTTCAAAGTCGATGCTTCCGTCTGCATTAACGTCCAGCTCCTTCAGCATCTCCTCCAGCTCTCCCTTCTTCAGCTTCTCCCCCAGAAGACTTTTCAGAGCTTCTTTCATCTCCTCCTGGTTTATCTTTCCATCTCCATCCAAGTCAAACTATTGTGAAGAAGAAGATTCTCATTATGTATCTGGAATTCACTCTGATTCCTCAATTTTTAATATACAGCTTTTTGTTTTTTTCTCCAGTGAAATTTCATTTCAACAAGATTTTCTCTAATTGTTCTCATCGTTCCACTAATTTCACTGGATCTTCTTTTAAGTAGCTGACCTGTACAAAGGCTGACTGGAGTTCCTTGAGTCCCAGCATGTTTGTGGTTTCTCCCATCATCCTCGGTCCCATCAGTTCGGTAAAATCCTCAAAGTCCATTAACCCGCCCACTAAAGGAGAGACAGGGGAAAAAGACACAGCAAAGTGTTGATTTTCACTACATTTGATCCGCACGTTTTGTAAAATGAAAAGTGAATTAAAGGCAAATTAAACACGTTTAATTGGTTCAATCTTTATCTTGTTGATGATGAAAAATGATGAAATCAAAGATGTGGTGAAAGTGAACTTTAATCAAAAGATTTGAAGGATTAAAAAGATTTGTTAGCTCTTTCATCAACATTTAACGACGAACTTCATTTCAAATCGGAGACATTTTACTTGATCAGATTTGTCAAACATTATCGACAAATTTAAATAAATGCTGAAGTGCTAAAAATGAGCGCAGCAAGATTTCTGAATTAAAATGTAAAGAAGAAAAGGACTGTGTTAATTAAAAAAATTTAAATAAAATAAGCTGAAACATGACTTTTAAATATGTCAGAGTCCAGGTTGTGCTACTCTAAGCGAAGAATCCTCTATTTCAAACAAAAACTCACTGCAGATCTGAGAGTTATCTTTGGTTGAAAATTCAAAATGTTTTCCTGTCAGACTCACTTCTCATCTTGATCTGCTGTACGATCTCCAGCAGCTCCATCTCAGTGGGCATGTATCCCATTGTCCTCATGCATTCAGCCACATCTTTGTAGTTCAGATAGCCGTCCTGGTCGTAGTCGAACTCTTTGAAGGCTTCTTGCAACTCTGTGAAGTTTCAGAAAATATTCACAGCTCCAGGGACGCTTAATCATGGAGCTACAGCTTAAATAAGTATGAAGGATTTCATAAAAACTCCCTGAGCAAAAACTAAACGGGATAATACAATTAATGCACATGTTCTTTCATAACTAACTGAAGGAAAATTGTATCATAAAAATCACACTATATGGAAATTAAGTGGTAATTCAACCTATTTTTGAAGGACTTCCACTATATTTTAACATAGAAAAATAAAGGATTTAAACTTTCTAACCACTCACAAGTTTCTATTACTGACATAAATACTGAGCTGCAGAAATGAGACTCACCATCTATTTCAGCCTGAGCGAGGTCTCTGTCCTGATGAAACAGGAAATACAGTTTCATGGAAATAAAACGGGTGCTTTGATGTCATATTTAAACTATTAACAAAATGTGAAAATCACTAAAAGAAATCTGTATATACTCTCTCTTTTTCTCATTGTGACGAGTGGCTAAGAGATGTGGGCGACTTTCAGGTTACATTTATACCCAAAGCAAACGAAACATTATCAATTAATAATTAAAACCACCAGAACACTTTACACGAAGGCTATTTTTAAGGACAAACAAGTGGGTGTTGGAGTACTTTTCTGGTGGATAACCTTAACAAACTGTGACATTAAGCCTTTACTAGAGAGCCACTAATGCAGCAAAGACACCAGGATCAGAGCCAGTAGCGTCAGAAAGATCCAGAACATGTCACAAGACTTAGACGTTCAGACGATGGGGATGGTTAACTACGACCGTTTTTATTTTCTTATATGTTTTGTATATATGTGTTTGTGTCGAGATAAAGAAATGTAACTGTGCATGACAAACGTCTGCTGTTCAAGAAGATTAATGTAGTTTTCATTTAACGGTTTGCCGTATTGGCTACTTACGGCCCCAAAAATACTGTTGAGGATGGAGTTGTAGACTTTGTTCATGCTCTCTGTGTTTTTCTTGGCCTTCTTTGAGGATTTCTTTGGTGTCTCAGAAACTGAACCCGATGGGGAGTTTGTGGCTGTGCTAGTTTTAGAGCCACCATCTTTGCTGAAGAAAGTGAGAGAACAAACATTTAACAGTCGCTCGGCATTCTTAAAGCTATATTGATTTAAGATTACAAGAGTTCAAACCTACCCGTCTCCTAAGGCTGAATCGGCGGATGTTGTGGAAGAGGTCCTGTCTGCTGCTTTGGACATGCTGCAATAAAGAGAGATTCAAGATATAAACAGCAAATACTCTCCATAGACTTACAAAAAATACTTATGTAGGCCGTTTTACTTCACTGCCACAACAGACATGGTTGTCACTCCAGACTGCTTACCTTGTTGAATCTCTAACCTAAGTGCCGGAAAAACGACAGGGAGTTGAGATGCAGGAGCAGAGCGCTTCTCGGTCCGTCTTGGTCGTAAATGATTTCAGAGACTCCAGTCAGACATGATTTCTGTCCTTCTCCTTTCCCTGTCACCTTTAGAGAGGCTTAGCAGGTGATTACCTGGCTAAGCATGCAGTCAACAGTCAGAGAGCAAATCGTAGAACAGCAGGGTCAACCGACTGTACTTCTTTCTCAGAGGTCAGAGTTTTCCTGGCTACTAATTGTTTGTGCATTTTAAACAATAAAGAGGGCATCGTGAGTTGCTTTAAGTGGGAATGCCGCCAGTTTGGTTTGACTGATCTTTGATGAAACGTCCCTTAGTAAGTGATATTGCGACCACAGTTTTTGGAACTACTGTACTGGGACATTTAATACCTTTTCATAGTAAAATATTTTAGTTTCTTAGCACAGACCCAACTTTCCAGCTTGTTCTTCTGGAAAGATCACTCCAGAAAAGAAATGGCTTATGGATCCTCCATGTATCAGAGAGGGTGTGAGCAGGCTGTACACGAGGATAATTGACAGCGATAAGACCCTCCCCCTGGCTCTTATTGGTTGTTTTTGACAGAGCTGTGTATTTCTGCATTTAGCACTAGAAGAAGATGACATAGCGACAGTTTTAACAAATATGTTAAATTGAAGAAAAATCATACACTTTCTCATGTTAGATGATGGATGTAACTAAAACGAAACTGTCAATGTTTAATACCGCTCTTGGATTTTCAGAGTTACATGCATGAAACATGCATGTACTTTCATATGTTCATGTTGTTCCTAAGATGTTTTGTGGAGACTTTTAAAAACAAAAATTCACTTTAATTTCTTGCCGTCTGATGATTCTGGTCTATCACCACTAGAGGGAGACAAAAGCTGCATTTTGTATTGTCCACTAATTTGTTGCAGTTTGCAATATCTATGCTTTTATCAAATATTTCCTTGGTATATGTTTGCGTTCAACAAGGAACATTCAATGCATCACAAGAGGTTTTATTGAGAAATATATGATTTATAAGTCAAGTTTTTTTGAATAGCACATTTCAGAAACTTGGCAGTTCAAAGTTTAACCAAGATTTTTGGGGCTAAGCTCATTTTGCTGAACTTTTATCCAAAACATCAAGATTTGAAAAATAAGATTTCTGTATGCCTCAAAACTTCAGACCTCTGCTGGATTGTATTTTTATTTTTTGCATGTTGTTATTTTCCATTTAAGGACAAAGATGTAAATACTTTATGTTAATAAATATAATAGTAAATGGGATCATGAAACTTTGTTTAATTTGTCACAGAAAGGTAAATGAATTGTCTGAATACTCGGGTAAATATGCCAGTAAGGCCTACGTGTTAAAAACAAGCATTTCATCAAGTCAGTTACTCTCAGTGGTTTAAAAAAAGAAACAACTCTTGAAAAATCCAAGAACTTTATTTATAAAAAAGGAAATGATGCAGGCAACGTTCACAAAGCTAAACAATAAACTACAAGCTCACAAGTACAAGTTTCCATGATGATGTAACTGTGATAAGAGACAAATCTATTTGTCATCACCCAGCGCTATTTTCAGATTTCCTCTTTCCTGTGATTTATTCAGGAAAGTCACAGATGGCTCCACGTCCGGTAAATATGCTGCTCTTGCATAAAATTTTGCCACATTTCTTGCGGCAGTTGTTTTGTTTTCAATCTGTGGCTTCATTTTGATCCTCTAGATCAGGGGTCACCAAACTCGGTCCTTGAGGGCCGGCATCCAGCACGTTTTAGTTCTCTCCCTGGTGGCACCAACAACCTTTTCAGCATGTCAATGTTCTTCTTAGGCCTTCTAACGAGCCATCATCTGATTCAGGTGCATTAAACCAAAAAGAGAACTAAAACATGCAGGAGGCCGGCCCTCGAGGACCAAGTTTAGGGACCCCTGCTCTAGATTAATCAGCTGCAAACCGGCAGCATTCATTAAAATCCATTAAGTGAAGCGTGATCTGTACTTTTACTAATTGAAGGTTATAAAAGAGAGGGGAGTTCCAGTCGAAGGAAATGTAATCGGGATGATGTCAGTAGAATTGGAGTCTATCCTTCACACACACACACACACGCACACACACAGACACACACACACATGCAGCCTCCCATACCAGGTATTGTTCTGATTTGATATGAGACATTACACACATTCTTCTGGTTTTGTTTTATTTTTTCCTCCTGTTTCTGAATCATTCTACCCAACCTTCATCCTGCTTCCCTTTGATGTGTCATCAAATAGTCTTCATCACCTCCTCGTCTTGCTTCTCTCCCCTCTATCTCTCTCCTCTCTCACACCCAGACCTTTCCCTTCGCGCCGCTCTCGCCTCCGTTTCTGCCGCCGCAGCAGCCGGTGCCCAGGCCGCGGTGCTGGGTGGCCGGCAGGTTCTTGTACACGGCCCGGCTGTAGGGGATGAAGCACAGGCCCAGCTGGAGGTGTCGGGCCAGACGGCAGTACGCGGCCAATGCCAGGACCAGCAGAGGGGTGACCAGGAGGAAGCCCACCACCAGCAGAGCCACGCAGCCTCCGTCAGTCAGCAGGTCGGAGCAGTAGGGGGTCGTGCCGTGGGGGCGAACCTGCAGACGAAGATCAGGAAAACTGCAGTGAGGGGTTTGGTAGAGGTACAGAACTGTGCAAAAGGCAGTTTGTTTTTTACTGCCTTAAATTCAATCCACTTTCTTCACTTCTGATACCGATACGCATATCTGAGGTTTAGTTTCAGCTGACACAATCCAATAAAGAAAACAGCCCTGAAATGAATGAAAACTGACATTTTTTTAAACCCACAGACATAAATTTAGTGAATTACAAACTTATTTGATAACTCTGCACCAGAACAGCAGTCTTAAATACAGCAATAGCTTTCTGAGCCTGGTCAAACATGTAAAAACAACACAACTTTAATTTATTCAGTCAGAGCAATTTGGAATGTAAAATAAATAAAGAGTCTGAAACTCTCCATGTTAGCAAGCAGAAAAAAGAGGAGGTAAAGTTTATATATTAAACCCCAAAAGAGCACCAAGTGTCAAAGTTCGCCACATTTTAGTCTGTAGCTGAATAAGGAAGCTCTTTGGGGAGGTTTCTGTCCTCCCTACATCCAGAAGGAAGCGCCAAAAGTACTTCTCTCTCTCCTGCCAGCATGAAGTGTGTTAGCTAGCAGCATGCGTGTGGTCTTCAGAATGGCGTGATTTGTCTGTTTCATTTGGTACCAGATTTATTGGACTGCTGGAATTTTAGCCAAAACGTTTGTTTTCACTCAGCAAAACAGCCAAAGGCTAAGTCTCTTAATGCAAGACTTCTTAAAAATTACCTTGTAAAAAGTAACTAGTTCCACTTCCTCAGTTACATTTATTAAGCGTGCTTAGTGTAATTTAATCTTAGTCATTCATTTGGCATATTTTTAACAGAGTTTAACAAAACTAATAATATTGAAAACTGGGACGTCATTTAGTGATTCGTCACTCAGTGTTATGCAAAAACATCATTACAATACCACTGTGCACAATATTCAAATAGCAAACCATTACGGAACAACAGACAACAAGATTGAAAAAAAAAACCCCATTGATTATTAACATTGACAGTTTTACATATTCGACAGCTATGTAAAAAAATGACAGATATCAGCTGACACCAATGCTAATGCCTATACATCCTGCATCTCTTCACTTTTTGGAGTGTAATAACTGTTGCCCAATATATTCCAAGTGTTGTGAACTTACATTTTTCATGCTAATGTAATATTTAGGAAGGTGTCAGAGCAGCAAATGATGGCATTAGAGATAACTGACATTGCTCAAAATGCTGACAGTCACAGAGTGATGGAAGCACAGATGAGAAAGAGAGGAAGAATTAAGTAGCGATGTGTCCCATCCGATATTTTAAATAATATTGTCGCCATTACAAAATTTTCTAATATCGTGCAGCCCCAGTGTGAAGTAGCTTTAAAAAAAAAAACAAAAACAAAAAAAAACGAAACAAAGTAATTCCTCTGAAAATGATTAGGAGGTAAACATTAGAGAAAGTATAAATGAAGAAGACTGTGTTAAACCATCACAATATAAAATATAAAGAAATGAGAATTGCCTCAAGACTTTTGCACAGTGCTGCGTTTAAGGGAAGAGGTCACGGATAAAAGCAGGAGATGACGCACACCATGTGGTATGTACGAGGTGAGGACAGGCGCTGGTTTCTAATCTGAAACGAAACGCTCACATTTATGAGCAGCATTAAGAATCACCATCTCAAAAATAAAACCCCTTTACGTAAAATGAATTACGCTCAAACCTTATGGCGAACTATAAGGTCCCAATCTTTGTTTTCTCAACGTCTGAATGGTGCATGCTGTTGAACACTTGTTGCTGAGCAATAACAGAGGGAGTGGGTGAAGAGGTGAAGGGATCACGATTTGAATGTGGGAGGGAAGCTGAGAGACAGATGGCCTGAATCATCCTTATCGGCCTTCGAGAGACGAATGTTTGAGCGTCCAAACAAAGCGCAGAGAACAGAAACGGTTTCCAGACCCTCAGCAGCATCGAAAATAAAACTGATAGCAGCAAATCTAATGCTTTGACTCAAATTAAATTCAGATTTAAAAAAAATAAATTAATATACATGAAGTTATCTAACAAATACAGATTTTTTTTTTGTTGAGTAATACAACAAATACATATGAATAAAGTTGAAGCTTTATTCACATTCAGGAATAGGCCAGAAATCGCAGCAATTTGTAGCTTAATCTGCTGATGTTTTCTACAGGTAGTCAGTCACCAGCAGACTTAAATTAACTTTCACAGACCAGTGTGGGACGCTCCCCCTCTGTCTCAAAGTCTTGAATCAATCTCAAATGTTGTGCTTGTATTTGCACTGGGAGATGTCAGTGCAGCACAAATGGGGAATCGTCAGGCTGCAAAAACAAAAAAAAAACATCTGGGAGATAACTGGAACATTAGGAGCGGCTAAATCAACATTTTTTCTACATTTTGGGGAACAGAAGAGACTCTTCAGCTTCTTAAGATGTAACTGGATCTCTTTATATGTCCATGTAAAATTAAATATATCTGTACAGTTGCAGGAAAAAGGAAAAGTTGTCATAAATGTATTGCTGTTTAGAGATAATGATGGTTTTATAAGCTCTGATTCATTTCTGATGTCTTTCTGCCCTGGCATTGTGCTAAACTCCTGATTTTATAGTGTTGCTCTCACTGGTGGTGGTCAGTAAATCAACTGCGCAGGTTATTAGCTGCTGACATTTAGCCTAAATCCAACAGACCCAGCAGGGTTTTACTTAGTTCTCTGATAAGAAGAATTAATGTCAGTTTTGTTAATCTGTTATGAATTTTTGTGCACTTTCAATTAGATTTAAATCAATTTAGAATCTTTTAAATACTGGGTCATTTTAATGTTCTCCTAATGGAGAAATCCTGTAATTTGGTTTCTAAATTTGAGGTATCTGAAGTAAAGTATTCTGTGTTTGAATCCTTTGTACTTTCTATTCTTTTGGTTTGACTCGCTCGTCCTGCATGCCAGAGGCTGGATAATCCCCCTCTAATCTGATGTCACATGAGGTCTGATTGTGAGAGAACATGAGAACGTAGAGAATCCTGGTTTCTCTGGTCATTAAAGGGAGGTCGGCGATCAAAAAAGAAAAACAACAGAAAGGAGTTTTTAGGACAAATCCACAAAGTCTGGATGATGTTTTGATCCAAAACAGGGTGATTAAAGCCAATAACACACAGGTAGTTTCTGTACTGATAAACTTTTATATTACTTTCTTTGTTTATTACTTAGTTGCAGGACCCCAGTTGCTCTTCTGGCTCCGTTGCTCCCCCCAGCTTCTCATCTCCTCAACATTTGAAGGAACATCAGATCTATCTGATTTTGAAGTCTCTCATCAAAGATGGAGCCAAAACTCCACCCTCCGCCTCAAACAAAACTATTTCAAACTTCTGGATCAAAGTTATAAGATTAACACTTTCAGATGTTTCATAAAAGTTTGGTTTAACCATCTTCCAGCCCCCTTGTAGTCTGGTGTTTAATTGCTATTTTATGGGATATACACAAAGTATTGGTAAACTGGTAAGAAAAATTTATGATTATATGTCAGTTTTTATTTGTAAAATGACTGAAGATGATATTTGTTGTAAACTGCTGCTATTTAAAGAAACTGAACTGAATCAAAGGATCTCTTTACATGTAAGGAACATGATGGTGTCCAGATCATAAGAGAACAAATCTGAACATTTTGGGCAGCCTGTTTTTTTAAATATGCACTAATACCGCTGGTCTATCAAAATTATTGTAGTGGTCAATTATAGTGTAAAAGTACACAACGTCACAGGTCAGTAGATTTTTGGTTTGATTCAATCAAGAAAACTTTATTAACTCAATCTTTTTCTACTTTGCTCAGCAGTAAACAAGGATTTTCTTTCATTTTGCAATTAATTAGATTTTCTTATGTTCTGAAACATAAGTATATGTGGTAGGGGTTGAACCAATTAGTCGACTAGTCGACTCTAGGACGTCTCGTGAGTTTTTACATTTCATGTCGACTAGTCGCAGTCATGTGATTGCCGGTGGTGACAGCCTGTGCTGATCTGACAGCACAGTATACGTCACAAGACACAAGAAAAATAAGTTAATACATTAGTTTAAATGATATGTAGATGGATGCATATTTGTGGTTTTACAGTGTTTTTAAAAGGAGATGGAGTTGCAGCTGCAGTCGACTACAAAACACGAGCCGTCTAAAACTCGCCCCCTTCCCGCTAAGGATGTTATTTAGCCGGCTCGCGAGTGTCTTTGTCACAACGATCTAACTAATACATTATGATGTTATGTTGCTGATTAAATAAAGATCTGTGGTAATGACACCTGCTGATTAAATAAAAGCCTGTAGTTAGTAATGACAGTGTATACTTGTCTGACATATAGCCGTGAGTTCGTGCTAAGAATGACACTTCAATATTTGCCATGAAAATAGCTAATAAAGCCTACAAGTAGTTGTGAAGGGTTTTTGCGCTTACGTCACTGTGACGTCACCGCGACTAGTCGACATCGACTCGACTAATATCATGATGTAGTCGACCTTAAAAAATATGTAGTCGTTCAACCCCTAATATGTGGTTGGATTTTCTCCAATGATTAAAGCAGCATAGGAAGAGTACAGGATAGGCACGTAACAGCATTAAAACCACTTGGAAACAATCGAATCAATAATTTATTGTATGACCATGTCAATATAAAACACTTAAATGGCCTTGGTGTTGTTTACATTTAGACACCCTATTATCCCAGCTGTACCTGAACGAAGCACCAGCAGCTGTTGGGAAAATTCCCTCTCAGTGGAGCATTTTATACAATGTAGCTGCATGCCGGCTACATTGTATCGGTATCGGTTCTGTATATGTTCATATCGAACCGACAGGGCTGGACATTTTCGGTATGAATGCATAAATCGTCATTTCTTACCGTAGAGTGACACAGGAAGCCGAACACCACCATGACGATGGCCGGGGTCAGGATAGTGCCGAACACAACGGCGGCGAGGCAAGCGTTGATGGCAGCAATCACCAGGTTCTGGGCCGTCACCAACACCGAGCAGGCCCAGCAGTCCAGCGACCCACGCAGCTCCAGAGGGGCCTCGCTCCCCCCAACGCCACTCTCGGCAGCGGAATATGGAGGAGGTATGACCACACGCGACGGGGTTTCTCTGCCTCCGCCCACTGCGGTGGTGGATGCCAGGGAGTTGGAATGGTGAAGATGCTGCTGGTGGTTGGAGTGGTGATGGAGGTGAGGCGGCAGCTCCTCAGAGAGGTCCAGGGCCTGGTGGTGGGCTCCCTTCTCCAGAGTGCTGCTCAGACTCATGGTAAACTGTAGAGAGAAAAATAGAAAGAAAGAGGCAACAAATGTCAGGAGCTACAAGATAAAACGGGTTAAGTTGATCAAAGTTGCCTCTTTGACTTTGGGTTCATGAAGAGGTTAGATGTTTAATCTGTGAGGAAAGTGTCTGAATCTCCCTGAGAGGTGATTATCATCAGCAAGCTGATTGGCTGAAAGGAAAGGGGCCCATAATTGCTGTTTGTTTGTTGTGGTGAAGAGATGAAACCAACATCAAGGTCAGGGTATGTTTGTGTTTTCTGGATGTGAAGTTGTTACATATTTAAACAATAGATGTATCTTTTACTGTGCAAATTAATGTTGCTTGAACTTTGTCACTTTTTGCCACATTACAACCACAAATCACATATTTTACTGTGATTTTATGGAATAAACCAACACAGGGTAGAACATACTGTACCTGAAATGGAAGGAGAATTATGCACCGTTTTCCAGTTAGGGGTTATGGTTAGGGTTGTTATTGTGGTCCAGTCAAAGTCCAGACCAAAAACCAGTTGAGAATTTGTGGCAAGACTTAAAGATTCATCTTCACAGATGTTCTCCATCAAATCTGACTTAGCTTTAGCTATTTTAAAAGGAAGAAAAAACAACAATTTCAGTCCCTTGACATGCGAAAGTGTTTTTAAAAAAAATACTCCAAATGATTTGCAGCTGTAATTACATGAGAAGAAGTGGTTCTCCAGAACATTGTGTCAATACAAATTTTGTTTTCAGGTTTTTTTTTTGGTTTTTGTTTAAAAAAAAAAAAAAAACAAATTAGAAAACCTTGTTACCTCACTGATCGTCTTCACGATTATGCACTACTATGTTGATTTTTCACATAAAATCCCCAACAAAATACCTAAATATTTTAAGTTGTAACTTAAAAAATGGTATGAAAAGAATTTATAGGGGCTGATATCTTACTGCAAAGCACTGCCTTATTCTGCATACTGTACTCCTCGTCCCCACGTGTAGATATTGATATAATGTGTTAGATTATCGAGTAGACGAGAACAGTTTTATTACTGCTGCTTTTAGCGAAGAATGTCAGCAGAATTAGATTTACAGCCTTATTCGACCACATTTTTGGATGAGACTGTTTGGGTTCGCCAGTGTTCATGTTTCCAAACTGATGCCAGAGTTTTAGTGGAAGTTCTGGTTGCATCCAAGATTCTTTAGTTTGCATCCATCCTGTTTTGGACATTTTTTATTTTTTTTGTTGTGATAAGCAGCTGTGTCTGGTACAGGATATCCTCACCTCTAAAGGGTTATGAGACAGAGTAACAGATAAAAAAAAAAGATCACTTCACTTAACAGATTCCACTCTTGTTAATATATCAGTGCTTTGACGCAAGGAATTTGTACCGGACCTCAATTTAAGAACGTAGAGACTGATTCTTCTGCAACTGCAGAAAAGGACTTAACTCCTAATCCATCCGACATTCAGTTGTATTCAGACAACATAGATTATTTACTCATTTTGATTTCTGTTTAGGTGAGATTACCGAGCTACAAATCTACTATGTTTTTAACCCTGCATTTGTATTTGTCTTTAAAGTGCTTTGAGATGACACCAGTTGTGAATTCGCCCTAAGCTGAAAACAGGAGAGGGCCGAGAACCGACCCCTGTGGTGCAACATAAACTGAGTTGATCTGTGTTTTTCATACATTGAATTAGTGTTTGATTGTGAGACAAAACAATCATGATCCAACCTTGGGGTCTAAACATTGAAAGAGATTTCTAGAGAATGGGGCAGAAGCAAAACTAAGCATTTACCTTTATCAGATTTACAGGTTTATGGAGCTACAGCAATTACAGCTTAAAATGAAATTGAGAAGAAATATTGTGGGGGAGCTCATAAACCAAACATTAAGAATCAACTGGGTTGGTTTTTCTAAACCCTTGTTAAAATAAGATCAGGTCGAGTGAGTGACTAATTAGAAAATATTAGTGTGATGTAACCTGTTTGTTGAACGTGCCCCTAGTCTATTGTTGTCCCAAGTGTTGTGAGGTGGAAGGTCACAGAGGAAGGCCTGGCAGGAAGGTGCATTCGCGCTCATGCTTGTCTGTGTGACTCAGTTGTACCGCACTCCACCCCTTTTACCTCCTACTACTGTCCGAAAAACAGTTTCTCTTCATAATATGCTTTAGTTTTAACTTAGAAGATCTAGATTACGAGAACAACTCATACTAATTCATGCCTTCATGATAAAATGTGGTGTGAAATGTTCAAACTTTTCAAACTTTATTGAAATCGATTGAAAATTGTATGCAAATATGGTAATTAGCATTTTAGAAAAATAAAATTATTGGTGCTAAATCTGTAAGCTTGCCCTCGGCTAGAGTATTGACATTAATATCTTTGACATTTCTAACCAAATGTAGTGACAATTGAACTAAAAAAATTACTCTCTAAAACTGGTGTCACTTTCTTTTTGCCGTTAATTTTGCTCTTTGTCTTACATTCAGAATAACTTATATAATTAAATGTTTAGGCAAATGTTATTTTCCCTTTTAGATGACAAACCTAAAATATCAAATTGAGGAAATTTCACCTTTCCATGGGTGTTTCTGTTTTTTTTTTGTTTTTTTTTAAGTCTAGCCTGCTGATTCAAAATTAGTGATTAAATTAATTTTAGTTTTTAAAATAAATGTAAGTACTATATCAGAAAAAAACTAATTCGTAAATGAAGGAATTACCATTTTTTCCCCATTCAAATTTTTTTCTTTTGGTGTTTTGTCGACACTAGACAACTGACCAAAAGAAAAATGTCAACATCTCACCAATTGCTTTTGTATTAAAAAGTTTAACTTATGTTTGTTTGGTTTTTTTTCTTTGTTTTATTTCTTAGTTAAAAAAAGTGGAAATTTTCGTTTGACTTTTTATTTTTCTCCCTTTTGCAGAATTTATAAGGTCAGTCAATAAAACAATACGTTTTTTTAGAGAACGTTATTGTTTTAGGTGCTTTAGGTGTTTGAATTTTTTGTTTGTAGAAATAGTTTATGACACCAACATAGAGACGCTAACTTGCAGCGCATCCTATCTGTTCTTCTGTCTCTGTGTGACGTTAATCTGAGCCAAATTAGCTCCAATGTTTCTGTTTCTCTAAAACTCTTAGACCTGAAAATCAGCTCGAAATGTGCAGATGTTCGTCTTTTTCCCCCAGATCAGATGTGCAGAGAAATGTAGGGAAATGGGATCGATGCTGCAGCTCTTGTACTCACGTTGTGATGTGTGGCCCGTTGGACCTCTGGCTGTTCCTCCTCCAGATTTGCTTCTCGTCAGAATGACTGCAGGTCACTTGGTTTCTCTGCTCGGCTCAACACTCTTTCTTCTTTCAGCTGTTTTTCCTGCTTTTTTTCCTCTGGTGATTTTGTTTTTTTCTGGTGGTTTCCAGCTGCTCCCTGCTCCTTCTGGTTTTTCTCTCCTTTATCTCAGTTGTCAGCCACTATATTCTCCCTTTTTTTTGGCCTTGTTACAACTTTAAATTAGTTGCTAACACCGTGTGCACAGATGCTGATGAAAACACTAGCTCTCACGGTTCCTCTGGTCTTTGTTTTAAGTATGTCAAACTTTTACCTCCGCCTCTTTTACCCCCTGCCCACCCATCTGATTGCTCCCACTTCCAGCCCACTTTCTCTCCCCTCCCATCAGACTTATCAGCCTCTCTCCAGCGGCTCCTCTCAGCGAACGCATTCCACCGCTCATATCCAGGACATGCTGCTCCCCCCTGACGTACCCAGCAGTGGGGGCTGGGTACGTCTTTCAGGGGTCAGCATGGGGCGGCAGGCCTGATAAGTTGAGGTTCAGGAGAGTAGAAAACAGGGGGGAAGGGCCACTCAGTCAGACTTTTGGTGTGTCTCCTCACAGTTATGGAGCAGACGAATCAACGGCGCTGAAGTATATGTTGGTTAATGTTCGGTTTGGTGGATCAACTTCTTTTAAGGCAACTTTTCAGGTACTTTTCCAAAATCTCAGTGAAAATAAAGAGCAAAACATCCAAAGCCAGCTACAGGGTGTTCATTTCCTCAAATTACATTCAGAGCTGACATTGGATTGCATTTATCAGTGCAGTATAAATGTGTTGCTATTGCAAAGCACTGCTGGGACACAATAAAGTTTTCCACACATTCAACATCCTGCTTTAAAGTAGTTTGTTTAGATCCTTTGTAGAGAATTTGACAACAGTTCATATAAACCTGGATGTCAATGTAGAGTTTTGTGGACGTTGAAATAACGGAAAAGGAGAAAAATCAGAAAAATGTGGGTTCATCGATGTCATGATTAAAATATATGTTATGCATTATCACGATTTCTAAATACGGCCATAAGTTTCAGTACATGTTATTTGGAAGTTTTGCTATTGATCAACACAAATATAAAGAAGGAAAACAATAAAGGGTTATAATTAGAAAATATACATTGTTATGTCATGTATTGCAGCTTCTTCTACTCTGATACTTTTAAATAAAATGATCATTCCTGAAATATCAACATCCAATAGAAGAAAACGTATGCGTTTTTGCAAAGGCTTCATGTTTTTCTTTTCAAATTAAAAATAGAAATGGAAATAATGGTTCTTTTAAAATTACAACAAACTTCCTATAGTTTATTTATAAAAAAAATAAATAAATACACATTCTGTCAAAATTTTATGTAACATTTGCGTCTCTAAACTTTTCGTCCTGTTGGATTGAGAGATAAGTTGGCTCTTCTTATTGCAGAGTGCTGCTCTATAATGTAGCATTCAGAATCTTGCATAACAAAATGTGAAAAAGTTGAAGGCTTGTTAATAGTGTGGTGTGTTGAAATATGAATGCATTATCTGCAGCTTCTTTATAGTAGTGAAGCAAGAAGAACAAGATCCCCAGAGATGGAGGAGGGCAAAAAGTGACTCTGAAGATAAAACATCAGAGCATGAACTCAATAATTAGTCTCGTTAGATCCTGATTTTCCACCCTTTTTCCTTTGCTTTGAGCTTTGCGATGTTTATTTGCACGATGTGACTACCGTCGTCAACATATACTCCCCGTCCTCCATAAACGACCCGAGGAACACTACAGGGACAGCGGTCAGACGCAACACATCCAGTTTTTTCTCCTCTTTTCTTGTCAGAAGAGATGAGATAGTTTCTTTGCGATCTTTGCTCCCGTGCTTTGGGAGAGCAGCATAAACAAACTTCAAAGTTGTGACCATCATGATTGCACCAGTGGAACGTGATTGGACGGCCGAAGTGTTTTGTCTTGGCAGCAAGGAGGACGTGAACTCTTATCACCACCTGCCTGCAGCAGGGTGGACAGATATACGGACGGAGGTGGTCTTCCTTTGTGTTTTCAAAGCAGGATTTCCTCCTGCTTGTCCCTCCACTGCCCCTTTGGCCTGCAGCGTGACCCGATAACGCGGCCACCTGCCAAATCTGTTGTTTCACATCAGAACCGAAAGTTAAGCCCGCAAACAAGCGGCAGAAACCGGGAGAATGCAGAGATTCTTTTTGTCGACGGCTGTTTAAACCGTGATGTCAAATTTCACAACCGTCGCATCGTCGACATACGTCTGATGGAGCGAACAGGAATCATGAGGTTATTGTTGCCCTTGGAGCGAATTACATCCTGGTACATTTCTGTTTTAAAAAGCAAACTGTTTTCTTTCTGTGAGCCCAAGAAATTTAATCCCGCCTGTGGATTATCAGGGAGGAAACTGATCTCTGACGGTTTTGTTACCGCTCTCCACTTTTTCCTGCTCTGCTATCGAGGAAGCTTGTTTAAGCTCCTTCCTCAGTTTACACATGGAAAAGAATGTTTTTCATACATATTTTCATTGTAACTAACAGCATTCCCAGGCTAATGAAACAATCCAAACAGATGACTTTAAAATTCTCTTTGACAAGTCTCATATAAAGCATAGCATGCAGATATATAGAGTTGCAATGGTAAATTGTTGAATTAATTTGTAGGATTTAAACCATAAAATGTATAGAAATATATATTTTTGCAACATAAACCTTTAGGGTTGTGCAATTAATCAACAACAATGTATTTACAACACACACTGTTTTTCAGACAAGAAAATCAGTAAATATGTCTGATAAAATTTTCAATAATTGAACTGGACTCTGATCCAGAACCACACAGCATTCTGGGAGATGTAGGCAGAGGTAGGTTTAGGTGCTCAACCTCTCACAGCCAGCTGAGCAAGGTTGGTGGCAACAACCTTGCTCCCTCCTTGGTTACCTAGCAACAGTCTGTTGAGTTTCAGGTTTCACTATTGTGCCTCATAACTACTTAAATAGAGGGAAGAAAATGAATATACACCATTGCCAAACAAAATAAAATAAAATTAAATCAAAAATAATTGCAAAATCCTAGAAAGACTAATGTGAAAGGATATTTAATTTTTAAAAAGTGTCAAAAGTAGAGACAGCTAATTATTAATATTTTAACAGTTTGCTAATGTCTTTTATTAAGATGTTCTGGCTGAAGCTGCCCTTGGAAACATTTATGATCTTGATAAGGCCCAAAAAGAAAATTAGTTCTTGCAAAGTGTTCGGCCTGGTAGCTGCTGAGAAAGTTAAAAAGTAATAGAAAGAGACCCAGATGAGGCAGTTTTTCCACTGGTTCTAAGCAGATGTCTACTTACTTACTTCTGCAAATATTAACACTAAATCAAATGATCTCAGCATCAAGCTAAACAATTGAACATGGAGAACTTTTTCACTGAAGAAAACGGGGAAAGACAGACCATTTGCCTGGATTTATCAAGTGTTTATTTAATTAATAGTCATAGTAATGTCACACAAATTCACAAGTGTTTAAGACATGTCTGGCTCAGTTTGGTGTGTGTGTCTGCAAGTAGGTCTGTGTGAATTCGCTAAAACAGTGCAGTTATAAATAAATGACCACAAAGAGAAGGAAAAGGTAATATTGCAACAGGAAAAATAGATTTCTCAATTTTAGAGGACAAAACAAATTGTTCAAAAGAGAACATTTAGCACCATCTATCCCATTATATTCAACAAATATCATAAAAATCTTGTCTAAAAGCCCCCTACGTTGTAAAAAAAAAAATTACCATTTCTCAAAACACTTTGGAAAAATTATTTTTTTTCCTTAATGAGGATACAAACACAGCATTCCATTAGTCATCTCTAAGTGAGCAGTGTGTCTATCATCTACAGGAAAGGTGGTGTTATATTCAAGATAAAGATTTAATTCAATATATATCAGGAGAGAAAAGGCAGAGGTCGAGAGGCAAGCACCAGGAAAACATCACCCTCCACCGCCACAGAGATGCCTCCACGTTTCAGTTCATACAAAGCAGTCACCGTGTCAAAAAAACAAAAAAAAGGAGGAAAAACAATGTACAATTCATTAAAAAGGGAGAACATTAATATCCAATAAATAGAGAAAACATCTTTTAAATTAAATGTACAATTGCTAAAAGAAAAATAACTGCATACTGAAAAGAGAGGTACAGCACAAACCATTGTTTTTTCTGGACAAAGTTCATACAGAGCTAGAAAAAAACAGAACAAAAGACCTGATGATGTGTGACAGCTGAGTATTAATCTCCAGAAGAAATAAAGTATAATTCATAGGAACAAGATTTACAACAAATACAAGCATCTGAAAACAAAAATCCAACCAACTCAACCCCTCCCCTTAAAAAAACTGTTGCTAAAACCCGTATTTTTTTTTTTGAAGCATTCCAAAAAATTGTAATTTTTAAAATACTTAATGCTTTAGAAAAATGTTCATATCTCTATTATTAGTAATTTCATTTTCTTTCTTTTCTAAATACAAGGCCAATGTGGTATATATCTAGGCTGATCTAGTTTAGAAAAACAAACTGAAACAATAAATTATTTAGAAAAAGACAGCACCCCACGAAATTTTCAAACGCCATTTACAAATTTCAGTATTCAAGACAGAAAAAAAAAAAGCGCCATTGAAACGGTTTCTCCTCCACAGTTTGTTCAATGCCAGCACCAGCTGCCCTGCTGCCAGGGTTTCTGCTTCAACGCACCATCTGAGAGTAAACTGGGATTTGATGGCGGCTTGGTTCTTTTCGTTCTTTTTTTTTTTTTCCACTTTTGATTTTGTAAACAGTAACAAGTAAACGTATTCAGCTGGATGATCAGCAAATCGTTGCAGTAGCAAAGAAGTTATGATAATAATGAAATGGTGGGCTTAGAAACCAAAGTGAAAACTGTCTCTTTTTTTTTTTTTTTTTTAATTCTTGTCCTGTCGCTGCAGGAGTTTTGGTTATGGCTGAGGAGACCTAGAGGGGGAGCTCTGTCACCGAGAGGAGGACGCCTGGTGAGAAAAACAAAAACAGTCCACAGTTAAGACGGTCACTCTGAGACAGAGGATTCTCCGTTCGGAACGAATGGGAGCTGGAAAGGTTTGCTCACCAAGACGAAGGAATCGTATGCGTTCATGAGCTCCTCTATGCGGTACTGCTCCAGCACCACCACGTTGTTCAGGTTGGGGCTGCGCTGTCGGGTGCAGTCCTCACAGTGAACCACATACGTCTTCCTGCTGCTGTTCTCACACGTCACAAACAGCAAGTTGAAAACCTCCACCTGTGGCAGAAGGAGTTTGTTTCCCATGTTAGCACACAGCAGAAATTGTTAGGCACCGTTGCAGTGGCCTCCTGCGTCAATTATGTTTGTAAAGCCCACAAAATATTCATATAATGTGATATTGGTACGACTTAGCAACATTGATACTGAATTCTGTTTTTAGATTAGGTTATTTTAGTACATTTTTGATGAATTATGGACATAAAGACCTATAAATGTTTAAACTGCTCCCTATTTTAGCCAGATAACTCCTATAAAATGAGGAGTTCTTGATCAAACTAAAATAAACTCCAGTAGGTAGATAATTATTAGTCACAAAGCCACATTTTCCTGCTGTCTGATTTAAAAAAAATAATTATTTAAAATGTGTTTTTGCTGTTAAAGAAATTTAAAATTAAGTGTAGACTAATTTGAATACAGTACAAACAAAACGAAGGTCTGGATCAGGGATCTACAACCCTTAGAAGGCACACAGGCATTTTTTTTCTTAAAAAGAAAACTTGTGATTTTTGATATAGAATTTTTTTTTGAAGAACTAAGATTTTATTTCTACTTTCAGGTTTTAAATGGAGAAAAAAAACTTTTGAATGAGTAGGGATACATTTAAATTTATGCTTAAAAAAGCAAGGAGTTTCTAACCTGAAGACAAGAAAATATATCTATTTTTCCTTTACCCATTAGGACCCAATTGTAGATAAGAAAACCTCCGTTTGAGAAATTTTAAGTCTGTAGAGAATTGGGTACTTTGGGTAAATTTTTTACATTTCCATGAAAGTGAATATGATTAGCCTAATTGAATTAATGCAACTAAGTCTTGAAATGCAAGACGTGTCGTAGGCGTTGACTGATAAATACTCACATCACACTCGTTGCAGTAGTAGGCAGGCTCATCTTTGACCCGACTCTGATAGGAAATCTTCTTTCCCTCAGTTACCAGTTGGTCCCGTAGGATCTGGATGTGTTTCATGGACTGCAGCAGGCAGTGTCTGGAAAGAAGTTGGAAAATGTTTCTTTAAAGTGGCTTTGGATGGTTTATGTTTCATTTGTAGCTGTGGAATAACTTCTCGGTTTGTTAATTTTAATCTGTTCTTACTTGATCATTTTGTAGGTGTCTGGATCGGTGATCTTGACAGTGCGGGCCACATTCCAGGAAACATGAATCATAGGAACGATGGATTTGACTTTCTTCACTTCGTTCCACTCAAACCTCTCCAAGGCCAGTTGGTACTGGTAGCCTGTCGGCATAATTTCGAACAATGAGACGAAGATCCTTGCAGATTCAATCTACATTAAGCCACCAGAGGGCGCCCCCTTACCGTTGAGAGGTCCGACGTTCCAAGCAATGTTGTTGCACCAACCCACGGCCTGCACCCAGTGAACAGTACCGGCATTGATCCACACCAAGTCTCCAGGCCGCTGGATGAAGCGATAAACTGGGATGTTGGCGCTGTAGAGGTCCTCCAACACTGGCCACCAGGACCCTGTTAAGTAGTCCACTCCATGCCTGTAGAGAGAAATTAAAAGATTTGTAATTGACTGGATTATTGAAATATTTGATTACAAAACCATCATCATATCTTCCTCTGCTCACTTTTCACAGAAGTCATTGATGGCCTCCCAGTAGTCTTCATGCACAGAGAACCACTCGCAGTCCCCAGGGCCGATGTTGATGTTCACTGAGCAGAAGTTATTATTTTCCTGGTGACCTGTTGAACAAAACCACATAATATCAGCAGCAGTATTGGTTTATTGACCTGGGGGAAAAAAAAGGTTTTTCTGTGTTGTAACATTTTTCTGCCATGTCTGAGTGTCGTTTACCAGGCGTCCGGCTGCCAGGAACCTTCATGTAGAGCTGGACGGTGTTCATGCCGAGGATGGTGTGTCCAACGTGGCTCAACATGTTCCCACTGGAGGCGACGCGCATAAATGCAGGAAGCTTCTGCAGCTCCTGAAGCTGGGCCTTCCACCTGAGCAGATATGAAGCCTGCTTTCAGCAAACATTATTTACATACCAAATGTTTTAAACAGTTGCAGTCAGAACTGGACATGAATGTCATCAATTTTGGGCTTCGAAAGAGTCAAACTTATACATTCATCTCTGATGTTTAAATAAACGCACAGTAACAAGTTGCACCACATGCTCTCTTTAGCCATCAATATCCCTAAAAAAGTAAATAAAAATTGAGCTTCTGCTTACCTTTTGGGATCAGACAGGTCGATATTTGTGCCGAATTTGATGATCTTTCCAACAGGTTTCTGCTCTCCACTAAGAAAAACATGGCTGTTAGAACATGATTCCAGTCTTTTAAATCTCTATCGCATTTAGTGCCATACATACTTGTTGCTCTCTTTGGAGCCATCTTTGTTAGCATCAGCACCAACGAGTGGCTTCTTCTCGTCATCTTCATCCTCCTCGTCGCTGCCTTTCTCTTCCTGGAGGCTCTCTTGGAAGCTGGAGGCCTGGTACTGGGCATACTTGGCGATGGTGGTGTAGGAGCGGCTGCTTTCGCATGGCCACGTCTGACCCGTGCCGCTGGCGTTCCAGTTCTCGTCTGCAGGCTGCTGCACCTGAGTCCTCACCTCAACCGCTTGGTCTGCGCTTGCTTCCACCAGAGACTTTGTGGAAAAGAGTCCCAAGTCTGAAAACATTGAGAAAGAATGTTAGACATATAGAACAATGAAAGATTATAAGAAAGTCTGTTCCCATGGAGATTAGTGATGACTTGACACATTTCTACAAGTCAATATTTCAGTGTAAATTGCTA
The DNA here is from genome assembly GCF_019740435.1 of Gambusia affinis. Lineage (NCBI taxonomy): Eukaryota > Metazoa > Chordata > Actinopteri > Cyprinodontiformes > Poeciliidae > Gambusia > Gambusia affinis. Next base: position 18,865,130 of record NC_057885.1, read on the forward strand.
CGACATTGGGCTAAGTAAAACACTCTTCACTGAAGATGTTCCTACTGAAAGAAAAAAAACCTCAAAGCTAGATACTTTTGGTGTTAGTGGGGATGTTTAAAGCGAAGTCTGTCATAGCCATCTAAATACATTCTTTTTTACTTTGGATGTGAGAGAGAGAAAAACGGAGAGACAGAGCAAGACCGCAGGAGATAACAGGAAGTCTAAATGTGGTACATCAAAGATCCTGTTTTGGAAGTTGCTGACTTCTAATCTTGAGGAACGTGACTGAGAGTCAGAATCTACATTCTCTTATGAACACAAACTGATGTTTTTTTCAGTGTAATGTTGCCACTTTCTAGGCTACAGCAATATTGTATATGCTTTTGATAGCGTGCATCGACAAGTCAAGCCTAATTTCCTTAATTTTGGGTGACAGGTTGGGTAACGTACTGAGTCGAAGAGATCCAGCTAGTCCCCTAATGACCGTGACAGGATTCTTTGGGTCTGTGCAGAACTGCAGCAGGACCGGAGAGAAGGCATCCCTCTTGCTCTCCAACTGCAAACAAGAAAAAGTGATTCTTAGTCACCACAAGATGGCAGCACATGCTTTCATTGCTGTGGCTTTCTAACTTAACACACTATGCTACAGATCAGAAACACAAAGTGTGTTAAAAAGTTGACATACATAGATGCTGGGTGTAGGGGGGTTGAGTTTCTCCCTAGGAATGGGTTCATCTGTGCTTATGATGGGTTTAACAGAGAAGGCTTGAAGCAGATACGACTCTTTGAATTTCCCTTTGATACGAGCCGACCTGAAATCACAAGGAGACAAGAACAAATTAAATGTGGATATACTTTAGGATTTGATAGTTAAAAATACTATTGAAGCTCTTTGAAAACATCTGAACTTCCATGTGGACTTACTTGCAGGAGCGGATAATCTCACTTGCAGTGTTCTTGATGCTGATTTCTGCGAGAGGAATCCTCTTCTCCTCCACCTCTGAGGCGATGAATGTCTCCCTGTCCCCACTTTCCACTTTGATGAGCCGAATCTTCAGCTCCTTGGGCGGACCGTCCGTAAGCGCCTTTAATTTCAGCAAGTCTTTGGAACCTAATAACGAGCCGGCGTCTGTGCCATTTTTGTGTTCAGAAGACACTTCCCCTGGACTCGAGGTCCATGCTGCACGCTCGCTAGAGGAGCCAGCGCCATCTTTCCGTTTCTTTTTATCCGATTCACAATGAACTCGATCCTTCTCAGATTCTCGCCTGTGGAGATTGAGATCACCCAGAACTCTACGGTGTTTTTTATCTTTGTGGCTCTTGCCATCTCTGTGGCGTTTGTGGCTGGAGCTGGAGGATGACGACGAAGAAGAAGCATCGTCTCTCTTCTCTCTGTGCTTCTTCCTTTCCTTCTTGTCTTCGTGTTTCCTGCTGCTGTGGCTGTGACCATGTTTTCTTTTCTTGTCTTTGTGCTCCTTCACTTTCTCAGGTTTGTCTCTGTCCTCAGACTTCACTTGACGGTCGGATCTATCAAGTGAATGTCGACACAGCATGACTTCACAGCTCTTTCCCAGCTCCTTCAGAGAAGACTCTGAGATGGTGGTCAGCTCTTTTTCGGTCTTGATGACCTTAATGGGCTTTATGGTTTTCCTCTCTTCCATGGAATTCACCCTTTCCTCCATCTCTCCCTCATCTGTCCACACGTCACTGTCCTCTGTTTTTATCTTCTTATCCTCCAGTAGTGAATGAGGAAAGGATTTCTGAGATGGGACAGCAGGACTGAATGGTGGGCTTGTTGAATCACTCGTGGGAGAACTGCCTTGCTGCTGGCGGCAGATATCAGGGCCAAGCGACAGCGAGGAGGAATATTTGACACCAACCAGAGCGGATGGAGGTGGTCTCCCAAAAGGCCCTCCTCGATAAGCATACTTCTGGCTTTCCAACAGTGTCGCCAAAGACTTAAACGTACTATTTACCCCCGTCTGATGGAGGTGGGGTCTTTGAGGAGGCGGAGAACAAGATGGGGCCTCAGAGTCCTCCTCAGATTCTTCATCAGCTTCGCTTCTGATCTGCTCTGGGAGGCCATAGAGCTTAGCCAGGTCACTGTGGCGGTAGTTTGTATTCCCTACTCCAATTTCCATGTCCACAGTTGGCTTGGTGCTCAGAGGAACGCTTGGGGCTGCCTTATGGTAGTCCTCCTCTTCTTCAAGGGATGAGGTTCGGCTACAAGGCGATGCCAGAGAGCCTTGCCGGCTGAGCACAGGTGGGCTTGGATTTGATCCCAAATCTTCCTGATTAGGCTGATGCTTTGTGGCTGGGATCAGGTCTGGGGCACACAGGTAGCTCTTCATGGGATCAGCACCTGGGATAAAATTGTGTATAAGAGCTGCACACCCGTTCTTCTCACTGCTGTAAAGTTCCTCCTCTTTTTTGATCGATTCATCCAGCATTGCCATAATGTTAGCCAGACCATCAGGGAGCATTGTGGACATTTCAGAGGGCTCCTCCTCAAACTGAGCACTGTCCGATTCGGTACCATTGTTTTCCCAACTGCTTTCAGTCAACTTCTTGTTGATTCCCCTGGTGACGGCTGAGCTTGATGACAGAGGCGGCAAGGGGAGGTTGTCTCTAGAAAATGCCTGATAAAGTTTGGGGGGCTCTCTAATTGCCAAGGCAGGGAGGTTTCTCTCCCTGCCGGAGTCTTTGGATTGGTTGGGTGCTGCTTGCATTGCTGGGGGTTTGCTGGGGTGTACGGGCTGGTTCATCCCTGAGGTATTGAGTGTTGAGGGATTAAATGTTGTGCCACCACCGCAGTTACTCCCCATCTCCCTGAGCCGCTGCTTCTCTCTGGCGTACTCAGTCTGAGGTGTGAGGGGAGGAGGCCGTAGCCTCTCTGTGGGGTAGCTGGGGGTCTGGGCAGTCGGAGCAGGAGGTACACCGCCACGACTGAGCCAGGGGTATGGAGGTGACGCCTGGGAAATGGAGGGTGGTGCAGCTGAGGGAGGCGTAGGAACGGAGAGCGGAGGAGGTGGGGGCACTGTGGGGGTGTTTCCAGAGAGAAGTCTTTCCAGGTTTTCAATGGCAGTCTGCTCTTTTCCTTTAGCACTGCAGAGGCTTTCCTCCTTCTTCTGCTCCATCCTTTTTTCCTCCTCAAGTTTTCTCTTCTCCTCCTTAGCCCTTTCAATTTCTCTCTTCTTTCTTTCCAGCCTCTCAGCATCCCTCCTCTTTCGCTCCTCCTCTTGTCTCTCCCACTCTTTCCTCTTCCTTTCCTGCTCTCTCTTTTCCCACTCCAGCTTTTTCCTCTCTTCCTCCTGTTTTGCCAATTCCCTTCTTTTTCTCTCCATAAGAATTTTTTCCATTTCTCTTCTTTTCCTTTCCTCCTCCTGCTGCTGTTTCTTCTGTCTTTCCTCCTCCAGCTTTCGTCTCATTTCCAACTCTCTCTTTTGTTTCTCCTCTTCCTTTTTCCTCTCTTGCTCTTCTCGGTCTCTCCTCCGCCGCTCCTCGGCTTGCATATGCCCCTCCAGCTCGGCATCAAGCTTATCTAAGACATCTCCCATCGACTGAGGGACAGAAGTTGAAGCTTGTGGAGTGGAGAACATCTGTGTCGATGTGGAGTGCGGCTGATGATTCGGTCTGGATCCTTGAGACAAAGTGTTGACAGAAGGAAGAGAAACTGGGCAGTATGTAGATGGGGAACTGGGAAGAGGATTTGAATCTCTTCTTGTGATTACACTGTCCTCCACTCTTTGGTTCCCCAAGGAGAACAAAGATGATGAGGAAAATTGACGAGGAGGTTGTTGGGGGTTAGCCTGAGCATAGTATGACATCTTCCCATTGGTAGGCAGGGATCTTGTAGATTCCTGGTGTTGAGGTTTGGGCTGGTCTTGTTGTTGAGCCCGGCTTCTCTGACAACCTGGCTGCAGCAGAGCATCCATCTGAGATTTGGGGCTGGTGGAGTTCTGGGTCTTTGGATCCGTCATTCCTCTCCAACTGTTTTGACTTGTGCGGTTGTTCACAGAGCAACCACCAGGGGGTGACATAGGCCTCGAAGAGACATTAGCCACTGTAACTCTGTCTGAGCTGCTGGTGTAGCGGCTGTTAGTGCAGGAGGACAGCGACATGGGGGGGTTGGATGTGATGACAGGCGTTCGGGTGGAGTTGGTTGGGGGCACAGAGGGACTGATGTGGCGCTGATGCTGATGGGAACCTGAAAGTCGACTGTCTACAACCTGATTGTGGCTCTGCTGTGGTTGAGGTAGCAGACCTGGAGGCGTGTAGACCCTCGACTCCTGAAAAACAAACAAAAAGTTACATCACTTGGTGTTACTTCCAATTTTAAAGGCACAATTCACGTTGATAAACTTGTTTCTCAAGCCAAATAAATTGTATGTTAAGGCTGGTTGGAGATGCAACACTCCTGAAATCACTGGTGTGGTGTCTGATTTTATCAGCTACATCCCTCATTGTGTGTGTCGTATGCTGCCAGTTTTGGTGGCTGACTTTTTTTTAAAAGAGTCATTTATTTTATCCAAAACAATGACAGAGTAAAACAGTTTGTTCTGGCTCTGTATACTGGAGAACTGTGCTTTAGAACGGAGCTGAAATCTAGCTATTACAAGTTATGACGTTCAAAACAAATTGCTCGGTTTATGAAGCAGGTTTTGACATTCCTAGTCCATTATTGCACATCTAGTCCATTACTGCCTCTCATACATGCTTGACTGACTTCTACTCACCAGGGAATGACTGCTGGGTCTGCTCTGGTATCTCCAAGCCTCACTGGGACCACTTTGCTGCTGCTGAGGTACTGAGGTGCTGCTGGCAGGAGAAGGGGGTGGAAGAGCACCAGGGTGTCGTAGCCCCGGGTGAGGCTGGTAGTGGCAGTAAGGCACACTGCTGCTGCTGCTGCTGTTGTTTTTGTTGCTGGTTGCAGAAGCGTTTGCTGGTGACGACTGAGCTCTTACCCGATGATCTTTGTCTCCCCTGGTTGGAGTAGGCGGTGTGTGGCCCCCACCGAGCTGGCTTCTCTGTTTGTTTAGACCACGGGGCTCCACAGCCTGGCAGGAGGAGCCCAGATCCAGTTTGGAGCTTGGATTTGGGTAGGAGGAATGAGGGGAGTGATGATTCACAGCCTGAGGTTGTAGCATATCTTTCTGCAGGTGGGGAGCACATCCCTGGTGGTAGCCTCCCGAAGATGAGTTCGGAGGATGGGGTGAGAGGTTAGTAGGACTGGAGGAGTTGGGAGAGGTCTTTGAGGTGTAGCTGCACATCCCTTGTTTATTACTGTCCTGATAAACCAGAGCACAAGAAGGAAAACAATCAACCCTACACCAAAACAATGAGGCTAAAAATGAAATATAAAGATTCTGCATCTGTTTGTACCTGATACTCTTGTGGATGTTTTCTGTCAGATGTGTGGGGCTTCCAGGGGACGCCATTGTCCTTATGGATGGGGTTCCAGAAAGCAGGTTTTAGGGCATGGTGGTGAGTTGGAGTTTGCTGTTGAGACGATGATGGAGACTGGCCAGAAAAATGCTGCAACCCTGCGTGGGACACCTGCACATAGATTGAAGCATTAAAGAAACAAACTGAACAATCAGACACTGGAGGACAGGCAAGGTGACAGGATAAGCAGGAATACGCTGTTGTGTACCTGATCCAAACTCTTTCTCCTCTTGCTGGGACTGGGGGTGTCCTCGACTACTGGATGAGGAGGTATGTGATGGGACACTGGAGGAGTGTGTTGGATGACCGAATGCTCCCCCAGAGGAGGACCTGGTCTCTTCAGCTGACCCCCCAGCATCTTCCCCGGGTAGCCTCTCTGCTGTGTGCAGAAATGAATGTTAATAGAAATATCAGAGAAGCTCATCGATAGTTTAACTAGAATGTCTCTTGTCATTGAATCAGTGAATGCCTGACTTGAGTTTGTCTTTTATCTGTATAATGAAGAAACAAGGTCACAGCCAATTAGAGAGGCTCCTACCTGGTGCACCTGAGCCCGCATCTCTTCTCCCAGCAGTGGTGGACCCTGGGGATCCTGAAAAACCCCCCAAACCAAAGCAGATGATGAAACCAACTGAAAAAACATGAACGCTTCATTTGTTTCTTGAAGCATAGCGAGTGTCATCTTTGGTTTCCCCCCTCACCTTCAGCAGTGGGTTTGGTCGGTTAGGAGGAAGATGTGGGTTGAGCAGATGTGCGCCGCTACCGGGGTAACCATTAAAGAGACGCATAGCGTGGTCGTTGGGCAGGGACAGAACCGGATGGGGATGAGGGGGATGGTGGGAGTCGTACTGCTGTTCCCATACTCTGTGAGGAGGAGGGGGAGGATGAAGATGTTGAGGGGGAGCCCTCTGCTGCTCCCGATGCATTCCTGGGAACATTGCTGGTGGGAGATCAAGCTTTTCTTCTCCCCGCATCGGCCTGGACATTCAAATAAAAGTTGAACATTGGTGAAACATCTATAGATGAGACATTTGTAAAACATCAAGAAGTTAATTCAAGGAGACCAGTACTTGAATTTTGTTTCTTGGAGCTCTTACCCATTACTTAAGTATTTACTGTGATGGTTTAATCCACCTAGCGCTGCAGGAGGTAGATGGTGAAGTAGCTGCGGTTGGTTCATTGCAGGCGAACACCTAATTGGAAACAGAAAAAGTAATGAATGGCTCAAAATCTGCTTTCAAATTCACACTTGAAGTTTTATGTCACAAAAATTTACTGACTTGGATTCTATGGATGCTTGTACTGCTAAAATATAGTGATAATCACTCTAGCAATCTGCGGATTTGCACTTCTACAATCTATATTCCATTAAATCTGAGAAATATACAACCTCTTTGGTGTTTAAGTGCAAAAAAATCAATAGTTTTTGTCTCTTTGACTATTTAGTAAAAGGTGAGTTGATATTGAATCAGGCAGTTTTCATCTGAATTGGCCCCAATTGTTGACCATGCAGAAGAAACTAAAAAATGTTACTGTTTTTCTAACAGTAAAGCCCAACACACAATGACTGTGTTGTTTTGTTCTGATCAGACTTTTCACATTCCAATCAGATTCTTACTTGACTCAAAGGCTCCAACTTGAGGATTCTATCTACTGAACACACAAGATCGAGTTTTCACGCATGAGCATGTAGTGGAAATCACAAGCCAGCCTGGCAGTAAACAGATGCCAAAATGGATCGGGTTTGTCTGGGGCCTTCTTTGGTGTGCTGTTACTGTATTTGATGTTCTCAGTGTCATTGAAATGTTTAAATGAAGTCAAAGGAAGTACAATATCTGTAATTTCTACTACTTTAGGTTGTTTAGAACAGAAGTAGACTTCAGCAAATGCAGGCCGTTTTTGTTCTTTGCTAATAGGTTTAGTGGTTTTTGAACTTTTTCCTGAAAGTAGTCGTCTACAACAAGATCGCAGTTTGTAACCTGGGGGTTTGGTTTGTTGTTTAGGAAAATAAATGAAAATTATTCCTTGGTTTTCAGGCTTGTAACTAAACTAAAGTGAAATTGGTAGGACTTTGTTCCAAGCTATAGCTCTAAGCTAGATTTGTCACTTTACAGTAAACAAAGAGGAAAGATTGTGTACTGGTTGTCATGGTTGCAAACCTGGCAGTTGGTTGCCAGGCGCGGCCGCTCACGGGATGCCATGGCCCCCGGTTGAGTCCGTCCAGAGGGAAGGAGTCCCGTGTGCCTCGCCCGCTTAACTGCTCCACTGTGTGATGCATCCAGCCTGGAAATCAGCAACACCCACCTCATTAATACGAACACACTTTTCAATCCAACATAATCATTTCAACCCAGAATCTCGTCTTTTGTTGCATCTAAAAAGCTGTGATAGTTACTCACCAGACTAGCTGTATCTGTGAAGCCCTCCACTGCAGCACAGAGAGGGCCTCACTCCAACACTGAGAAAATCTGCAACGTCTGACTCCCCTGTCTTCAGCACCAGGAGCCTCGAATGCCAACTGGCTGCAGAGAGAGAAACAGAAGAGCCTGTGTGAGAGTGAGTAACACAGAGGCTCATTGAAAAGTCAACAAATGCCACTGGGCTCTCTCCATTATATGGAGTAGTTACAGAGAGACAGTGTTGTGTCAGCTGAGAGGGGACCGGGTAGGAGAGTGACCTACTAGGGCAGATTTTATGCTGGATGCTATTCAATGGCTACATCTTACTCCCTAATGCTAAATTTAGTTAATTTCTTTGTCTGTCACTGGTTTATTTGTATACTTGAGCCAGTAGGAGGCGGCAGTGAGTTATCTGGCACAGAATGGGATTATTTCTGAGGCCCAGATGGCTCTGTTGGGAGCTCACCTATGAAGACAGATCTGGTGTTACTGTAATCCTAAGCATGGAGCTCCTGATAGAGGGGAAAGACTAAGAGTGAGAGGCTTTGGTCACGTGCCAAGAGTGTGCAGCATTGGAAACAAGCCAAGCTGCACTGTGGCATCAGGCTTGTGCTGCTTTAGAGAAGCCTGGGCTCTCCTTAACTGGATCTGTGTGTGTGCGTGTGTGTGTGCCCAGTGCATACACTAAAGTTTAATCTCATTACAGCAGGCGTGATAGAGATGAGGAGAAGGGGGCCAGCAGCGACAGACGGTCTGAACAGGATGGAAGGATAGATTAAGGAGAAGAGATGGAACGGAGAGTGGGAACAGTGCCATGAAAACACCCATACACCTTCCCACACACACAGAGACCACACAAAAGAAAACAGTGGAGGTGGAAGCACAAAGGAGAAAGACACAGCTCTGTAGACTTAAAATGCACTAGACAAGAAGTAAAAAGGTAAGAAGATCCAAAAAGAAGACACAACTTGAAAAGCATAACTATTAATCTGAATCAGACAAAAATCCAACTTATTTTTTATCTCTGTAAATATTTACTGATATAAAATTTCTAAAATGTGTCAACTAGTACAAGTGGATGAAGAAATCAGCTGACAACCAGAGTCTGAAACCTCTTTTCGATAAATGATCCCATCACATGTAAACGGTACCAGGCTCCTTAAGATAAATCTAGTAGCATGAAACTTACTACTAAATGGAAAACCATTCATTTTCACAAAGGTGCTTTAAAGATCTTAGTTCTGACTCCATTTTTAACAAACACCGCTTTCTATAAAATGTAGAGAAACATTTGTAGTTCAATGAGGCTGCGAGAAAGAGAGAGAGCAAAACAATGTTGATATACATTACATAAAAGCTGTAGTTTATACTTCCAAATCCTTCCACCTCTGTCATAGAGCATGCTGAATTTGGAAACAGACTTAAGATAGGAGTCTGTTTTCTAGGAAATTAACAACTGAGACAGTTGCATTAGCAATGTAAACCACTAATTGCTATAATAAACACTAAAGACTATTTAAAGATGTCAACTCAATTATTTTTGTCCAATATAATAAAAGATAAAACCTGTTGTACAGTGACTGTCTCTGCTCGCCCTATATTAAAGAGCTTAAAGAGAAATTATAGTCAGCTGAAAGCAGAATCAGCAGGTTAAGGCTTTACAAAACCCTAAATTTAAAATCAGCTATTAATTTTGATTAAGATGTTAAAAACACTACTCACTGAATGAAATTGCTTTTAGTTGGAGTGTACCAGACAAGGTTATGAGTCACTCCTCTTGCTCAGCAGAGTGCAGCACTCTTCCACTAGCTTTCCCAAATTAGCTTTGGACAAGCGTAAAGGTTCCTCCCACCAGTTCCTCTTCCCTCACTAACTCTGGACGCCGCTCTCTATTTAAAGCCCGCTCGCTCCACACACAGACACATAAACAGCCCACGGTCTCTATCTCACCCACCCCACCACAAAGGATCAGGCTCCACCAGATGCTACTGTGGAGCGAAGATAGGCCGGCAGAAGCTGTCAAGACCCCTCTGATGCAAACACTCCAGCTGGGCTCACCTTTCAGAGTTAGCACCGAGTTATTGATTCACAGTTCTGTCAAATCTCCTCTTCAGCTGCCAATCATCTCTTCAGACCTGGAAAACAGAAAGCACTTTGTTGTCAAGCTGTCATAAAATCAACATGAGGCAGTACTCAGAGGTAAAAAAGTGCTACAATATAATAAAATAAGTCATTGCCATAAATTAAACAAGTCGTTCCCACAAGTTAGTGAGTCGTGGCCACGGTTTTGTTCCTTCCATGTCACCAGACTCTGTACAATGTAGAAAAAGTCTTACAAAGTTTCTTTCCATTTTTGTAACGTTTTATGTCTCAATTACAAACCAGTTTTTTTTTTGTTTTTTTTACATACAAGGCAAACTAAATGAATTTGTGAAATATACAGCTTGTTCATTAATCTAAGGCCAAGGACGATCTAGTAAGGTTGTGATGGGAGATATAGAGCTGTATTTCGTCTAGAAAATACAGCAGGATAATTTAAAATCCTGCTTATGAACTGTTGATCAATATAAACACAAAAGTTAGAACATGGGCCGGCTCCCATAACAAGATACAAGATTTGAAAAACTTGATAAAGTTTTCCGCCGGACCGATACAAGGCTTTAAAAATATTCAACAACAAATTTGTCTTTTTGGATGTATTTCCAGTTGTAAAAACACAGGCATAATATGGAAAAACAACAACAGAAATGCCATAATAAGAGGGAAGTGGGTTTAACATCTGACTGCAGCTGCTAACAGAGCAGATAGCCAGACTAATAAACTAGCAACTTGTTTACTGATAAACTATAAATAACTAAATGGTAATGAGGGAATATATCTGTTTCTTCTCTTATGTAAATAGAAATGCATTTATTGAACAGATGGTTGCTTAGTTGGTTCACATATAATAATTATTATACAGTTAATATTAATAAAATTAGAATTTTAAAAATTATCATTTTTGAAATCAAAGTAACTACATTAGCATTTTTATCCAAGTCTACACCTACCTGATTACATGTATTTAATTAAAATAATTTGGGGGAAAAAATGTTGGATTTGAATTATTTCAACATCTTTTAAATTTAAGAAGAAATTCCAAATAAAGTATTTTAAAGTCAACTTTAGCAAACAGATTTCTAGTTTGGTTAACCAGTGTGAAGTTTCCTTTTTTTCTAACTTCAGAAACAGTAAACTGGACTTTGTGGAAAACCAGGAGGAGAAGGGTTAAATAAGCTGGGAGGGTGACCCATTGGGATTCTCTCCTCACACTGACACAATGGTGAGACTGACTGAGCAAGTTAACAGGCGAATAATCACAAACAGGACTGATGTCACAAAGAGGAAGAGTTGAGCTGGCCAAGTCGACCATTACATGTGAGGAAACATTTAATAAAACTCAGAAAACGAGGGAAGCAGACAGTAGACTGAACCACTGAGGGCAATCGGGGACACAGGGACCAGGCTATAATTACTTCTTTTACAGAGGGTGTGTGTTTATGTGTGTTGCGACCAAACAGTCTACTCCAGTTGCTACCCTGGCTATCTGTTTGCTCACAGCTACACCAGCAGCTGAGTGTGAGAAACTCAGTCTTGTGAAACAAGATCGTGAACGTAGACATCAAACCGTGGTGTTAGATTCCAGCTCAGGTTTTATCACCTCAACGTCACCACCTACAGGACAATCTGTGAGATTTCGCACGATGATTACTCTGTTAATTTTTGGGGGGGAACCCCTTCCCCTTCCACCCCGCCGATGACTCAACAATCTGGAAAAGGGCTTCCCCGAAAGCGGCGGCCGCAAAGCTCCGCCTCCCTTCAGGACGCCACTTACAGTCAGGTGACCGTGGGCGTCTTTCTGCATCACCGCTGATGCGAGAGCGGTGGGAATTTTCTCGGACTATGTGATGTCATGTCTGCTCTGCTCACTACACGAGGTAAATCGAGAGTGTTTAGATATACAAACAGGATGTGCTGAGCTACAAGGAGGGGGGTTTCATGCTGCGACAGAAATCAAACCGCCAAATTGCAAGTTAACAAGCTTTATGATTCAATTCATCCTAAAAGCTCAAATTAACTTATCACTTTGAAAGTGATAAGTGTGCGAACGGGAGTGATTACTTTCACTTCTACCACACAACCACAACTGCGGCATTTCACTGTGAACTCTTAAAATCAAAACAAAATAGAAAGAGAAGAATCAAAAGAATTCCACTCTCTCTCAATAAAAACACATCCAGATGATAAACCTAATATGAGAAAATCCCCCCATGCTACATCTTGTTGAACAGAAATCCCCCTCAAATGACGGCACTCATCAAAGTGTTCTTCCTGTCAACACCCTCATTGCTGTGCTTGCCAATTATCCCCCTCTCCTCTGCCCCCTAAAACAAAAAACATCAGCTGTGTGGGTGTAGCCAAGGAAGTAAAGAGAAATTCAGAAATGTGGCATTCCCGGTTTATACGGAAAGGTTAGCACCATCGTCGCCTGGAGCAAAGAGGAACAAACGGTTGAAAAACTAACAGGGAGTCTGAGTCGGTTTTTAGCCTGCCATGCCAACCGCTGCCTCGTTCTGATCTTCCGCCAGACCAGAGAGGAGCAAGCAGGCGGTGACGACATTCGCAGCAAAAAATATCCATCTGTGGGACAGAGAGCACTAGCTGTGATTCTGTTTTTATTCTCCTCAGTGACACAACAATAACGTCAGTGTGACATTACAGAGCTTCGTGATGCCGAGGCAAACACTAGCAGACAGAAAACATCAAGAGTGTTCAGCAGTGAGCATGATGCCGCTGAATGTAAAAGACATTGTATAACAGTTACTGGAGAGCCAGTTTGATTTGCCGGTTAGGTTTGGAGAACAGGCAGGAGAGGAGTTCTGGGGAGCGGAAAGACCAAGCTTGGCTCTTTTTTGTGTCTCTCTCCTCATCTTGTTCCGCCTTCCCTCACGCTCTCTTCTCCATTTGGCCATTACATAATCAGTCCCAGATAGAGATCGTGTTCTGGAGGAAACACCAAATTCTTCTCTCTCCCTCACATCCGTCCTCCCCTGCATGTTTTTTTTTTCTTTGTTTGTGCATGAACAAACGTCAGCACATGCCGATCCTAGCCAGTGATGGGGGCTAACTTCATCACGCCTGCCTCCTTAAACACGCACGCTTAGGAAAAGCCAGAGAACGCAGTGCCAATGATGATCCTCAGGTCAAATGAGGACACAGCAAGTTGAACACTCCTCTCTTTCTATAATTAAATCCATCCATTTGGAACCAAAAGGAGCTAAAATGCATTTCATGTTTTGTACAGTTTCATCCATCTGGGGGAATATGTTTGAAACCAGACATCCCAGGAACATTCACTTAATAGGGTAAACCCCAGAAAGAATCTATTTGCCTCAGTAGTCAAAGTTCAAATTTGAAATTGTCTTCACATCTGAGGTTAAGTGTGTTTTGGTCCAAGTCAGGAAACCAATGGGATTTCACTGTTGTTGTGGTTGTTAGCTACTACATTAGCTACTGCATTACAAGCGTTAAGATAATGTGTTTCTCTCCATTTCATGAATTCAAACACTAAAAGAACAAGCAGATAAAGGCCGTACATTCACTAAGTGTACCTTTGGTGGAAAAAGATAAAGAAGTTCTAATTTGTAAGTTTTACTGGGTTTTATACACACTGTGTCCACTTTAGAACCTGAACTCAGGGCCTCTCGGAGACATATGTCTTTCAAAATTGAGTTTTTGGGAGTACATTTTACTGGGGTCTATAAATCCAGCTTTCACATACAATAAAGCACACCATTACCTACAGTAATATCTACAAAGATAAAATGCTTGGACAGTTATTTGGACTGACGGCTAGGTAGTATCATTGATCCTAACAACTTCCAAATACTCAGACGGACTCAAAGTAGACATTTGAGTTGCAACCAGTCGTAAGGATGTATAGCATGACTGTTATCCTGTGCTACAGTGGGTTAGGTACATCGAAGGATATGTACATGAAGACTTTTGACTCAAAATGTCTGTTTCGTAACAAAGAAAGAACTTGGAATCATCCAGATACTAATCATTTTATTGACCTACTTAAGAGAACACGCATAGACTCTTTGACTAATAAAGATAGCTTATTAACAACTACAAGAACTATAGAAATTGTTAGCTTCACATCAATTTACAAGCTTATGGTCTGTGATTAAACCATAGTTTAACGTTTTAGTCACCAGTTGCTGGTAGGTCCTTTGCAAGATCAAAACCTTCTCATTCAGGATCTGCTGGTATCTGTTGTGGATAGCGCCAACTAAGATGTCTCATCCTGGTTTTTAGGGGTAGACTTATTGACGCCAAGCGCTTTTTGTACCTTTTAACAGCTGCTTTCACTTGTTTAGGAGAAACAAAAAGGCATATTCACACGCAATCTGTTCATTAACATCTTTTTAAAAGAAAAAAGCCACATTTAAAAGTAGGAAAAAGGGAGACATGCAGGGAAACAAAAAGAACAGATGAGGCCCTTTTTTGAAAGGATCTGGGTTGAAACTGATAGCACATAACTGGGTTAGTGGGCTGCTCTCACATAGACACTCATGAAAAAAGATCAGCCGCTCGCATGTGTGACGTTACAGAGAAGGGGAACTGAGCTCAGGGGGAGAGGAAACTGTCGTCCACATCACAGGAAGTAGGCCTCCCTGAAGGGGTACCAAAGACCGTGGTTTCCTGTTTAAAAAGATGATCTCGCTTTGTTTTTAGCCGTCTGCTTTCACTCGCCTTCTGACAAATATTTACCTTTATTGATGTGTAAAAAAAACAGCTAAAACTTGCCCACATGGTTCCTGAAACACTCCTCTGAGACACACATCATGAGTGACTCATTTAAAGCCTGAGCAAAAACAAGGCAAATCGCCAACAATGACTCCTGGTTGCTTCATCAGCCTCTTTCTATTTTCTGGTAAACGTGAGCGACAATGAGCAATGACTCTTCTTTCCAGTTGCTTGTTCTTCATTTTCACAGAAACCCGATGGAAACATCAGTTCAGTTCTCTTTTCAGACTCAAAAACAAGAACTTCACTAATCTGGGAAGACAAACTGAAAAAGTGGATGACTCAACACTTAGCTTGAGTAGAAAGTGCAACAACAATAATTCCTGATAAACCTGTAACGATAATGAGGACGTGGGCGTCTTATTGACAACCGGCAGCGGCTCGATCATTTCCAGTCTTGATTTCCACGCTTCAGCAACCCCAAAACCCCCCAAACTTTCCATTCTGAGACAATAGATGCTCCCACTTTTTATTGGAAGAATAAAATCTCAAAAATCCCCATTACTCAATTTGGTCAGATTCCAGGAACATCCAAGTCCAAATCCATTCAAAAAGTCTTAGTGATGTACCTAACATTAAGAACTTTGTCCTTCCCAACAGTGACCAGGGGAACAGGCTGCATCTTTACTTTCTTCAGAGGAAGGACTTCATCATCAGGGTTTATATTAGGTCTTTGTGATCAACATGTTTACAGCAAGAGGCTGACCTCACACACACACACCAACTAATCCCCCCCTGTTTTTTCCCTCTTCCTTCCCTGGACTCACAATATGCCTCATCAGCATGCTGTGTGTGAGCCAAAACACACAAAATAATAGGGATAGGTTTGTGAGAGGGAGAGCTTTATCACACATAATAACAGTGTGAGTACAGATGGCCCAGCACAGTGTTTTATTTTATTTTTTTTTCCTCATATGCACCAAGATCTTTAATCAGAAGAGCTGTGACGCAGGCAGAGCCATTGCGTTACGAAAGCACAGATTGTACGTTTAGTCTAGAAAACATCCAAGGCCTGTTTGGAGATTCCAAAGATACCACCGTCGCCGCCGATTCCTGCAGGCAGTTTGTACATAAATCTCCAGCTGAGCTGCTTGAGATATTATTTATCCAGCAGGCTGAGTTACCGAGGGTATAACTCAGAGGAGGTGAGGTGAGGTGAGGTAAAATGAGGTGAAAGGAAGCAAATTCTTTCCAAGGTGTGTGAGTCTGTGTAGTTTTTGGTATGAGTCACACAAACCCCTGTTTCCACTGTGGCATCCCCACCATCATCAGTGGTAGAGAGCCAAAGATAACAAAGGGAGGAAAACTTTCCCTGAGCTCTCACTCAGTACAACAAGCTGGACATAAACAGTCCATTCCCCTTTCACCCTCCGGACGACATGCTTTTCTCTACCACAGGTGAACAAAATGCCATAAACAAAGCTATTAGCTGTGGATGAGAAATACACTTGTAAAGGTTTTGGCATCATTTTTATGGCAATGACAGTCAGTTTTCTGGCTACAAATCATACTGCACACAATCTAGAACCTCTTTCATACCAGTGTTGCTCTAAAACTCTTACTCAACAGACTTTTAGGTCAATTTGTACCTTTAATTTCCATGGCTTTGGCATTATATCCTTTATAACTTGGTTGTACCTATAGATCGCAAATACTCAAATCTCACGTATTCTATTTTTATTGACTAATATTTTCTTTGAACTTTTCTTTATTCCATTTTGTTTGATTTTGATCCTCATCTGACCATCTGACTTACTAAATACAAGAAATTATTATCCTTTATCAACAAAAATAATGTCCCAGCGTACTCCACTTTCTGACCAACAGCTATTTTCTCCAGCTGTAGAGAGTCCAGGGTAATGCAGCTCCACCTTTACCCTAACCATTCCTACACATTGTCAGTCAGGTGGATGAAAGACCATGGCTTCTACACCTTTCTCTCACAAGACAGACATTTAGCTGGAAATGTTTTCAGGTACGAAAACCACAGACTGTCATGGTGGGGAAGCTAAAAGGCCAACATTGTTTTAAAATTATAGTTGGCATGCTGCAATGTGTCTGTAAAGCAGCCGAGTGCAGCCTGGCTACAAGAGTGGATAGCCTGACTAATTAGCTAGTAAATACCAGCTTGTTATTCTGGTTTTGGATAGACTAGAACAAGAAGGTCTAAAGTGTTCTGAACCAGGCTCTTGCCTCAAATCTTTAAAGTCCTGAATCCACAAATAGCCTTCTTGCAGGGAACGAAAGAATTCCACACTTAAAGTTCAGTCCATTTACCATTTTAAAAAGATTTTCCACCTTAAAACTACCAAAAACGAATAAAAAAATGCCAATATTGCAGTCTTGTCAAGTGCATCTGCTCCACACAGCGTCATACGTTCATAGAGAGAAAATGAAAAGGCTTTGATCGACTCCCTTTAAAGTTTAAACTTTCTGCTGACACTGAAGCGGTGGGAGAGGAGAACTTGCGTTTTAGCTTCTGACTGGATGGAGTGCTGGAAGGGGTGTGGGGTACTGTCATGCATCTCTCCTCCCTTCTCTACAGTTTTGTCACTCTCTGGATCAAAAACAGCCCCTTTTTACTGAAAAAGGGCTGCAACAGCATGGTGTGACACTGGCAGATGTTTCATCACGACATTCACCCGACCACTTCCCCTCTTAAGTTGTTTCACTTTGAAGCACAAACACTCAGACTGGTATTGTTGTGAACAATGTCCCATTTCCAGCAACCGCCTGAGTGAAACAACATGACACAAGCTAATCCAAGTCATGAAGTATGGATTTCCACTGCAGAATTTTACAAAAAAACATTTCAACAGAACACAAGTAAAAACAAATGAAGCTTCTTTGTTTATACGCTGATTGATGACATCAGAGAAGCCAGAGTAATCTGGCTGCTTCACTAACATTTACTAGTAAACACTGGAAAATGAGTGTTTAAACCATCATACCTGCCACACGTTTCCTTCCTGTTCATGCTGGTGGGTGTGGAGTTATGAGGCAAGACATAAAACTAACAAAACCTGTTTGTATGCAAGATTTCATAATCCCAATTTAAACAGAATGCATGTCTCAATTGTTTTGTACAACTTGATGTGTCAGTGAAAATGTACAAATCAAATCAAAAATCAAACTAGAAATTAAGCACAAAATGGTAGCATTAACTGAAAAACCATTTAAATGAAAATTAAAGGAGGAAACAATCCCGCCACACATCTCTCCTGCTTACTCAATTTATCTGACTCACTTTTTTTGTACACAGCACCGCCCCTCCTTGTCGTTCTGTCACTTTAATTTTCCTCCGTGCTCGTCACTGCTCGTAGTAAAATGGGCGGCGATTGTTCATTCATACACGCTCCTGTTGAGATCACGGGACAAGTGGGGGGCGGAGTGGAGCCGAGGCACAAAGTGTGTGCATGCGTGTGTGAGTGGATGACTCTTTACAGCCTCAGACTTCAAAGGAGACAAAAACCCGCTGCTGTTTTCCACGCCAATCGATCCGAGTGATAGGAAGTGAGCCATCAAAGACCCCATGCTGGCACACTTCGCTGATTTCTGACCTCTGGTCTTTTATAACAGGCAATAAAATGGCTTATAAGCCCCTTTGAGTATTCAGTTTACTCCTAAACCGGACAGAAAATTACTTTATGTACTTTATGTCCATGCGTAATTTTTAGACAATTACGCACTAGAGAAGAAAGATAAACAATCCGCATTAAATATTAGGGGGAAAAGTAACAACGAGGAGTTTTAAGGCAAAGTATAAGTGGACAGAAACTTGGGAGGCTTGAATTAATACGAGAAATTGTAATATTTAAATCCCCTTTGGGATCAATAAGATATCCATGAATAGACGTTTGTTTACTGTTCTTCTAAAGAGATATGTGCGTAATGTTTTGGATACTTATGTGAAACGCATGAGCCTTACAACTTAATCCATTAGATTTATAATAAATAAATAAATAAATAAATAAATAAATAAATAAATAAATAAATAAATAAATAAATAAATAAATAAATAAGAGCTTTAGAGTCACTTTTGGACGCCTGAAATCTGATAACTACGCACAAAATCACGTTAACCAAAACATAAGTGGTCAGACAAACCCTGGAACCTAATGGACAGCACCAAAACATCAACCCTCCCCCCTCTTTTAAAGAAAAAGAGTAAGGTGATGCAAATCATTTTCTTTCAGTCAGGCTCTTTGTGTGCGTAAGGATTGACTGAGGGGGTTGATGGGGGTCGCAGCAATTCATTCACTTTATACGGCTGGCGACCTCGGTGATCCTGCCCACCCCCCACTCCAGCTCTCACACTCACGCAATGCCGTGGGATCTCCTTACACATGCAGTTTTCCTCGTCCCCATGTCCTCTTGTGACACACATAGTGCCAGTTTGTTTCACAATAACATGGAAATGTAGATATTTTCATTCATAAATAGACGTGACAACCGACTGACGGAAGAAACACTCCTGAAAACTCTTCAGCTGTTGCAGAAAGAAAACAAGACATCGCTTCTGGGAGAGAAATTACTCAGATGCAAAGACCAACTAAGTCCGGTAAATGTGACTTCACCGTGGATGTGAATATGTACACACGCGTGGGATCAAATAGAACCACCTGTGATTCAGGATGACTTCGAAAACAGCAAAATTCCCCCAAATTATTAATTGCAATAAGTTACACTCACTAATTAAAATTCATAAGTGTTCATTTATTTACTTATTATGGCAAAAGAAAAAGAAACAACACTGTTTCAGTGTTTTGAGTACTCACCGTGTCTGTCCGTGTATAAAATAATTTCTCCGAGAATAAAACTGACTGAGTTAAATATCCGCAGTCCTCTGTGTGGTATCCCAAGTTAGAGCAGCTCCGAGTCAGCAGCCGGCTGGAAGAGAGCTCTGCGCTATAATCCTCTTATACCAGCGGCTTCCTCCTCCAAACAACCCGGAAACAGGAACCACAGGGCGGCCAAACTGTTCCAGAAAGCCTCTTCCACGCTTTATTTTCCTTTTTTATTTTAAATTATAGTCCGTTCGGTCTCTGTTTAGCGGCTGTCGTCGAGCTTCTCTCCTCTCTCAGCTCTGCTCTGTTCCCCCACCACACGGACGCAGCGCTGCTTTAAAGAGAAACGCTCACACGTCATCGCGCGTGGCCACCGGAATTCCCTGAGAGCTCGAGCTGTCACGGAGCCCCGCAGCCTGTGGTACAGGAGCTGCTCTTCCGCCTCGTCCTCCACAAGCTTTAATCACATCCACGCTTCCACACCCGAGTCGTGACCGAGCGCCGGACTCCAGGAGAGCCCAGCTTTGTGTTTCCGCGCCCCGATTCGGTCTATTTTTGGACCAGGAAGACCGTGACAGCACGAGTCTATGTAGTCTACTATTAATAGACCACTGGAAAAAAAAAATCTATAAGGAATACTACTGCTATTGACACTATTATTTGTTCAGCTCACTTAGTCCATGTTTGAGGTAACGTCGATAAATAAGGCATAACATTATGACCAACTGCCTAATAGGGTGTCGTTTCCTCCTTTAGCTGCTCAGAGAGCCCACAAACATCAAGGTATGTACTCCACTAGATGTCTAAATATTTGATGTGCTCTCTGGTACCAACATATCAGCAGCAGATTCTTAGATGTAACTTTTCTTACTTTCCAGTCATTAACCATAAAGTTAAGCACTGAAGCAAAGTTAACCAAAACTCAGTTATATCATGCTGGTACTTAACAAAACCCTACCAACCAACCAATCATCCATCCGTCCATCACCTCACCAAGAATTCATCTAGCTGATCCGCTAAGCGAACACTAAAATGGTATTCAGTAGCTAATGCTAAAGCAACTATGCTAATAGCCACCATGTGTCAATAACATAAAGTGTGCAACAACACAGGTTATTTTATTGAGATGTTTGCCCTCAAAAGAACCAAGTTATTGCAAATTTACATTAATTTAGCAGGATCTAACTGTACTAAGCTTTTCCAAAGTTAGCATTAAAAAAAACTTAGCTCAGCAATTAGCATGTAGGGTGATTAGCGGAAGTGTGTCCACCACTGATAATAATCAATAAGATTATCTTTGAACTTAAATTTTTTTCATTACATATTTATTAACATTGACTTTCATGTGCATTTCAGCAAACTATTCCTTCACTTAAAAGGGACATAGATTACATCAACACATTGCTTTTATTTATTTACAATGTGTCAAGCTTTCAAAATCTAATTGCAACAAGACCAATCACTAAATATTTTTCAATACTCAAGAATTATTTACACGTTCAGGATTTTGAACATTAGCCTTTTTCTTTCCTTTTTCAAAAAGAGGTTTATTAAACATATCTTATTTGATAAACTGACTTATCTCTGAACAAATTTCAGCCAACATCACAAAACTGTTGCAACAAGCCCATAAACTGGATGTCAGAACAAGTCAGGATGCTGCAGTGAAACCACTACTGTGAGTCATCAGAAGTTACAATAACTACTATTGTTATTGTTATTCATCACCAACTAAGCAATTTTTGTTTTATTGCATATTGTGGCAGTTTGTGATTTTGGTAATACACATAGCAAAGCTGATTTAATAATAAAATAGCTCATCAATTTCAGCACTCATGTTTCAGCAGCTGAAACCTTAGTAAACTTTAGTATCGTTCTGCTTGTTCTTCAGAAATTAAACTATTAACTGAAACCAAACATAATTTACTCGTCTTATGGAGGACGAGGCAGAAGAGCATAATTTACAAATCTTTAACCAGGCAGCAATGAATATATAATATCTGTTGTTTTAAATTCTTAATGAAATGTTATTTGTCAAATATATCCTACAGTAGAATGAGCTAAGATTGTTTTAATCAACTTTCTGTTATAATTCCTCCTAAACATTAGTTAATGAGAATTAAATAAAGGTTTATATCCTCTTTTTGAATTGGCTGTCAAGTAATTGAAACATAATATTGAACTATATGATTGTTTCATATAGGTCCTACACAGCAAATGCATTTAGTTTATCAACAGCCAAATCACATATAGATGACAACATAGCAATATGGACAAAAGAATAAAAATTGTCCACCATGTAACGTACAAACAAGCATTTAATAAAAACAGAGTCTCTCTCTCTTTCTGGGACCGGAAACATTGGTTCCAGCTTTTCCACGCCAAAGAAACCATCCATTACTCTGTGATATTGCCAATGCAGCACGGTGGTCCGACCGTCAGAACGTGTCACACACCCAAACACGCGCTCTTGTAGAGGTTATATTTAGCAAGCCAGCAGGAGAACAGGAGGCAAAATTAGTCTCCACAGGAATGGTGGAAGTGTGTCATGGATGATGCTGAGGCGATGACTTCAGGGTAGAGTACAGACACACACACACACCCACAGTTTATTTATGACCAGAACTGGGCTAAAAAAAAAAAACAAGCAAACAATAAATAAGCAATGTGTTATGAAACATCTCTGGCTCAACACAAGGCAGTGATGCAAAGTTCAGCCTCTCAAAGTTCATGTTCAGATGACTTGGCTTGTTTCTGTGTGCCTGACAGACGAAAAATCTACATGGTTTGTACTGTATGTTCTACCAAGATGGATCTAGTGGTGAGCCTCTCAGTGCAGTCATCTTTGGGAGAGATAGTCTAAACATAGAGGATTAGAGCGAGGGTGAATAAAACAGCAGCTGCGTATATTTCTAAAATTAAAAAAGAAGGAAAAAAGGCCTGTGTTAGAGCTATATGGCAATATGCGGTTTATGAAAATTGGGTTATAAAGCTCCAGATGTATAATAAATGCATCCAGCTGCAACCATAATGTTATAATGATTGGTATGTATATTATAAGTCAGCTGCGAGGATATTTTATCGCCTCATCTGGAAGCAATTATGGCATGAATTGTTCCTTGCCATAATTATCCACCGTAGAGCTGTAAACTAGTTCATTATGTTTCTAGGCGATGGTATCTGCAGCCTCCTGTTTTATTCATTCATCCACGGTTTGTTCTTTTCATCCATTGGTCTGAAGCAATCACGTTCGACAAGTCATGCTGTTGGTTGTAAGCAGCCAGTTTCTTTTCTTTATGCAGGTCATGAGATTGATTCATATCTTTCATGAAGAGTGCTGATGAAGCATTTCTGGTATGTGACTTTGCTCAGTGTGTTTGCAGTGTAAAAAGTGTACTGAGAAACAGGGACACTATAGGTTTCTCAGGAGAAGACGGACATTTCAGTTTAATAATCTTGTTTAGACCATTTTAGAGTGTGAACTCAAAAGCTCAGCTTAAATATGCCTTCTTGTCTCAATAACTAGAAACAAGAAGGCAGATAGATATGCAACAAGGGAGGATGGAGAACAAATGTTGTAGGGAATGGATGGATGGTTTTCAAGACTGATGAATGGTTGGACGGATGGACAGACAGACGGATGGCTGGTTTTCAGGGTGGATGAACGGAGAAATTGTTTTCCGGATGAATAGATGGAGGGTTGGTTTTCTGGATGTATGGATCGATGTTTCTTCAGACTAATAAGTGGATGAATAGGTGGATAGATAGATGGATGGATGGATGGATGGATGGACAGATGGTTTTCAGGGCGGATGGATAGATGAACAGTTTTCTGGATGGATGTTCGGTTGGTTTTTAAGGCGGATGAATGAATGGATGAATGATTTTCAGGGAGGATGGATGGATGAATGGTTGTCAGGATGGATGGCTCTTTTAGACATTTGGATATTTTCTATGCATTATTTTGCTTTGAGCATTATTTCGACCTAGAAACCCCTGAATCTCAAATTCCAGACTTTTCCAGCTTGCCTCAGTTCGCTGGAGAGACCATCAGCTCTCTGATATGAACAGGAAGAGGATCACTGATTGATGTGGGACTGGGTGGGACCCTCACATGCCACACGCATACACACTCAGCTTCCTCCAGCTGTTTCCTTCATTAACATACCATATTTGTATATAATACCAGTCTTGGGAAATTAAATTCTCATCCTTCCTGTCCCACAACAAGGGAAGCCACGGCATTGTAGTCTGTCAGGAGGTCCTAAATATATATATGTATGCTACAGGAAGAGACAATAAGGACGGAAAGCGAAGTGTTTAAGCCCTTCGAGCTTTAGTGGGAGGCTAACAGCCCCGCATTCATATGTATAAAGAGACCATGCAGATGTTTGTGTGTGTGAAGAGGGAAGGACTGTAATTACAGAGATCAGAGACCAGGACAACCCAGTTCTCACACTCCAAATATACAGCACAGAGCTGCTCTCTCATGGGTACAAGCCCTAAAAAATTCCCTTCATTCCATCCACACATGGTTAAAAAATAAACCGAACACTGATGAGGTCCAGACAGCAGAGCAAGAAGGAATGCTAGAGCTTCGCAGGGCTGGGAGGATCTCTGTGTTCTTGCAGACATAGGAGACCTTTCTGGTACAGATGGTACTTCTCGGCCTCCAATATGTAGGATTATATTTGTGTGTGCATGTGGCATAACGTGAGTCAGATCCTGGGTACACCGAGAGACCGGCAGACACGATAATAATCACCTCCACACTCCCTCCGCGAGGAGACAGAGCCGCACAGGCGCTCAGACACTCAGACGAGCTGCAGCACACCCACATGTAGCTGCCTGACTGCAGCGCAGCGGCTCTGATAATTAAAGCCCTCGTTCAGGGAGAGAGGCACCAACAGGGAGCCGAGCTGCAGCTAATCCTGACTGCAGCACTACGATAAGCTAAGCACAGCAGTCCTGCTTAATACACTCACTTTCCCTAAAATTATGCAAGACAGTCAGAAAAGTAACGCGTGTGCAGAGCTCTGAAAAGGAATGCATTACTGCTTATGCTGACCGACTAATTTATGACTTTCTTGTTGGAAAAAGTAGGAGCACAAAAAATTGTTGTGTGCAGCAGGTTACTGCTTTAGCGTGTAAAACTATGTCTCCACATTTCTGAGGTCTCAAACTCCGCTCTATAAAAAACTTGCAGATTGTGTTGCTGTTCGTTAGTCATATAAATCGTGATATGATGACTGAATCTGGTTTGTCTCTTGCAGAAAAGCAATCTTATGTTTAGACAAGAGCTAATACCTAATAAAATACATGGGATTATCAACTGTTGCACTTTAAAAAGGGAGAACAACATCATCGTACAAATATCTCAAGAAATGGACTCTAGTTACTCATAGCAGTTCATCAACTACACCAGTAAGGACAAAGAAGGGAGGTAAAAAATGCTTTAAATATAATATTATCAACTCAACACACTGAGTTGATCACTGAGCGATCATGCTGTGTTGTAATGGAAAGACCAAGATGCTATCTGCTAATAAATTATTACAGATCTTGATTTGTTATTTCTGAAACCAAAGTAAACCTCAGTTTATTTCTCCTGGTGGTTGAGTATTTTGATGAATCACAGTGGCCATAGCTGCCCACGAATAGCTGAAATCCTCAAATACTTCAGGCCTCCAAATATACCTTATTATGCATTAATACACAGAGTGGAAACTTCACACTACCACAGAAGCTATACGTTCTTCCTTACCTATATTTAAAATGGCACATCCAGTCAGCTGCAAAAATAATTAATGGCGCTCCTGGATTGGCTGCTTTGCAAACTCTAGCCAATAGCATCTAAAGTATTTCAGCTTCCAAAGCTGCATTTTCTTTTCAGTATTTTAGATATGCTCAATGGAAAAATAATTTGGAGTCATGTTCCAAAGAAAAATCCCCCAATAGAGTCCACAGTAATGAATATTTCCATTAATATTACGACATCTATTGCATAAAATCTCAACCATATTGCCGTTACTTTTGTGTCAGCCTATAAATGTACAGTAAAACTAACACCTTAGTAGGTAATTATAAAGAAAAAAAGAGGAGATGACAGTATTTTCTCAGAGTCACCAAGCTGTTTTGCTCGAATGCTGCAAACCTCTGAATGATGAAGCAAATCATTCACCTTCTTCCCTCCAGTGAAAGCTTTGAAGTTCAAAGACATGGGATGTTTAATGCCTGACTCAGATGCTTTTCAAGCACGTTTCGCTGCAGGACAGTTCAGACTAGCAGAAGAGTTTGTTTTGTGCATGAATGAGACTGCAAAGATAGCAATCTGCTAACACCTTATGATTCTACACCCCACCACCTTCTCAGCTAATGACTATGTGTGAGTAATGTGCTGTTTTTACTCCTACTATTCTCTTACTCATTTTCGCACTTCTCACCCGGCTTTACCTCTCTTACCTACACACTGATTTTTTACCACACAACAGGCCTAAACTGGAGAAAGCCTTCATCAGTAAGGAGGACAGGAAAGTAGAGCTGTGTTTGGAATAATTAAAGAGGACAATTAGCAGATAACATTAGCCAGCTGTTTCTGCCTTTTGAACACCATTCAACTCTCGCCAGACTTTATAAACATTCAACAAATAATCACAACCACTTCCCTTTACACCATTGGTTCAGTTCATTCAAGTTTAAAGACATTTCAATAAAGTTGGTGTCTGGACTTTCACATTGATTCTGTGTGTTCGGGATCATTGCCTTGCTGATGTAGTTTGGATCTACAGTACAGACCCAAAGTTTGGACACACCTTCTAATTGAATTCAATTAGAAGGTGTGTCCAAACTTTGGGTCTGTACTGTACATTCAGCGGTTATTTTGGTCTTGTGTGGTAAAAAAAAAGCTGGATTAGAGCCCAAATGATCATACCTCCACTACTGTGCTTGCCTGAAAGTGTTTCTTTGTATTTGCTGTTGTTTTCTGCTAAAGCAGAAGTGTTTTTGTTCTTGTTAGGTTAGATTTAAATCTTTTTAGAACCTGATAAGAATAAGATCTTCTTTATTACATCCTGAAACAACACTAGTGTTGCTTATCAAATGGTGGATGTGTGCACAAAACTAACACAGCTTCGAGTCCTCTAAAAGGGCCTTACCGAGTGACTGTAGGTTAAGTCCTTGCTTTTCTACTCTCAGGACCTTTGGGCCACCATGGCACCCTCCAACCTCCTGAAACCAAAACAAAGAAGAACACAGGTCAGGTGTGATAAACCACAGATGCCAAATTATACTACATATGACGCCAGAAAGATGCGGCAGGCAGCAGTGTGAAGAAGAGTTTATTCTTTGTCATATGGTTTGTATCTATATGGGTGCGTGACTCGATGTGGTCATGGCGCTGTTGGTATGTCGTCGGTTTTGGCTCATGAAACCACAGTGTGTGTTGGTGTGTCAGCCAAACAAGCGCCTGGCCCAGCGCTGTGGCCATCTGTATGTGTGCCGTCCGGTCAGTGAGTCATCGTGTCAGTGCTGGGTTGCAGGCCAGAGAACAGGTGGCACACTGGCGTAACGTCCCACCCCCAGCACACACCTCCACACACACCCTGAGAACACACACACACACACACACACACAGCACCTGCAATGTGCCAAAGCATTAAGACAAACAAGGCTACAAACACACACATATTTCATACAAATAGGTTCTTACTGCTCATGTTTTCAAGCAAAATTCATCCATAATTATATCCCATACTATGAAGCAAACTAACAATTTCAAATTAAATAAAAATAGTGCCTTCTATTCTAATAATTTGTGTGTAACTGCTGTCATGTCTTACATTGTCAGACCTCTCTTGTTCCTTTTATAAATAAATGATGAGCATTCACATCAGGATTCTGAAAAAACACTGTCCTGAATGAACGCTACTCCAATCTAAAAATGATGAGAAAGATTAATATTGGCCATCAACCCGATCATTGCATGTATCAAAAACAATTGATCATTATATTCATGGCATTTTGATGCAATGTTTCCTCCAGAACCAGCAGCCTGAGTGCCCTTAAGAAGTGTCATATCCATGTATATAAAATTAAAACCTTTAAATAAATTAAGTTTAACTTTTACATGTTAATGAAAGGTCTTAAACTTTGTCAATACCGACAAAATCTTA
Organism: Gambusia affinis; assembly: GCF_019740435.1. Classification (NCBI taxonomy): domain Eukaryota; kingdom Metazoa; phylum Chordata; class Actinopteri; order Cyprinodontiformes; family Poeciliidae; genus Gambusia; species Gambusia affinis. The sequence goes on from NC_057885.1 coordinate 18,892,766, forward strand.
TATATTCTATGTAGTGTTTTTCTCAAGACTTTTTGGTGAGGCAAAAGTTTGAGTCGATATTTTTATTGTATTTTGTGACTTGAGGTAGTAGTAGCTAACTCCAGCTAGCTGTGAATATTCTTTTGCTAACTAGTCAGAGGCTTAGCAGGTTACTTAGCGTCTTTCATTGTTAAGTGCAAATTTATCGCCATTCGGAAGACGTTCTTTTTTGCCACTGGCTCACTTCTGTTGCCAACCCTTACGATGCTTTGTCTATTATTTGCAAAAAAAGCTTTGCCGTACCGGGGTAAAGACTATAGAGAGTCATATGCAGTGTGAGAAGTTCAAAGCTGCTGCCAAGAGCAACAAACACACCCCAGAAATGTCACAGTTTTGATCTCCTGGCATTGCTAAAGCTCACCAGAAAACCAACACTGATCTAAGAGCAGCATTTCATGCGACACAAACTCTGAAGTCGGAGGTTTAGTGGACTTTAAGCACGGTGGTCAACTGCCAGTCTTTCCTACTTAAGAATTTTATTTCGACAAAGTTGTTACCATGGAGGGAAATACAGCTGAGAAGGACAAGAAATGGAAAAGAACTAGAGGAAGGAGAGCAACCGATGCAGCTATGATGACAAAAAGGAAAAACAATTAAAAGAAGGAATGGTAATTGATGTCTTCAACTGATGTAAGAATGCAACAATATCTATAATTAATCTCACAAGGAGTACAATTTGTTCCTCTTTAGTTTTCTGTATGTACGTACAAATAACATTAAATTTTCTTTGTGCAATTTTGTTGTGATACAGGTCTTAAATTCAATTCATTGTGGCCTTAAAAAGTCGTAAATTTGAGTTGGTGAAACCTGCAGAAACTTTATTAACTCCACTCAATGCATTTCTATCACTTTCATTTTTAATGTCTGAATGCAAACAAATCTCAAGTTTTCTTCCAAAGCTCCAGGTGATTTCTGATGCCTTTGCGTGCCAAGCAAACCCACAGGGCATCTTTACACTACTCTACCTTTCCTGTCTTTCTTCCACTTCTTCTCATGTTCTACCTGCAGGGCTGCACAAAAAAACACGCCCACGCAGCGCCGGCCTCCATATGCTTTCCTATTGAAGCAGAGAACAGAACAGCTTGTGCCGAGTGTGCGACAGTTGTGTCAATAAGAGGCAGAAATAGCTGGCTCAGCCTTCGCCGAGTTTGCAGCCTGGTGGCTAAGATCCCGAACCTTTGAACCAGGGGCCAGAGAGCAAACTCCCTGAAGGGGCCACAGCTGTGTGCGTGTGTGTGTGTGTGTGTGTGTACGTGTTTTTGAAAGAACGTGGGTGCTACCTTAAAGAAAGAAACTCAAATGAGTGTGTGCTGAGGGTTGCTTGTTGCTAGGGTAAAATATCTTCTTTTATGACACATCCAGTAAATGTCAGTAGGTTTGACATTAATCACATGCAGTTGCATTCAAATAGCAACAGATTAAGATTAGATGTAAGAGTGCGCGCGTGCGGGTGTGTGTGTGTGTGTGTGTATATGAGAGGTACCAATAGATAGAATGAGCGATAGCAAGATACAGAAAGTGGTGTTTATCTTTGGTCTGTAAAGGTTAACCAGTGGGAGCATCTCCCTTTGACATTAACCAGCACAAAAAGGAAGGCAGAAGGGTGGAGCAACAAAGAGCCGGCAGAGACAAAGTCGGAGTGAAAAAGCCGAGACTCAGACAAAAAAAGCGGCCTGAAAAAGATAAGAGGGTGAAAGCAGAGGAGATTTCCTAAATGCAGACAAAGGGTTGTATTTAGTTGCCACCCAACCTAAAATCGAACATTGTGTAAAAACAGATAAAAAGATCAAAACAATCCAGGAATAAAGATCTAGCTCAAAATCTGTATGACTGATCCGATGCCAAAACAATAAACAGTTTTAAAGTAGACAGAAGGTTATTATGACAAAAATCCAAAGAGCTCAAATTCAGTCAAACTTTAATTTTTTTTTTTTTTTTACATTTTTAAAAGAATTTCTTTTAGCAGATTAACACAGAGACCTTTCACCCTGCAAGTCCAATCTTAGATAAGCAAAGACAACAAAAGAACAAATGTTGAATTTATTATTTAAAGGAGGGCTTTGCAGGTATTAGAGACATCTAGTGGTAATTCACCAGAATACAATCAAATTAGTACAGCCCCTCACTCTACCTTTTGCCTTTTATGAAAAAGAAATCAAAGAGGCTTTTTTGACACAGAAGAGTTCCTGGAGCTGAAACATATCTTTACAATTCATCAAAACAATACCAAGAAAAATGAGCACATACTTAAAAACTGGCTTGCTTACTGGTACAAAAGGAAAGAAGGCAGGAAGGAAATGGTAACAGTTCAGACAAAATGTGAGTCAAGAGGCGATCTGACCACCATCACATCAAAACATCAACCTGCAAAGCCAGTTTAGCCTTTCCTACCACTACCTCGTTTAGTGGGTTAGAGGCCTCAACTTCCTTCCATACATTAAACATATATGGCAAGAAACCCTTCGAAAGCTGGGTCAAGTCTTTTTTGAAACACGGACGCTTCAGAACCATGGTGAAAATCCACCTTAAGAAAACAATCTTTCTGGCGTGCTGTGGTGGCGTGGGGGATGGCGCGACCCACATTTGGAGGCCTTTGGTCCTCGACGAGGCGGTTGCAGGTTTGATTCCCGGACCCGGCCGATGTTTGCCGCATGTCTTCCCCCCTCTCCTTCCCCTTTCCTGTCAGCCTACTTTCAAATAAGGGACACTAGAGCCCACAAAAAGACCCCCTGGTGGGGAAAAAAAAAGAAAACAATCTTTCAGGTCACTTGGTAAACCACCATCCTAAGAAAACACGCCTAAGTACTTTTGTGACAGAAACAACTTATCTCAACGCTACACCTGTAGATGTCTTACCTCAAAATCATACACAGACCTTCAAAACCAGTTTTGCCACCCTCTGTGGCAACAACTTTTCTTTGCAGGATTGTTTTTATAAAGCTAGTTTTTCAAACATGGATCTCCTGTTTAAAGTCACGCCACTGCACCACAATTACTATTAGGTTCTTTGTCTAGGCCTCTTCATTTTGGTTCCCTAGAGTGATTCAAAGCCAAACCCACTGGTTTGGTGGTATGTTGTTCTTTTTACCCCCCAAAAGCTCTTAGGTTTTTGCCATAAAGTTCTGCTTTTGTCTCATCAGTCTACTAAATATTTACTTAAAGGTCTTGAGGATCATCACGATATTTTGGGAACAGGATATGTGTAGTTATTGCCTTGGGATTGCATGGAGGGCTTTACATGTTCTGGGTTCTTCTGTAGCCTCCCAGATGAGTATTTGAAGGCCTCTTGGAGTAACTTTTGGAAGGTCACACTGTTCCATGTTTTTTTAATTCGAGGCTAATGGTTCCCAGATTTTCAAAGCATTGAAAGAGGCTTAGAAATGGCTTTACAAACCTTTCCAAAATAATAGATCTAAACAATTTAGCATTTCCTATCTGTTCTTAAAATCCTTGAGATTAGGGAATGATGTGCTGTATGTAGCCTACTTCATTTTGTGATGCAGGTGATTTCTTGATTTATCCATTCTTGACATGTTGATCACATTTAATTCATAAGCTAGAATGAGAGCCTTTTATTTTCCGACCGAGTCTGACTGATTTATATAGATTTTTGACTTAAACTTAATCATCTCTGCATATATTTTTTTTATCATTGTTCTATTCTAAAATTGGTTTCAACAGCACTGTGCACGTGGCATAAGCAAACACTGTGTCCAACCACATCTCTTTCACCACTAATGTTTATAATACCTTGCTGTAGAGATAAAATGAACACCCTACGGTACATTGACATGCATTGTTTAGCATGTGTGAGCTTGCATGGCGTGAGGAAGGTAGCCATGTTTGAGCTGCTCTAGTCCTGAGTCACTGCTGATTCAGCAAGGCTCTTCATGTTGGGGCAACAGGCTTCATACTTACACTGAGTTGCTATGAGGTGGTAATAGATCACCGACGTTTCTTCCTATAAGCCCCAATGCATTCACCATCTACTCATCTGTGTCTCTACTTGTTTGTTTTTCCAAGTCCTTCAGAAGCACCGAGCTCACCAGCTTTCAGGCAAATATGAAGGAGTTGCTTCAGGCATTAGCGAGCTAATCAAGAGCGAGGACCTGTTTTGCAAACGAGTAATCTCTTGGTATGCCATCACACCATATCCTGAAGGTGTGCAAGAGATTTAGACTCGGGTAAATGCACACATTTGTAGGATTGCTATTGGATGACAAAAGGAACTGGTTGCTCAGATGCTTAAAAACTGATCTGCCCCTTTGAATTTGGCTTTAAATTGGGTGTTGGCCGTGTTATTTTTGAGTGCATGCACGAGAGAGGCTGACGGTCTGCTTTCCGTCCTGCTTGCCTGTAAACATGCGTGCATTTGGGCGGCCAGAGCTGGCAGAGGAACAGACAACGCGGAGGAGAGCAGCGCTGGCTGTGGTTGAGGATGTTTGGCTCGGTGAACTTCTGCCACATGGCTTCGCCAAAAGGTCATGGTCAAAACCAACCCTAGTTCTCAAAACCAAAACTCCCACACTGACTCCCACGCATGAACACGCGAGAAGCTGATGGCTGTATGAAGTGACAGACAAGGCAGACAGTCAGACTTCCTTGTCGGGGACAGGCAGGAAAAAAGAAAAAGAAAAATGACACCCACGTGAAGAGGGGGAGGGTGACAGACGAGGCTGAGTCGAGCCCTGCGACGCACGGCTGGAGAGCGTCTGAAAATCGCCAGAAATGAGACAAAACGACAGAAAACGGGGAAGTGGAGAGGACAGGAAGGAGCAGTTGGTAATAAATCTAGTCTAGACAGACACTAATGAAAACAGGCTGACTGTCAGAATCAAGAGCTGTGAACGCCGCGCTTGTATGTGCGAAAGCAAAGAAAGGGGAGATTTAAGCAAGCATGCCTAAATAGGGGCTTTATGAAAATAACCCTTTTACCCTGGATGATCCTTCACACATAAACACATACAAACGTATTCACACAGCAGCTGAGCAGAGGGCATCCCTCACAGCTGTTGAAAGCATTCGGGGCAGCTACACCAATGACGTCAATTCTCCAAATAAAACGCTGCCTTAATCGTCAAACTCCTCTGAGTCTTTTGTTTTGAAAAGATCAAGTAACCCAAGAGAGTGCAGAGAAATAGAAACATCAAAATAAACCACTTGATTCCAGATATTTACAGCTCAGCATACAAACACAAGGGGATTTCCTCTACTTTCCACCTGTTGAGGAATCTGAGTGTTTTAGAAATTCACCAGAATAAGTATCTGTAGTAAAACTCCAGGAATCTAACTGACAATCGCTTGTTTGCTTCTGTTTGTACTGATTACAAACTTTATTGACACAAAAACAATTTCAACCTCGAAACACAACCCTGTGCAAGCTGCTGATTTAATTTTCAGCTTAAAACATGATTGCTGCAATTATCGGTTGTGCCTGAGCCTGTTTCAAAAGAACACGCAGTCTAAGAAACAAGCCCCAAGGCATCCCAGCAATATAAACACTTTTTTTAGAAAAAGAGGAAAGTAACACTTTCCTCAAACATGACAGATGGCTACGATAGTACCTCGTGGAAAACTAACTTTCATCACTTTTGAACTGAAGGATTTCTTGTGCAACCTAAATAAAACACATGTTGGCAGATTAGGGGGTTAGTTTATGGAGATGGATTCTGGATTGCTTTGGGTTAGAGATGCACCAATGTTCTAGCTGATCACAGATTACCAATCTTTAAAACAGATACCAATATTTTTGTATGAAAAATTGGCAATCTAATATTAATGGACTTTGGATTGCTTTGGGTTAGGGTTCAATGATTACTGATCTTGAAAAAGCCAATACCAACATTTTTTTTTAGTATGAAATGTTGCTAAATATACCAACAAAGTTGCTGAGTTGACAACAGCGGGGTGACTATTGTAAACATGCAGCCAGTCTGTCAATAGTCCTCTCTCACAGGACAGTAAGAGAGGACAGGTTGATTTTTTAGGCCTTTGCTGAGGTAGATAAGATCAGGGGATAAGACTGGGTTCACGCGTATGTTTTGTTTGATCTCCCAAAATTAAAGAAATTGGTGCAGACAAATAGGTGCACCCTTACTTGGGGTTGATTTGTTGGTAACTATATATATAGTGATGTTTCAAGCATTAAAAGCTTGTTTCAGGTATTCCAATGTCATCTAAATTAGACTTACATATAGGCTATATATGAACCTTAGCTTTATTTTACTATATCTACCACTATTCAGAGGTGGGCTTGTTGCTGGACTTTCGATTACTGCCACTTTGCCTAAAAGCCAAGACACACCGCTTGCATCAGACTCTTCACGCTCCGGTCTGATTTTTTTCTAATGTACAGGCTATGACCCGACGGCCCATCTATGGAGCACCGGATTTGGGAGATTGAGTATTTACGAGAGAGTACAGTATGTACCAGATATCCCGCCAGCATAAGCACAAACCGGTACATCGGTGGCTGCTCAAACAAGATTGATGTTTCACTCAATTTTTCTTAGCTCCTACCATGGCTCACTACACTACTTTTATTGCTAGAGATAGATTTTTTGTTTGTATTTCCCCCCAAAGTGGATCTGCTATACTTTGTTTCATACTCCTGACAATTGCTGCATAGTCCAGAGACGAGGTTGCAGGGAATCAGTAGCGGTCTGTGAGGCTCAGTATTGTGATTCCTGCGTAAATCATCCATTTCAATTTTCTGTCATATAGGATGCCAAATCGGATCAATTGTCTTGACCTTAAATCAACTGCACTTAATCATAAGGTCAAAAACTGCAGAATTCATTGTTTCATTAATTACTGCATGTTGTCAGGGTTCTCAACAGGCAAAGCAGCCCCATACCATCAAACTACCGTCATGTTTGATGGAAGGTATTGTCTTTCTCAGAAATGCTGTTCTAACTTAATGCCAGATGTAAAAGTTCACACACCCTTAAGAAAATTCAGTCTACATATTTTCCCGAAAGTCTCGGGAATCATTATGACTTTTTTTTTTTTGACAAATGTGAGACAGGTCTTTGTTTTTTATGCCAGCAGTTCTTCTGGCATAAAAAGAATGCCAGAAGAACTGGCACTTTTCCTTTTGCCCAGTCTCTCTTTATTTTTGTGAATCATGAACTCTGAACTTAACAGAGGAAATTAGGATTAAATGTTGTTCTGGGTTCTCTTGTGACTTCATATAAACGAGTTGTCGAAATATGAGGTAATTTTGGTAGGCCAATCACTCCTTGATGGGTTTCTAACGGTTCCAGGTTTTCCTCTTTGTGGATAATGAGTTTCACTGTGGTTTGATGGAGTCCTAAAGCCTAAAGACCTTTACATAGTCCATAAGAATATAACATTTGTTCTGTTTTAGGGCAGCGAGAAAATTAATCTGTCATCTTTTTCATGCAGCCCTGTTTTAGCGAGTTCTCACAGCTTGTTCTTTGCACATTGTTAGGGTCAAACTTTCTCACATGGTATCCAAAAACTATTGTGTGGTTGGTCAGAACACTGAAATATGTGGTTTATTTTGGGGAAGTGGAAATGTTTTCATTTTCTTGTAAATCCAGCCCAGGTGATCTGCACTTATACTTTTATTGAAGTGTGTTGCCAATTTTAGACGAGTTCTATGAAACTGATTTATTGATTATGTTTAACAATAACGAAGCCCGGGTGTTACTAGTAAAATGCAAAAATTGTGGTTAATCAGTTAAGTCTCATAAATGTTTCACAAAAAGAAGAAATTTAAACACAAATGCTCAGAATTACATTGGGCCACTAGCCTAGATAACGCCAGGTCAGATGTGAATATATTCAGCACAAAGTATAAACCCGATGTCTCTGGGACACTGGATTCATAGTCTGCATACGTGAGTAGAGTTGTCAGGCAAGCCCTGCCAAGCCCACATACCTGAGCAGAGGTGCTAAACTGTACTATCTAGTTGCACAATGCCATTTAGCAGTCACATAAAACAAACAACACTTGCTCAGGTCTTTTTTAACACTGCTTTGTTTGTGTTCCCCATTTAAGCTGGAACGATTTCATACCTATTAAATATAGAAGACTAGACATGGAAAATATTTAATTTGCAAGTGGCAATCCTTTTAACAATGAACGTGTTTTGTGAGAAGAAGTGGTGTGAGGCGTAGTATGCAAAGTGTGCACAAGGGGATGTGTGTGACATGAGCCACATCTCCTACATCTGTTCACAAAGACCTCTTTATCTCACTGAGGCACATGTGATCCCCACATGGGGGCTCCCACCATCCTGAAAAGACCACACACGCAAAACGCACACATATGTACTTACAACGTGACAAACACTCAATCACTTTCACCATCATGTAAGCACACAGTCACATGATATATACATGAGTCGCCCGTGCTTCCCCCTCTTAGCTCCTGTGTCTCTTTCTTCAGTCCACGCTCCAAAGGCAACGTCTGCCTGTCTGTGATCATGCACTTCCTGGAAAAACCAGGCGCCACAGCAGCAAAGCACACACAGACATTACAGCTTTTAATAACATCATTAAATATTACACTGAGTAAGCATGCTTAAAATTTTTCCTTAGGTTTCCATATGTTGGACACCTCACCGGAGATTAAGAAATGAAATCGTACATTTACACTTAATATGTTGGCTAGATGCCTGTAGAAATAAAAGTGAGACTTTCAGTGGCTAGCTTTGTTTTTTTAGTAGTCTACTTGAGTGAAGTACTTATAAATATTCGGCTTCTTGCTTTCTACTTGTAGACATCAGTCTGAGTGATCTGAGGTTTGAGCGAGACATTCTCATTTACGGTAACATTTAAGCAAGAGTCAGGCTAATAACCACTGAGTCAAGCTAACATAGAAAAGGAAGCAATCACCAAGAGTAGAGACAATTTAATCAAATATCAAGCTAACATTTAATTAAGAGGTAATGCTTATTCAGTATCAAGCTAGCAGTTAGTGAGAATACAGCTAGCAGCTACAAGTGACGCTTATAGTAAATCCAAGAAACACCAGAGTTAAGCTTGCAACTAGTCATCTCATGCTAAGAGGTACTTGAAATAAAGCTAATAGAAACAAATCAAGTTAACAGATAATCCAAGTAATACCTACAACTCCTCAAAGTTAAACTTGATTCAGTCATGCTAATAGGGAGGTATAAACATTTTCTGAACTGGGTCTAGATATCTGCAGATTCTAGCTATTCACTGGTAGTTACTGTGAACATGGGGGTCCACTGTAAACCCAAGTAAACGCTAAACTCCACAGAGTCAGACTAACAGTTCCTAAGAATCCAAACAACAGTAAAACAGGAATAAAGCCAATAACTAATCAAAGGTCAAACCTGCCTTGCTAATAACTAGAGTTATTCAGAGTTTGTCTAACAGCTAATTAAGTCAAACTGAAAGCAAATCAGAGTTAAAGTGACACCAAATATGAGTCAGGCTAACAGATAATTTAAATAGAGCTACTCATAATCAAGCTAAAAGATATCCAGAGCCATGCTAACAGTTTTTCAGAGTAGTCACTATGTGATACAATCAAAACTGAAATAATTCCTTGAAATTTGTCTGAAGACTATTTCTAAACTTTATTAATTTTAGCTGAGATGTGAAAATTTGACATCCTAACTTACAGTTCTTCCTATTAAATGTTACACTGAGGCTGCAAATCTATTTGTGCTGCAATGGAAAGACTCTTCCGATCACCTTGTAATCACAGCTGTAATCCTCTTCCACAGGAATCCGTGAGCAGCCTGTCTCCTGAACACTGGAGACATTTGCCTACTTTATGCTAATGTCGCATTTGATCCTTCTGAGGTTGTCTTTACTCGAGGTGTGAGCGAGCATGAGCTCAACGCGCCTGTGTTTGTGTGCGTAAATGTGTCCTTGACCAGCTGCGCAGGGCAGAGGAAATGAGGCGGAACCCAATCTGGTCCACACCTGTCTCCTGAGGGAGGAGCCTGGAGTGGCCCCAAAACACACACACACGCGCACGCACACACACTTTCTTAAGTGCACTGTTCACGTTCTGTATGTGCAGATAGATTATGCATGTAGTCGTCAGCTTAGAAGCTTGGATCTAATATGCCGGCGTGCATATTAATATATGCACGCAGGCAGTTTTATGTTCCTGCATGCTTCATGAGAAAGCGATGCATTGATGTGCATGTGTGTCGGTGCTGTATGATGGAGTGAGAGGAAGGAAGGGATGCTAAGGAAGCGACGCGCATTAAATATAGAGGAAGAAAGGATGAAAGAAAGAAGAGGGAGGGGAATCTTCTTTTGGACAAAGAGGGAAGAGGAAAGGGGATGAGGTGGAGGAGCGAAGATGAAGAGATCCAGGATGACAGTCACAGACACACAAGGACAGAGAGAAAGAGAGAGAGAGAGATTGAGAGAGATTGAATTAGTAAGGGAGGGAGAAGAGGGGGGTTACTCTGGGACGCACGAACTCGGTGACATGACACAGATGCAGTGTGCTACTGAGAGGAAGAGGGGAGGGGTGGGAGAGCTTATGGATTCTACTGCTCAGCTATATTCTGCAGCAAGAGAGGAGGATGACCGAGTCACACTGAGAGCACTGCATTTAAAAAAACTCAATATGACACACTGACAGATTATATTTAGCTTAAAGCAGACAGACTGGTAGATTTAATAATCATCATCCTGATGGGTTGACTATTAAGCAGATTATTTGCCAGACCTAAACATCAGAAATTAAAATTTCTATACTTCAAACTCAAAGGCAGAGAGCAGGGCTACATTTTTTTTATTGCAAAGTCCTCCAGATGCAGCTACTTTCAGGAAATATTTACGATGATGTAAACCAGTGACTGAAGCCCGGATTTCAGAGGAGGCAGAGGAGATATTTACGAGTCTTCCTGACATTTAAACTGATAAGCCTATCAGGTGATGATAGAAGCACCGATTATTTCCTAACAATCCCACCTGGCAGACATGCTCAGTAGACACCAGACAGAAATCAAACTGTCTATCATTTAAGGTGATACACTATAAGGAATGGTCAACACTAAAGCTTAACGTGACCTCGATAAATTGTGGCGTTCATTATCCACAGTCGCACCCACTGTGGGAGAGGAGTGCAGTTTTAGATTTAAGTACATTAAAATATGGTGGTAAAAAAAATTACAAGGTTTGAATAAGCAATTAAAAACCCCATAAAGATTTCAAGTTCCATTTTTACCAGCTTGTGTTTTGGGTGTCATGGTTGCTAGGTAACAGGACAGACGCCAAAGTAACGGCGGAAATAAATCTAAAGACTAGATCGCCCGATTTTATAGTCACTAACTTCTGCTCTTTGTGGTCAAAAAAGGGTGACGTCTTTTACTCAAGGTTAGAATTACTTCACTGTATGGTAAAAAGACCCTAACCATGAAAAATTAGAACTAATTTCCAATGTTAAGTCATTTCCAAAGTTATATGTGTATGTAAAAGTTAAAGAATTAAAAAACAGAGAGAGCATTTAGCAGCTAAAACTCTCTCAATCAGGAGCCTCTGCTCCTGACCTGCATCTCTAGTATGGGAAAAATTTACAAGTGAGTTTTAAATCTTAGCCCCTGGAAAACTCCACACACTCCCATGCAGATTGAATCATGAAGACGACCAGGCAGCTACAAGCTCAAAGCTGCCTCATGGTTCTTGATCAAGCAGAAAAACATCAGCAGTGGCACAACAAACCAACATTTGTTGACATTTTTCAGTCAGGATTCAACATGATATATAGGACATTCAGTCATAATGACAGTAATAGAAAATAATATATGGACAGAATGTGCCCGTCGTCTCCAGCGTCTGTCTCTGTACTGGATGATAATTACAGAGACGGGGGTCACAATTTGACAGTGATGTTTAAAAACGTCCCAGCATTTTCATGCAAAGCAGATTCTGCACTCCATGCAGCGTATAGAAAGTGATATATAGCATCTCTGCTACTCAATAACACATACACCCACGCAGACAATTCATGCACATGATCTCATTTCCAAGTCCCATGCAGAACACTGTGCTTCCACCCACCCACACACACACACACACATCTATTTTTCTTCCACAACAGAATGCCAGAAAACATACATCTATGCACATGGAGGCTGAGTATCAGGTCCCCCCCCATCCCTCTTCCAACCCCAGATTCATTTCATCACCAGGCCGTACACCTGCCAGCCCCACAGCAAGGTCGCACACCTCAATTACCCCGCACACGCTTGCACTCGCATAAACACAGCCAGGCTGGGGAGATAAGAGAGGAGGGGACGAGAGCAGATTTCATGCTACCCTGAGCACTGGCTAGCATGCACCGGTGTTTCTGACATTTTATTTATGATGTGCAATGTTCTGTACCTGCCCTGTCTTCCCCTTCTTTATCTCCCTGTCTGAGTGTGTCCCTGCCTCAGACGACCACATAAATTGCTTTTATCAACCAGCCATGTGAGAACTAAGAGATTATAGCACGTGAAACGCACACTGCGCACGGAGAAATAGATTTAAGTGTGAATAATACAGCGAGCGCCTTTAATGCTAGATGATTATACTTTTAATCCCGATTTTAAATTAGACACTGTGTCTTTCCATCAGCTGCCTGCAGCAGTGTAATATGAAAGGTAACAATCATCATCTTAACATAACAGAGCCTTCAAAGCAGGCTCCAACTTGAACGCTAATGCATCTGACAAACGCAATCGTGAAACCCAGCCAAATTAATGCACTGCTGGTAAATACAATCCCTGTATTTGCAGTTCTACTGCTGCTCAGCCGTGCAGCCATGGGAGGCAGCCAGCTGTGTTTGCACTGTGAGCTAACATAGCTGCCATATGGCAACAGAGTACAGGACACCGAGCTCCTGGAAACTGCAAACCGTCTGCGCTCTGGCAGTGTGAAGAGCTCTGGTTGTGTTGGACACTTCTGAGGGAATTTTTTGTTTTTTTCTTTGCTTTTTTGCAGGGGGATGTTGGAAGACTCCAGTTCGAAAACCACCTACATGTTGGAATGTGGCTGTGAATGCAGGAGGGTGTGATTTCTTTGCAGTTATATTTAAAAACGGATCGTTTTGGATTTTTTAAAAGCGAGGTTCTGTTAAAACGTTATACGTTGTTATGCTAGTGTTATGTTTTTATAATGTAAAGCAATTTGAAGTCCATTGTTGATTAAATATATTACAAATAAACTTGTCTTGACCTTATTGAGCATTCACAACAATCAAACGTTTGGTGTTTGAAAGTATGGTTCCTTTGGGGAGGTGTGAATGCTCAATCGATCTATGATCTGGACCAAAAAGCAAACTCTGATCTATAGTGCATGGCATTCTGGGTAAATACATCCAAAGCTAACATGTGTGTCTAGTACTTTTGCTTGAAATGGCTTGTGGTATTTTACCAAAGACTAAAACAAAATTCTACAACCGCTAAAATCTGACGCTACTAAATTTGTGTTTGCTTTCTGTGAAGAAAGAAGTTGGACTCGGTGTCTTCTTCAGAGACTTTCGTGTTGTTTCCTTCATGTGTTGCTGAAAGGATTTGGTTCCTTTGACACAGTGCAGGTTAAAGCAAACTCCACCAGAAAAAAATTTAACAAATGTTGTGATTTTGCTCCCCATCGAAGAAAGTCTACCGGACAATCAGATGTGAAAACACCCTCAAATCTGACTATTACAGAACCTCAGAGAAATCTGCTGTTCAGTGAGGCACTTGTGATTGAGAGAAGAAGAGAAGATTGAGGAATCACAAAAAGGAGTGAGAAATGTCTGGAAATGAAAGAAAGGATTTTGTGTGGATGAATGTCAGATGTTCATTAAAGGTATAACAACATACTTCATCCAAATCTGACCGCCATTTGTAAAAACTAACCAGAGCGACAACAGCACACTAAACATAATGTTCAACATACCTTCCATGTCCTCCATTTTTACACTGTGCAGTTTGTGTCACATATAAATAATTGTACTTTTTGGATTCTGAACCTAACTACACAATACCCACTAGATTTGTTACTCAACTGTCAGGGAAAAATCACCCGAACTGTGTAGAGTAGCCCTAAAACAAGCAGCACTTCTAGGTGTTAATGGGAAAGGGCCACAAATGAAGACAAAAGAAAGTTATCAACTGCCAGTTTTTATATAAAAATATTTTAGACTTTCACCCCTCTTCAAAAGTCCTTCAAAAGCAGAAGCGGTTCGTCAGACAGAACCTGAGTATTTCAGTTCACTAGTGTTATTTCTGTTGGAATTTTAGGGCTTTACTGATTAAATTGGGGTGGTTGCAAAGGCAGAGGCAAAAAGGTGAGAGAAAACACACACAGAGAAGCTTGTAATTCAATACATCAGTGATAAAAATCTTGAGGGAGTAATTCAGGCTGTTTGATTGACCTCCACTATCGACCAACCACGCCCAATGTACAGTCATACAGACAATACTCACAAGCAGAAACATTAATAAAGATTGGTGGCTAATTCTCTGAACTTAAAGATGTATGATTGCAGCATGTGTATTGAACAATGCGGAAGTTTAATTCCTCCAAGGCCATGACTTTCAGAATGCTACAAGTTTAAGATGGGAGGAATGGGGATAAAAGGCAGGAAAAGGGGCAGACAGAAAGGAGAGACGACTGTGAACAGATAGGGGGTAGGATGCAGTGCAGAGGGAAGGTGAGGGAGGGCACAGGCACACCAAGGAGGGATGAAGGACTTCTCGACACAGATCGTGTTACATGTCTAGGGACAAACATCCACACTCAGACCCATAAAGGCCTGAGTGTACCCACTGGCCTCCAGACACAATCACCCAGAGAGACACAGCTATATCCTCGTAAAAACACACCCAGACAGACTCAGCTTTTACTGTTTTATAAGAAAAAGAGGCACATTTAGACTGCAGAGAAGTCTGAAAAACAAGGCTAAAAATGTCCAAATCCCGCAGCAGAATTATGCCCGATGTAACGTTTGACCCATACATGAAGAAGAACTGGAGCGAAAAGCGTTACTGGACGCACAAAAGCAGCGCTATCATAACTGTTACACAACGCAGAATGGTCAGGGTTCAGTGTGGAACTGGGTTAAAGGGAGGAGTGATGCAAGACTCAGGAGTGTACCAGAGGAAGAGCATAAAAGAAAGGGAGAAGAAGCATTGAAACAATAAAATCCTTGCAATCTAAGATGCACATGCACAAACCTGAAAGGTCCTGACCTATTACTCTTCCGTATTAAACATGCGTTTCCATAGAAACACAATCCAGCTAATGCATAACTGTTAGCCACCTGATCAATGGTGGTGACTGTGGGGTTACTAATAGGTCGTGGCTGATTTGTGCATGGCGGTTTCGCATGCATCATTTAAAAAAATGTCAATGAGCACTAACCTGATTACAGAACTTCAGCAGGTCCAGGGTATAAATTGTCGTATAGAACTGGCTTAATATTTGATATTAGGCTTTTATACACAATGAGAATGTCTGTAGATCCTGCAGACACCACATGTACTGGTGGGAACTTTTACACAGCTTCCCACATATTCCACTACAAACTCAGTTGCAGACACAGGAACGCTCACGTGCACACACATACACACACACAATGGGAATCTTTGGGTTGGAGAAACGTAACTCATAAACAAATAAGGGCAAAACAAAAGAGGGCACAGTAAAACCAGAAACCTTCAAAGAGGCGATGAGGGTTTGCTGGATGCAATTACAAAGCAGAGTAAAAGCAGTTGTGTCTCTGCGTCATTATGGGAGTCTGTTCTGTGTGCTACCCCTACAGATTCTGTTTGTTGTGGTATATATTTCTTGTGCTTGGTTTGCCGGGAGCAAAATCCAAAAAAGAGCAACAAAGACAGAGATTAGAAATTACAGAAGTAAGCTCATATCTGTTATATTTTACTACAATTTAATGTTACAAAGTTGGATCTTTTCATTCTTCTCTTCTTTTATCAAGACCTACAAAGAAATATGTATTCTTGACTACAACCTTTCTGCAACTTTTAACAGGCTTTTGCAAGAAATGCCTTAGAACTACACACAAGTCTTCTGATGACTAAAAAGCAGCCATAAAAATCGGATGTGCGTGCAAACACACCATTGTAACCACCGTTTATGGGCTGGCACAGAGGCTAATCGCACAATATCTGATCATAAAGCTGTTAGAGAGTGTGATGAATTTATATAGTCTGTCCAATGGAGACACTCCTCTCCTAATTGAAGCTGTAGTTACATCATTCACCAGTTTATTATGTAACAAGCCAGCTATTCTGTAGTGTTGTTCAAAAGTTTCATTAAACATTTTATGGCCTATATATGCACTATAGAGTCTACTAGGAGACAAATGGTTCAGTGAAAATACTTCATGTAAGTGAAAACAGACTATTTCACCAGCCTGAGCCAACCGAGCATGCTTATAGAAATAGTGGCATTCTAACATTATCAAGTAAAAGTAGTTAGCATTCGCATTTAAAAATTAAATGCTGCGGTTAATTTGTAAGTAAAGTGTAAAAGTCTGTCGTTTACCAGGAATGTTATCATGATGACACCATGAAAATTTATCAAGACCATGAAAAACTTTTGTAGCAGTTAAAATGTTGATACATGAAACTATGCTAATGGTATGGAAAGTTAAGCACAATAACAATAATCCAACAATAGAATTGGCATGCCTAAATTAGAAATATAAGCATTAATTAAAACATTTCAGTAATGTTTCCATGCTAGTGCATTGAAAACTTGAGCATGCTAAGCCTAACTGCACTCTAATATTAGAACTAGAAAATTCCTGAAGAAATTTAACTGGGGCCTGCCAAAGTGTGCCCGTCGGTTTGGACCCAGCGTTCTGATGCTAACAATTTGCATCAATGCTAAAGAAAGCTGCAATGTAATCAATAGCATGTGGAGAATCACAAGAATGTTAAGTAAGCTGGACATGCAACATTCAGTATGATAAAGCAAGTGCATTAGCTAAAATGAGCAAATATGCTAATATAAGCATAAATACTTTCAGTAGCATGTGGGGTATCATTAGAATGTTTACTGTCATTTACTTACTCCATTAAGTATACTAAACATGGCTAATAAGTCTGAAAAATAGAAAATAGCTTATTTAAGCTAAAGGCTAATGCTAATGAACTGCCTTGCTGCGCAAGGCAGTTCTAACCTCGGATAAACAGATAATGCAGAATGATATCACTGCACGCCTCCGCGTGCACTGTCCAGAGGGGCATTTTGAGGCTTTTATTTTGAAATTTGCAGTAAGCTTCATATTAAATGCCCACACTAATCCAATGTGTAAGAGTGCTTTGGATAAACCAGTCACATAAAGCCAAAAGAGCAATTACATGATGTAAAAATTCCCAAGGCTTTTATTTTGAAATTTTTGTTAAGCTTCATTTGAAAGGGTCAAAGTCATCCCATGTGTAACAGTCATTGGATTAAATCAGTCATATAACGCTCAAAAAAGCAATGACCTGATGTAAAAATTTTCAAGGGCTTTTATTTTGAAATTTTCAGTAAGCTTCATTTCAAAGGTAGACTCATCCCATGTGTAACAGTGACAGGGTTAAATTAGTTATATACAGCCCATAGCAGCAAGTTTTTCTAAAGGCCATCTCAGTCCTCCTCTGTTTTAACTGAACTAGTAGTTCGAACTACAGTGATGCGTATTTGAAGTCCTCAGCAGCTCTCCCTGCTCTGGGTTCCGTTGCCATGGTAAATAATCCTCTCTGCCAGCTGTGAGTGAGACATCCAGGGGGAGACAATTCTCTGTTTGAGCCAGCCAGTTTGACTAAAAAAAGCATGGCAAAAACTGTTTCCGTTAGAACCGTAATACATATTCGAAAACCGTTTGAAGCATATGAGAGGGCTATTTGTCGTCTCACATAGTCCCGCCATTCATATCTCTACCTCACTCACAGTATTAACAGCGATGAGATAAAAAAAGTGTGTGCCAAGGTCTGAAATTTATCAGAAATACATGGAAGTGAATCAGTGAGATCTGTCTGCTACCCTGGCGCATGACTTTGCTCTGAAGCACCTGGAGAAAACTGTAAGCGCTAGATAATTTTTGAAAACATTTGACCGGAGCAGGCACGCCGTATCAATGTCATGACCAAGTTTGATACCAATCATGCAATATTTGTGGCGTGAGGCGAGTTAAAAAATGATTTGGGGTCGAAATTTCACTCTGACTCTCACTCTAGCGGAGCGGCCTTCACACTCTGATTTTTCCAAAATCAAAAACTTTGGGTCGCTTAGAAAGAAGTTGTGGACAAACCATAATACATATTGACGTGCTGTCTTCACTTTAAAAGAGATCACGACGTATCTACAAAATGAAGTTTGAATGGCGTCTCTACATAAGGTTATGACACAGAAAATCCTCAAAAATAGGGTATTTTCAGGATTTACTGGTTGCCTCGTCCCCTTAATGACGAGACTTGCACCTGGTGAGCTCGTTAGTGATTTTGGGGTCGTTTTTGCTTTTTCGTCGCCATGGTAACTCCAAATCCACCAAAAGTAATAGCTCCCTTCCGAGCAGGCCGCACGTTTGATACCACTTTTGTGGGTGGGCTCGAGATGCGAGCCGCATTAACGGTAACGGAAGAATAATAAATAATACGTATTAAAGAAACATTCTATTGGGTGTAGAACAATAGGTGCCTGCCATGCAATGCATGGAGGCAGTGACTGACTTGCTTCGCAAGTCAGTCACTGCTCTCCTTATGCATTGCTATGGGCAGGCCCCAATTAGTATATAAATGTAGCTGTTACCACACAAATACTAAGCCTTGCAGAATATGTGCAACAATGTAATAATAGGATATGAAACAAATGTTTCTTAATAAACTGATGTTGACATGTAAAATACATGCTGACATGTAAAATATTTAACTCGCTAATGCTAACTACTAAGATTAGCATGCTAATACTAAAGTGTGTACTGTATACAAATAATACCAAGTAGTTAAAGCTATTTTTTTTTGGGGGGGGGACAGCATTGTATGATAACCTTAACATTAATGTGCTGTTGGAATTAGCATGCTAACAGCTAACATTTTAGATGCATCTCTCTGTCAGCACACCTGAATCACATAATTAGGTCATACATAGGGTTCAGTAGAGCAGCCCAACCATGGTACTTGTGGGGCCAAAAACCACAGTCACAAGTAAATAGCTGCAATCTGCAAATATTTGAGATCCTCCTCTAAAAACACATAATAACTACCTATTTTAACAGTTCAAACAACAAATATACCTTAATATGCATTAATATGCACAACAGAAGCTAGCATCTACAGTCTTTCTCATCTCCGCTCTTTGAGGTACAGCTAGTCAGCACCAAAGAAAATTAATGGCACTCCTGGATTGGCTGATTTGCAAACGACCGGCGATAGCATGTTCAGTATCGTTGTGCTTAGATATTTCAGTTTCCCAAGCTGCATTTTCTTTACAATATTTATGGCCTACAAAAATTCTGCGAATTGGGAGATTTTCCTCTAGTAATTTCGAGTTGTGTTACCACAAAAAAGTGGGTGAATAACTAAATGCCATTCAGTACTTAGATTCAGGTGTGTTATAGGACACCGGCTCTCAAGGACTAGAGTTTGACAGCCCTGCTGTAATGAATACAGAAATGTTGTAGTTTGGTCCGTCATGCATTCTTCAATGAATTTTAGCAAAAACAGATCATGCTAACCTATGTCAGCAACAAAATCATGCCATTTATCACTTCAGGTTTAGTAGCTTTCAAGTGAATCCAGCTGGCCTTTATTTCTTCAATATAGCCTATCTGGTGCAGCATTTTGAAGCTCTACCTAAACACAGAGGCACCTGCTAACCATATCTGCTTCTTAGAACTAAATATGGTGAACATGATGAAACGAGTGAGAGAACCAGTGGACACTTTAAACACAGCTTGAGCTGACTGGAAGCCATTAACTTGAATCAACAAACCATATATTTCCTCCAACACACAAAGAAGCCACATGCACTCTCAGCATATTACCTCTGCCACTGTGTGCATGCAGTCAGCTTCTCAGTATGGCTATTTTTATTTCATGCTCCTACACATCACTTCATCTCCAGTATTTCTCCCCCCTTCTTCCACTCTACCTTCTCTAGTAGTTCATAGATATGCCTGGCTTTTCTTTCCTCCGTCTTTAATCACATTTCTGTTTGGTTCCTTTGTCTTTCTCTCTCCCGGCTAATCATACACAGCTACCTACAGACGATAGCCTCTCTGTGCTAGATAATGGCTCCAAGGCCAAAACTAATCTCCTTAAGCCCTTTGACCCTACATAATTTAATTAGCCACCCCAGCCTTTTCATTTCTTCGAGTGAGGAATCAGTGCAGTCGTTGATAAAGCAACAGAAGAGACTGTTTAAAGAAGAATAGAAGGTGAAAGTCAGATTAGAAACAGAGGCCAGATCCAAAAGGAATTGGCACCAATTAATGATTAGTCTTCAACAAAGGGTTATATTGCAAATATGAGTTGTATATATATATATATATGTATAAATAACAATTTGAACCCAATCACTATCTTTGCAGTCCATATCTGCTCAAGCTTTTTGATTTCGTCAGTCAGCACATTACTTCACCTAAACAGATTTATTCATCAGTTAAATTATCAAAGAGCCATTTCTTTACACAAGCTTGTCTCAATATTAGTTGGACACGATCTGTTATTAGCCAAGCTCCAGACACAACCGAGCCACGGCGCCAGCCACCCAGCCGTCCTCCCCTCACCTCTACCCCTGAACCTCCTCTCCTCTTCTTTCCTGCCTGTCTGCTCCGCTCCCTCCCTGTTTTTGAAAGGCAAAACAACTCACCCATCCCCCTCTCTCTCTCTCTCTTTTTTGGCTTTTTTTTTTTTCTTCCCAAGGCAAGACGCTCAATCACCCTCCTCCTCCTGCTCATACCCCATTCCAATGAATGCACAATCTCCCCCTTCAGCTGTTTTGGGTGAGGGGGACTGCCCCAGGGCTGAGTAGGGGTAGAGAGGAGTGCAGCACACATGCACACACAATTTCAATCACCAAAACCACACTACCCTGCTACCCTGCATGTTTGTGCACATCTGCAGAGAAGCAGGGGAGCATGGTGGCTGACAGATAAGGGGGTGAGGGGAGTCATCCTAATGGCGCTCTGTGCAGGAAATGGCTTGTTGTCGAGCTTCAGAATCAACTGTCATCAGATGCAGCACGTCCATATTTATTCCTGCACTGGTGAGGCACACATTCTCTTACAGTTCGCAGGGCCAGCCCCTCCCCCAACTAATGACTATGCAAAATTGCTGCCTAGAGAGAAAAAAATAGGGCCATTAAGGACTTTCTGTGATCTCTCCCATCACATTATACATTCGATTAAAGAATAGTTTTTAACCAAAGGCTTATTTCTTTTCACGTTTTCTGTGGCGTCATAAAGGCACCCCATTGTTAGTTTTCTGATAATTATTTTTCACAACAGCTGTGAGCTGGCTTAACATTCATGGTGATGACAGTTTGATCTCTGCACATATCAATTTAATGTATGATCCTGCTGAAAAACTATCTGTCAAGCATGGATTTATCACTTTATACTCCTGTCCAGTAGATGGCGATAAGGTCTGTAGCTTTTTTTTTTATTGAAGTTCGTCAGATTTCCTTATTCTACTTTTGGACATTGTCTTGCTTTTATTTGTCTGTTGCGTCTTTAGTACCACGTCTGGAGTTGCAGTTCTTCACCCACGACTTAGCGCCGTATTCATTCAAGACGTTTACAAGAGTTGAAGTACTCGAACATAAGAAACTTTTAGACACCCACAAACTTCTACAGATCACTAAAGTACATCACATCCATCTTGTAGTTGAGCAGAAGGAATAATGTGGTTTCTGACATCTAATCCAATTTGAGCCATTATTTAACCTCTAGTTTGTTTCACTTCACTTCAGCACAGATTGGTTAAGCTTAGGTTGCAAATTCCTTGGTTGGGGAATAGAAAATAAATTTTGTTTTAAATATATGGAAAGCAACATTTTCAAATGTGGAAATAAAAGCTAGCTTTTTTACCAACAACCTTTCAAGCAAATCATTGACATCAAGGTTTCATTTACTTGCTTTTGTAGTGCCCACAACAAAAACACTAACTGAACTTTTACAAAGATTGAACTTGTTGTTTTTAGTGCCTTGAGGATATTCTTGACAAACCTTAGAGAGGAGAAGTAAAACACAGAATCAGAAACGAAAGGCCCAATCAAATCAAACCAAGCATGGGCAACTAGCCACATTTTGCTAACAAGAAACATTTTCTCCTTTTAAGTCAATCCACTTGGGCTGTGGAGTGATGCAAATTGAGCAAACCAGGCAGACATCTAAGTCAGCTGCTACCAGTCTTAGAGAGGCCTGTACACCAGAAGAATAATTGTTTTACTGAGATTCTCAAGAACCGAGAATCAAACGATCCAGTCTGGTTTACTGAGACACAACAACTAGACCCGGGCCACAGTAAGGGATTCCTGCTTCTTTAGTTAAAGTGATTTTGAGCAGAAAATTACCACTTCCAAAGATCTTGGAAACGTTAAACCCTTAATTTTGCTGAAATTAGGACTTGAAACCCTTTCTGTAAACTCTAAAGAGAGATTAAGAACACATTGATAAGTCTTTATATTTTCATTTTCATATTAAAGAAATTGTTGGTTTTGAAATTAGTATTTTTATTTTTCATACATCAAGCAGGATAATTTTTTGATAAATATCCAGAACTACCTCACTCCATGTATGACTGAACCACTAGGGCAGGTAAAGTCATAACACAATTTTGATAGATATGTCACTATTTATGTATATTATTTACAATTTAAGCTAGCCTATCTGACGTGCTTCACTGCATTCTATCACTTAAGGTCTTCATTTTGTCTCCAACAAATTCTCCAACAGTTCAATAAAAAAAGATTAATGCAACATTATTTCTGCACGGCTCCTGTAAAACTGCATTTTCCTAATTGTGCAAGCCTTCATCAGACTGAGAGCACAGCTATGATGTATTCCAGTCAACAGAAGGCGACCCTGGCTGAACCACGCCTGGCCTGAAAACTATTGGATCAACCCAGCTGGACAGGAAGTGGAGGAGAAGCAAACAGAAAAAAAAAAAAAAAAAAAGATTTTTTAATTTTAAAATATTCTTCTACTGTGAATAAAGTAATATAGAGAAAGAGAAGGAAGTATCCTAAAGGGGAAGGGAAACGGAAATAGCAGGGGCTAAAAATGTAATGGAGATATGGATTTTGAGTGTGGAAATATGCAATGTGTCGGTGGAGAGCTTGTGAGTACGGAAGGGATCGGTTTACAGTAGTGTGTGCGTGTGTGTGTGAAATGTCTTTCTAGTAGCGCTATTATTCCAGGAAGGTTTGTATCGGGCTTAATTTGGACAGGACGCTCAGTCCTGCGACGTCAGGCAACGTCGGCTGCAGGCAGACGCCGGCACAAGTGTTGAGTTTCTCACACAGTCGCTGGCAGAGGGAGGAGGAGCATGCACACACACAAACGCGTCGAGCCGGGTCCTGTGAGCCCTTTAATGTTTTCCGTAGCGCACACACACATTTACAGAGCTGCTGCTAACCACATGCAGGACCCCTGAAAGAGCTGAAAGCAGACCACAACTCACTGCATGGGACAGGACACACTTTGTTTACCCTGGCTTTGTGCGTTTCTAGCTGACGGAAGCTGGCTTTTTAAGGGACACTCAAGGTGGAAAAAGTCACAAGACCCACTTAGAAAGGGGAAAAAGTGATGTTCAAAGCAAGTGAGAAGAGTAAAAGATAAAAATAAGAATGGAGTAAAAATGCTTCAGTTTGTATTTCTCAACAATAAGTGGAGTATTTGCTCTTATGTAAAGCACCGAGCGTCACTAAGTAAACCATTACAGGATAACAGCCTTCTCTAAACAACTGAGCTTTTCATGCTTTCCTAAAAGACAACCAACTTTGCATGTATTTTAGGGTGTCCCACGCATGCAAAACTTTTAGGCAGTCCCAACAGATAAACATTCAACCCTTTCCAAAAAGACACACACACACAGATACACACACACACACATATATGTATATATATATATATATATATATATATATATACATATACATATACATATACAGAGAGTCCCAGCTGGAGCAGACAAGCTCCCTTTGTGCTGCATTCCTCACGCCTTTCAGCCTGAGCTCCAGCCTTTAGCTTAGCTCCATCTGCACGCACACACTCACATTCACATACAGACCGGAGCAACTTTCTCCTGCTTTTGTCTGCAGAGTGGTAGCAGCCCAACAGCTGAGACGGATAGGAAGCTTGTCTTACCGTGTCCGGGCTCAGGCTGGCGACCTGCAGCGGGGAGGGGGGGGAGGACGGTGCCGGCTCGGTGGGGTAAAATCCCAATAATATTAGTGATAATGAAAATAATTATAATTAAAAAAAGAGATGAGGCTTGTTGGTTAGAGAGTCAGCCAGCTCAGCAGATTCCCACAACCTTCCCTTTCCTCTCCTCTCCTCTCTCCTCTCCCTGCCTGCCTGCCTGCCTGAGCTCCCAGCTTTGTGTGTGCCTCGTATTTTCCCTTTAAACAGCACGGGTCGCCTCCCCCCACCTCCTCGCAGCACACACTTGCGCACTGAGCCAGCACACAACGCTGCTCCTGAATATATGACACTGTTGTCACTAAATTTGCACCACTTTTGTTCCCCTCCTTTCATATGCTCTCCTTGTTCTTCAGCATTTAAGGGTCTTAAGTAAGAAGGGGGTTATTTAGAAGTGGAAAAAAAATAAAATAAATAAAATCAAACTGAAATCCTCTGAATTTCTTGTTCTCTCCGTTAAAAAATTAAGTGATTCTCGTTTTAGATCTCCCTCTTCCTCACCTCCTCTGTCTGTGTTTCTTCTTGCTCACCCTCTCTGTCTCTCTGTATTCTGTCTCGCCTTTTTTTCCCACTCAGTAGTCAAACAAAGAAAGGAAAAGGAACAGAGCGAGCGCACACACGCGCACAAACACATATATATACAACACACATTTGCTTGCTCCTGCCGCCCCCCACCCCCTTCTCACACATGCACAAGCTTGGAGCCCAACCCCCCAGCCTGCCTCCCTCTGATTCTTTCTCTAAACAGCACCTCCCCTCCTCCTCCATCCATCCATCCCTCCCTCTCTCTCTCTCTCTCTCTCTCTGGCCTCGTTCTCATTCGTCTGACACCCCCCCTCTCTCTTTCCTCCCTCCCTCCGAGTGAAACAGATGGGATTGGAGAGCAAAAGGAGCCTCTGCATTCGTTCTCCACCTCGATTTCTCTTCTTCTCCATTAGTGTGATGTAAGCCTGATGGAGAAACGCTTTGACCCAGAGTGTGATCGAGGAAGAAAAAAATAAATAAATAAAATAAAATGAAATCAATAGAAAACGCAGATAATCTTTAATGGGTGTGATAAAAGTCAGCGCCACGTCTTGCCTCACAGATGTGGATTTATGACACCGACATCTTCACACCCAACAGATGTGTGAAGTCGGTGATAAGGCTTCAGCATAAAAGAGCCAGCAAACATGTGGTGGGGTGAGAACAATGGCTTCCAAGATCGGGACCCACATCTGGTCTCTCATTACCACTGAAGTCACATGTCCTACAGTTAGCCGGGCTCACAGGGTTCTGTCCAAACAAGAACGTTTATTTCTAAAATGGGTTGTCAATTAAAAAAAAACCCAACAAAATAAAACAAACAAAAAAAACAAAACACCTGAGTTCACATGGGAACGTTTTCATCCACACTGACACACAGAACGGACCAAATAAACTCCCCCACACCTGCAGGTGGCGCTAAACATGGGGCACGGCACATGAAGCCTCCAAACAAAGTTAGCAGTAAACAAGAAGAAAACAAAAATGATGAACTACAAAGCAGGCGTGAAAACGTCAGTGTGGATTGATGATGTAGTTGAGTTTGTAAAACTAAAACTACAAGACAAACATGTAATCTGCCACTGCTGTCATTATGAATGAAGTATTTGGGATTATAGGTCAGGTTAGAAGTTGGGCTAAATAATCAGCGCTTTCACCAAAGAGGCGGTTTTGTTGTTCATGTCAAATAGAAAGGGCAAAAGTTTGACTGTGATCCCCTTTAAACACGTTCCAGTTTTAGAAAAAACATTCCCATGTGGACAGGACCAGAATCTCAGTAACATATCAGTAATATGTCTGTAACCATACGATGGTAGGTCACAATCAGCTTGTGGGAAAATTCTTTACATCTTTAATCTTTTTAGACCAACGTTTCAAATCTCCACATGCATGTTTTTGCTTATTTGAATTGTACGCAGTTCTTTAAATGTTCTGTGAGTATTTGCCCATTTATTAATAAGAACTGGAACTTTCAATATCTAGCAAGCTATTTTCACAATTTAGAATGCTCCTCAGATTAATTTCACTCCCTGCTACAGCAGGGGGTGAAATTACCGTAATAATCCACTATTGGCTGGAAAGCACAACATCTCCCCTTTCAGAAACAGTTGTAATTTTTCAGATAGCGCAAAGTTTGGTGGAATCACAGTACTGCAAATTTGGCTGTGTCGTTGCCGGCCCGTTTGGTCTGGAACAAGGTAGTCTGACATTTGCCTCGTCTTTTTCCTCCATCAGCTGATTGCGAGTTTCCCAATGTAGTATCTAGGGTTGAAACGATTCCTTAAATGATTCAAGTACCTCGATTATTAAAATTCCTCGAGGAAAATTTATCTGCCTCGATGCTTCGTTAAATTCTGTTTTATTATGTAGCGCACCGTGTTCTGGCCAGATCATTATTTGTGGTAGGCAGCTCTTACTGCCTATTAGTTGTTGTGAAGTGCTAGCAGCACGGTGCTGAATTGTGCTGAGTTTTGTCAGGGTTTGGGGGAGAAATAAAGGATTGTCGAATTTTGTGGTGCGAGAGAGAGAGAAAGATCGATTCCTCGGATAATCGTAAAAATATTTCATAGAGTACTCGATTAGTAGAATATTCTTTTACAACAGCCCTAGTTGTATCTATAAAGAGTCTGCATAGATGTTGATGCTGTGAGCAGGATGAATCTTCAGTAGCAATCAGCCTTGTAACAAACCTGACATGAGACAATGTCTCATGACTGTCATGACGCACTAACAGCTCAGTGTCCAGCAGCAGAAACAAACCTCCACAGTAACATGTCCTGGATGACACCACCTGTTAGCAAGCACTGCTAACTCCCCTCATTTGCTTTGGAAAGTGACCTACAGTCAGGTTGGAAAGACGTGCAGAGCAACCTTCTACTACAGCAGGCCTAAGGTTTGTGTTTATGGTGCTATGCTAATCACCTTTTTCACAACAAGTTTCCCAGGAGAGGCAGCAGCCAACCCAACATGTTTCTCTTCTCATTCATTCACTTTCCAAAGCGTCAGGGTTCCCTCCCAAGAACCAAAAAGCCACGTTTTCAGGCAGAGCAGAGTTTGCTTGTTCCTGTCCTGGAACAATGAATGGATGAAAACATCCTGCTTTCTTTGCAACATTTCCTTTAAAATGTACCTTCACTCTCTTTAGACAGATCCCACTTTGTTTGCTTCAGACATAAAATCTAATGGGACTCTGATGCATCTTGAGGTGGACTAAAAAACATCAGAACTAAGAGTTAATAACTACATGTCACAAATTTCATGACTGCATAAAATGCATACAAAACAAAACACTCCCATTCAAAATGTGGCTCTAAAGATACAGCAGACAAACAGAAACTCAAGTATTACCAAAACTCTAAGGACTTTTGAGACAAACTGGATAATTTATCATCTGGGGAGGAGAAAGTCACAAAATTGTGTCAAATTGTTGAAGTCGACCTAGAAAAGTATCAATGCTGAACTGGCGAGGTCTCACTGGTTTTCTGTCAAGACAACACACTAGAAGTCTGAAATAGGACTGAAATAGTGCTCACCTTTATGTCCGACAACCTCTTTCAAAATCAAGTTAGCGCTTTGATTAGGTTTAAGCTCCAAATTATTCATGCTAATTTAATTAATATAACTAGATGATTGCTATTCTGGCGTTTCTAGTTGTGGCTCTTTTTCCACTTCCTGAGTTCATTTCCAAAGGTTTTCATTCGAGTTCAAGTTGATCAAAGTTAATTTGTCTCTGGTCGCATTCTTGTTGAAAGGCTGCTGAGTGTCTAGATAAGTTCAAGTCAAAAATGTTGGTGAACGACGCTCTAGTCAGCCTCAGTCCAGGCAACCTGGATGAAAGCGTCCATATGCAGAGCAGAGCTGACTGCCACAAGACCGTCACAATGTTTCTTCTGAGAAATCACAGTTTAACTGTGGAACTAAGGATTAGCCGTTCAGCACAGTGTTGCTTTGTGTGGAAGCTTTTCAAAATGACATTTAGAAACCCTGCATTTTAACAACCAACCGTTTTATCCAGCTTAACTTTTACTCTGTGCTCTTTAAAGAATCCATTGGTGCAACTTGTACTGTAGAGAAAACTAAAGACGCTGTGCTCAGGCTTTTAAAGTAACAAGAGGTGGAGGAAGGGGGGGGGGAGTTGCAGAATGAGCTGCCGTGTTGCACAGAACTTTCTCATTTTTTTTTTCTCTGGAAGACGTTTCCTGCAGCTCATGTTCACAGCCTGGGATAGACCACTGGGTTTCCAACGACACACAAGCATGTCCTTCTGAGAGCAAGCCATGTGCAGGAAGATTGGATTCCACAGCCGGCGGAAAGGGTACAATAAGAAGCCCAGGAGGAAGGAAGTGGGGGTGGGCATGGTGGGTGGAGGGTGATGGTATGGAAAATACAGCATGCACATAAAAAAAAAAAAAAAAAAAAAAAAATACAGCTGCACACTTTTCAGAGCATAGCGGAGAGAAAAAATAAGCGTTTTTAGTGTGCTCTCCGACTCCTGTGGACTGCTCGGCTGTCTGGCCTGTTTGCTCTATAAAGAAGCAAGGCACCAGAAGATAACTCCTGACTGCAGGACTAGATTGAAAACTCAATACCAAGACACAAACACTGAACGGTAAAGGTCCATAAGTTCAACAGCTGAGCACACGCAACGGAGGCTGAAAGCTTCTGCGCTCTGTAATAGCTTAATTTAATCTCCTGCTGGATCACTAAAAGCTGGTGCAAGACGCAGGCCACTGAAAGCTGCAAATGTATCCGACCTTACCCTCTTAAGATGATTTTAATCAGTATAAATATTTAATTTTAATAGATATTAAGTTTATTTTGATTAAGAAGATCCTTAAAAATCAATAAACATTTTTCCATAAGTTATTAAGAATTAATTTCCAAAGCTTTTGGAAGCTAACAGAGTTTTTGTCTGGTGAAAGAGTTTATTATTATTCAACAGTAAAAGACTTATCTATAACTGCATACGTTTTTGAGTAAGTTTAATATTTAATACCACAGAGAAAGATCAAACAAAGAAGTAACAAGAAATTAAAGGTTCCCAAGGTCACAGAATGCTACAATAAATCCATTAGAGACGCAACATGGTGCACCAATAACCCCAAGCACCAACAATGAGTCCAAGTCTGAGCAAACAGCCAACTTTATTCACAAGTAATCCAGTGCGAGATCCTTCACTTCATCACTAACTGATGGTAAATTATTATTCACAATCAGCAATTCTTCAGCTCTGACCTAATTTGCACCTGTGTGACTCATTCTCTGCCCCTGTTTGGATCACACAACACGCCGGCTGCCACGCATCAGATAACGTGAAGTTATGGTGACAAAAGTATCCACACATCACATGTTGGAGCTATCGCACCTGCATTTCACAGCCCCTCTGACTGTCCTGGTTCATCCAGAACCCTGGTTCTGAAAGAAAAGCTTCAGAGTTTTGTTTCTATTCAGCTGGAGAAAGTTATGACACATCCACATATTGATTTCTTCCAAGCGTCGGTTCAGTGATTGGAAGGGTTTGGAGTCCCCTGGTGACATTGTAATGTAGAGCCACGAATCATGTGTGTAGTTATGGTAGGTAATCTTACTTCTTGTTATACCTGAGTTGGTGAGAGAAAGTAGATACTGAACATCAGGGGCCCCAGGACTGAACCTTGGGGTACCCCACATAAGATTTCTGTCTGCTCTAGTGAGAAGTTACCTACTGACACAAAGAAGTCGCTGTTCTGTTCTTTATGTACGACTCAGATAAGTCAAGTACTGGACCAGGGAATCTGACTCAGCTCTCCAGAAATATTCAATAATGCATCATGGTCAACAGTGTCGAATGCTGCACTGAGGTCCAAAAGTAGCTGGACTGTGTGAAAGTTAATATCTCTCAGAATATATTCTCAAGCGATTATTGGACTCCAAACAGTCCTTTGTGATATGAACGGTGCACACACTGATATAGATTTATAATTGTGATATATTGTGCAGGGCTTAAAGTTTAGTATATATTAGCTCATCAATTATCAAGATAACCAAGCTGTGGCCTTCGTAAATCACAGCAGGATTGTCCATTTCTGCTCCTCGAACACATATTCTATCCCCACCCCCACTTCCTGCAGGATAATGCAGCGTGTTGCAAAGCCTGAATCATCTCAAACCACTTTCTTGAACTTGACAAGGAGTTCATATGGACCGAAGTCTCTGCAGACTATTCCCACCACTTTGATGAATCTGTGCCATGAATAATTGAAGATAGTTCTGAAAACAAAATCGCTGCAAACTCTGCACTGAGCAGAACGGTCCATTTGAGCAGAAAGCCAAATGTCCTCGGCATCTAACCCAACTTTTATTAAACCCAGAACCACCTTCAGAATGTTTAATCATTAAGCCACGTCTCCTCAGGAATATGAAAATCACCAAAAGAAACCCTAACCTTACCTCACTGCAACGACTTCGCTCCAAGAGAGGCTTGAACTCACCGCCTGACCTTATGGATTACCACTGAAGAGAGAACGCAAAATGCAGCCAATAGTGAGTCTGTCAATATTTAATTTCTGCTGTATTGCCAGAAGCTCTGAGTGTACTGTAATTAATCATTGCAAAAGAACAAACGGATCACCACGTAGTCATCAACTAAAAGGTATCAACAGTGTTTTTGTTGAACTCTGTGATGAAATTAAAGCAATTATTCTATTTCAATTTAGAAAGGAAATAACAGATTACAGCGTAGATTTTGCTGTGTGTTACAAGCCTTCAGTAGAAAAATTATAAACAAAGTTCACGTGACTTAAATAGCTTGTAGCCGCCGATATACGAAGTTAAAACAAGTCTGAAAAAATGGAGTAAGAAGAGAACCAGAAAAGAAAGAAAGAAGACAGACCGGTCAATAAGATGGCAGGTTACATAACTCCATCGCTGCATTGATTCATTGCTGCGCCGGTTTGGCCCTGAGCCAATACGAAATATTATTTGTAATATTTGAGCCAGACGGGGAGAGGAAGAGAAACTCTGACACCAAGCGAAGATAGATGGCGACTGATAGGACAGGACAGCGAACAAAAAGGAAACCTAGAGGGATTCATGGCGGAGGACTCTGGGACGCAGCCAAAACGATGCAAATAAAGAGAGCAAAGAGAAAGGAAGAGGCATCAGATAATGAGACGAGACAGAGGGGGAAACAAAGCGCTTAAAAGAGCATTTAATCGAGCGAGATGGAAATAAATCCAGAAGAGAGGCGGAGAGGAAAGGTACGAGTAGAGACAGTTACGGATCGAGGGACAGGCGTGTAAAACCCAACTTGTGTCGCCACGGCAGGTTATCCTTGTTGGTGTTTTCAGTGGAGATTATAAAAGAGCCTGCAGGTCTGGAGCAGAGCAGCTAGACACACTGGAAATGCTGGACAAACTGGGTTTACGGCACAGATTACTGTAGGAACAGAAAGTGCCTCAAGCAGCAGACTGAAATGACCAACTTTAACGACATAAAAGGAAACTATTTCCAGTAATAATAAACTAGTAGTAGAGAATCTGACGTTGATTTGATCAGAGACTAAAATATTCTCCTCCTAAATCTTTACATTATTTAAATTACAGAGTAGGAGCCGAGTCAATCCATTTATTTCTGTATGAAATACTCAGGTGCAGACAGATATATTCAGCCCCTCAAAAGACGGTGTGACAGGGTTAGGGTTAAGTAAGGTATAAACTTTGCAGATTTAAATGATCGGTTAGTTTCTGACCTGAATACAGACAGATGCTTGTCAAGGAAACAATTCAGTGGACCAATCCCTGACCAGATCTTTAGTGATGAGCTCCATATCTTTGAGGCCTCTATGTCATCACCCTAATCTTTTGCTCTCTCCAAAGACGTCAAAAACGTACACAGTTTTTATTTTGTTACAAACGTTATTTGACTTGTTGGTATTGTTGCTTTTAATCCAGTCAGACAGTTTTTATGTCTAAAAGTGGAGTTGAAATGTAATAAGCCATGTAACTATTCGTTGATGCAACTATTAAGCCCTCCCACAAAATAAATACCAAGTAAGTTACAATCATGGGAAAGATAAACGAGAGACTGTCTTTTCACCACATCTGCAGGATCGTTGATGTGAGTGGGTTTTAACAGGAAGGTAAAAGTCCGACAGAAGCAACTGGGAGCATTAAGGAAGTGTAAAATTTATCCTGCAAGTCTGCGTGACCTTGGAAGAAAGTCCATACCTCCTTCAAGGGAGGGACGGGCGCCTCATCAGCAACTGTAAGAGCTGATGGAAACTGTGCAAGAAAAATTGTTCTTTTACTCAACGTGGCAAGGACAAAATTTTCCTGGCCAAAACAGTTTAGAACACAGCAACTGAATGTAAGACAAAGGTTCTGCTCAGATGATACAGTGAGAACAGCTGCATAAACTCACAAACCAGGGCTGCAAAGATGCAAAATGAGAGAAAGGAATAAAAGTAAGAAATGACAAAAAAGAGGGACAAAGTCAAAGTAACTAAAAATGTTAACCAGATAAAACCGAGGCTGAGAAACTTGCTGTACAGAGCTGCTTATTAAGATTAGTTTGTGCTCGAGTGAAGCCAAAGATCTCCTCCTCCTTTTAATGAAGAACACCTACGTTCTCTCTGTATCACAATTTAGTCGTCACAAATTAGACCCCAGTCAGGACTCCTGCCACACTGCCGGCCTTAAAGCAATACACTCAGCCGCTTCCCTCCAGCACCGCCCTAATTTACTCAACCTGCACACGCTTGGCACTCTAATTAATGTTGTGAGAAAACTGATTAGAGTGATACTACCCCATTTGATTTACGACAGCTCAGTGGTGGTGCGAACGTTGAACGTTGCGCCTGCGACTCGGCAGCTGCAGACGTGTTGAAATGAGGAGCAAGAAGGAAACATCTGCAGGACTGGATGTTACAGCTGAAACGAGGCTCTAGGAGGACAAACAAGATGCCTGAGAGGCAGTTTAACAATGAATAGTTTAGCTTTCCTCCTTGACAGTGACTTTAATCTTTAACTTAATCAAATGCATGCCAGATTTTAAATGGTAACATTGTAAAAGACATCGCATCTCCCGTGCATTGCTTTTGCCAGTTTCCACCTTCTGCATACACTTTAATCATAAAAACACAAGATCCAGAGAATTTAGATGAATAAATCTCTTCTGCCGATTTCCTTCAACCAGGAATATCAGGACCACCACCAGCTCCTCCATCTTCTCCCCTCCTCTCACTTCCTCTTTGTTGTTGGAACATCTCCCTTTCACCCCCTCCCGTCTCCATCTCTGGATAGGCCACAGGCATATGACGGAAAGGAAATGGAGATAAAGGCAGAAAATCCGATTAATGTGCTGAATGAG
The DNA here is from genome assembly GCF_019740435.1 of Gambusia affinis. Taxonomy (NCBI): domain Eukaryota; kingdom Metazoa; phylum Chordata; class Actinopteri; order Cyprinodontiformes; family Poeciliidae; genus Gambusia; species Gambusia affinis. The sequence goes on from NC_057885.1 coordinate 18,926,547, forward strand.
GCACATGGAGAGAGACGGAGAGCGAGAGAGAAGATGGGCGAGGAGATGGAGGAGAGAACGATCCGGGACAGGGAGGAAGGAAGGAAGAGCTGGAACAGACTTCCTTTGTGTCACACTGTGGATAATTCACTTTATTCCCTCTCTCTCCCTTTCCTTTTTAAAAGACATAAAGATATGATTCAACTGAAGGGCGTGGGTGAGCTGATTAATTGCCAATTAATGTTTAACGAGGTACAGCTGTGTTCAATTAACACTGCTTCAGACCCAGTCTCTTGCTTCTTTTATCCCCGCTCAAATATTAAACCTTCACCTCTTCTTCCGCTCGGTTCCTCAAGTTTTACTGGAGAGGGGAGCTTCATGCGCCGACGTTTGGATGAGCAACATCTAAATTAAAGCGCATCAGAGGAATGAAAGAGGTGGTGTGAACATAAGGCCCAGACGTTCACAATAAACCACACGGAGGAAGTAAAAGTGCTGTGAAGAGTGTCAGTTTTCACAGCTTGCCCCAAATCCTAGTCTGGATTTTGTTTTTTACTTTGACTAAGCCGTTTCCACAAATAAATATTTGGCTTGGTCGTTTAGGGCTGTTTGACTCTGACTGGTCTACCTGTCCCTGTTGAAATGAAGCATAAGCCACAGCATGATGCTGCCACCTCCATGTTTCACTGCAGGACGGTGTATTCACTGTATCAATCCGTTAGATTGATACTGAAACTGTCAACATGTTTTTTTGTGATTGTTGCAGTCATAAATAATCAATTTTGCGGCGCCTTTTTCAAGACGTTGAGGTCAAAGTTGCCTACTTTTCAAGCTTTACTTTTGGCCATAACACAAAAGTTAATTTTTTTTGTTCTTGAAATAGCAGCTTTAACACAAGTAAAGTCCTGAGGAGCAAAAGAATAATTCCATTTGGGTCATTCAAGTTGCCATGAACTATATATATAAGAACAGAATATCACTTAATAGTTTTAGCAAAAAAAAAAAAAAAAAAAAGAAAAAACGTCAATGTTACCATTTAGCACATGCTTTCATCTTTCAACACGTCGTGAAACAGGAAGTCGAGTCAGAAAAGGGTTCAGGAGATTTGTCAAAATTCAGGCGAGAGCAGCGATTGGTCAGATTTGCAGAAAAGTCGTGATGGCAGCAAGTCTGTGCTGAATTTGTAAGTCATGACTGAATTTGCATTAATAGTTGCGATCACAACTTCCTGGAGGAACTCAGTAATGTGCGGCGCTTTGTTTTTCCCTTCAGCGTTTTTCCCAGAATCGTTAAATTTGTCCTCACCTCACTCTCGTTTCAGCTCCTCCAGAGCCGCCACCAGGTTTTAGCATGAGATGTTCAGAATGTTATAAAATGTTATTTTATAACCAAAACTTGATTCAAACTTCCTCCTCGACCTGCCTGCTGTGTTCTTGCTGTTTGTTCTCTAACAAACCTCTGAGGTTTTCATAAAAAAGTTGCTTGTTGCCATTTGAATTGACAAGGTAACTGATTAATAAGTCATCAACTTCAACAGCATCGTTTCTTTTATTAATTTCTTTGTTAATATTGTGTATAAAAAATATTCAAAGTTCCACCATTTTTCCACCATTGTGTGCCGCGTCGCCTCACTGCAGCAGCGTTTGAGCATCTGTGCGTGAGCCAGCCGAGCTCGGCTCCGGTCATTAGCTCGCTCCATCAGTGCCGCGCTTTCAATACAAACATGGCGGAAAAGCCGTCTGATTGCAGCCTAACGAGCCGGATTCTGAATATTAACATTTCCAGAAGGCTGAAGTTGTCTAAAGGGTGGAAGTATTTTTAATCCGGGTGCCACTAAATTGAGGTTTGCCTCGTTATGAACCACAGCGGCATGAGCAGCTGCCAGTCAGGTTCTCTGTTTTCGCTCCATGTTTCACAGACTATCCACCTTCCTCAGTCTACATGTGGTAATGTGTGGACATCTTCCACTTTATTTATTTTTATCTGGATTATTTTCACAAAGTTGCTCCTGGAGCTTCTGTAGGTCAGTCAAGCTACCATCTTATTTAACAGTTTGAAATTAGCTGGACTTTGAATTCAGGTGACTGAAATAAAAGCAAGTTTTCAAAAATATTTTCTCTCATTTGTAATTTCTTTGAAAAAAGAGTAAACAAATGGAGAAAAATGATTTATTAAAGTTGATTAATGAAACTGGAACATCATAAACTGAAGTCTGTTTTTCAACCTAACATCAATTTCCTGTATTTTGCTGCTGCGATGCAATGTTTTTTCTTCTTTATGTAAAGTACCTTTAGTTGTATTGTTGCTGTAATGTTCTATACTAATAAATTTGCCTTGACTTCTGAAGCCCAGTTCATGTTATTTGAGGGAATCGGAGAACAAGAGACTGAAAAGAAACAGACGTGACATTTCCAGATTTTGCTTGCTAAAAAGTTTGGGTGCCACTTTGTGTTGGTGTGACCGCAAATATTTTGGTAAAATAAAAGTTTGTGGTTAAAATGTAATGAGGTGTAAAGGGCAAAAGCCACTGAGACATTTTAACTCTCCATCATGTCTCTGGTTGCATCTTGCTGACCCAGAGACTCCGCCTGTGTCCCCTCGTTCTGCTTCCTGTCTCATTCGTCCGACTCGTCGTCCGTCTGGACAACTTCCCCGTCTTTCACTCTCAGCTCCTCTTCAGGGCTGACACGGATACGCCTGCAGCGCAGCGCCGCACACAGACATGAATGTAAATACGAGAGCAGGAGCAACAATGGATGTAAAGTGTTGCTGCTGTGTGCTGGAGTCAAAGTGTGTGTGTGTGCGGACTGCCGGTGTGTTTTTATGGGCCGTTTTTTTCCCCTTCCTGTTTTGGCTTTCATTACTATCTGATACCTCCACCCATCTGCTCACAAAGGAGAGCGGGACACAAGAAAGGAGGAGAGGTGGAAGAGTTGGCTGTCACTCTTCATACTCGCTCCTCCTCTTCCTCTTTATCTGCTCTCTCTTTCTTTGTCCTGCACCTCCCTGTTTGCCTCCTCCTCCTCTTCCTCCTCCTCCTCGTCTCTCCTCTTCTCCTCCTTTCATCTCTAGATGCAGGCAGAATGGAGCTCGGCTTTCTCTGAAAACCCAGCAGGTGTGTGGTGTGTCTAATTGCACGCGGGTGTGTGTTCGACTGTGCGAAATGCGCTTTATGGTCTCGCCTGGTGTGCCTGCGTGTTGGCGTGTGTGTGTTAGCTGCGAGGAGTTTGTATTGGGCATATCTTGTTTCCTCGGGGGAGCCCAGGCCCATTTCCACTGTCTGCTGAAGCCAACCAACCCAGAAGTGCATCGATAATCTATTAGAGGAGAAACTCAGTCACACACACACACACACACTCATAAACCTTTGCTGCTTACCTGCCATGGCCGTACACACACTGAGTGAGAGTGGGTTGGAAGCGGGTGGGCCAACCTGGAAAATCAAACAGAAGACAGATGGTAGAAATAAGTCGGAATCGAGTGGTGTGATCAGTGAAGACGTTTTAGAGAAACACACAAATTTGTTCACATTTTTTCATCAGAAACATTAATGCTGCGATGCCCGGCGTCACCGTAACTTAATGTATGACAGAAAGCAAAACAAAAAATTCAGTAGAAGTAGAACAAGATTTTTGGACTGCGCAGGTTAGGGACCAGATTTGCCCACAAGTAGATGAAATACTTGGATACTAGAGAACCATCATAAAACTGGCTATTTTAATAATATAACTTAACACACATTATTACAAATAAAGGAAATCATCTAAGCTCTTACAGCAAAGCATAATATGTACAGTCTTGGGGGTTCAGCCAATCAGCACCAAGAAAAATAAATGGTGCTTCTGGCATGAAGTCAAGTAGCGTCAGGTTTTCCATATTACATCTTCTTTCAAATATTTTAGATGCTCTATGAGAGAAAATGAATTTCCACAAATAAATTGGAGATCCACAAAAATATTCGCAAATGTTGATGCACAAATAGGCGATGGTTCGCTGTAAAACACTGCAGTTGGAGCATGGAGGCGGCAGCATCATGGTCAACGTTTACTGTGAGGTGGCTGGAGCGACAGTGAAAAAAGAGAGAGGGCAGCTCCACCTTAAAATAGTAGTGTGAAATATTATATATTATATATATAATTAAATGACATTTGTAAAACTTAATGGGCTGCACAGTGGCGCAGTTGGTAGAGCTGTTGCCTTGCAGCAAGAAGGTCCTGGGTTCGATTCCTGGCCTGGGTCTTTCTGCATGGAGTTTGCATGTTCTCCCTGTGCATGGTGGGTTCTCTCCAGGTTCTCCGGCTTCCTCCCACAGTCCAAAAACATGACTGTCAGGTTAATTGGTTTCTCTAAATTCTCCCTAGGTGTGAGTGTGTGTGTGCATGGTTGTTTGTCTTGTATGTCTTTGTGTTGCCCTGCGACAGACTGGCAACCTGTCCAGGGTGAACCCCGCCTCTTGCCCGGGACGCAGCTGGAGAGGAACCAGCAACCCTCCTGACCCCATTAGGGAAGAAGGGTGTAAAGAAAATGGATGGATGGATGGCTGTAAAACTTAATACATTTACATTTGTACTTGACAACTTAATAAATCAACATGGATAAACTTAATTAGATTCATTTCAATCAAGTAACACCGTATATTTAAATTGTTTCACCTGTTATCTTTTTTCAGTGTACATGCAGGTTAGATGCTACAAATATCTACACAGACAAAACAAAGCCTGGTTTAGATTTGGGATGAGCAGCTCCAGTCCTCCAGCCTCACTGTCCTGTCCTGCAATTTCTGGATAAATCCCTGAATCAAAAAGGCTCAATTAAAGGCCTTCCCATTAACCCTTCATTGGATTCAGATGTGTTGAGGTAGGGATGCAGGTAAAAGCTGCAGGATAGCAGCTCCTGAGGACTGGAGCTCCCAACTTCTGGTTCAAGTGGTAGAATGGCCTAGTTAAAGTTCAGGCCTACAGTAAATGATTTGGGAGATAGATTTGTGCAGATCCTCTTCAGTCAATCTGACAGAGTTTGGTTGATTTTTCTAAGAGGAATGGCAAAAAAATGAGAGGAAAGCAGTTCTGATTTTTTTACTTGGTAAAAATAAAATACAATCTTTTTCTGTCCCTTTTGTATCTTTAGATACATAAAAATCCCAACAAAACATGAAATACATTCAAGTAAGAGGCAACAAATGGTTTGAAGCACAAAGAAAATCAGCAGAAAAGCGATAAAGTTAGCTAAATCCAAAATAAATACAGATAAAAAAAAAACACCCTACAATATAGTTTCAAGGTTTCTTAAATGCTGTTTCCCTTTGGATGCAATTCTAAAAAGGTCAAAAAATGATTTGTGCTCACATACAACATCAAATCAGTGTGGAAATCTTAACCTCACTGAGCTGCATTTCATTTAAAAGAATCCATTTTTTAAATCTTTTACCCTTCGATCACCTTTACAAGTTGCAATAGATAAAGTTCTACATTCAGTATCCTGGAAATAAAAGCTTAAATATCGATGCTTCACATTCAGCTTTAGAGTGTAAAGTTCAAAATAGTAATGCAAAAAAACCCAACTTCCTAATAGTTTTGGATCAGACAATCGGAGGTAGAGCTCTGAAGACACAAATCCTTAAACTCAGAGATGTGAGGACATGTTGGCAGAAAAGGTACACAGGCTTTGAAAATAAAGAGACAAGCTAATGAACAGAACTTGATGTACGACTCGGAGCAGCAGACAAACACCCAGAGTGATGATATTCTCGGACATCCAGGCTGGCAAAAACAGCGACGAACAAACACAACATGGACACAAACCAGCACACTAACACGCACACACACACACACACACACACCCATAAATAAAACACATAAACAAGCCACAAGCATGATGTAAGAAGGCGCAATATCAGACGTCACATAATTGAAGCTAAAGCCTGTTTTTTTGTCCAGTTAAGTGGGACAGCAGCTAAGCTCTGAAGATGCAGCGTGTTTACAATAACAGCGCCGTGCTCAGATAGAAACACGGAGCTTTGAACACAACTCTGCTGCCAGCCTCATGGATATTTACTGGAACCGTACACAAATAATCAGTAAATAATCCGTAATAATATCTGTAAAGTAACTGGCCGTTAGACATCGCAGACTGCAGCTATAGTTTAAAAGGCGGACATCTTTGTCAATAACAATCATCTAGACGCAGAAGTATTGTTAACGCGATGAAAACAACCCAGAAAAGCCTCATCATCACGTTCTGGAGAGCTGTGATTTCCCAACTTTGATCGTAAGTTGTTTTTTGGCTGCATATATTTCCCTGCTGTGGTTAGACAGTGGGCATAGCCAACATTTTCTGTTGATACCTACTACAGGTACAGCCACACTCTTGGGTGTGGAGGTTGTTACTGAGGGAAGAAGAACCAAAATTGGTCATTTTTATCATCAGTGAAAGTTTTTTAGTGCATTCATTAATTCTGTATATTTTACTCACTCAGCGGTGGGAAAATATGATTATAAAAGTCCAGAAAGTCTTTAGTTTCACAGGAAGTCATAATATGCTGCATTTATTTTACTTTTTCAGTAAAAAGAAATAAAATCTACAATTAATTCACGTGTAAGATGAATCACTGTTTATTTCCAAAACCGTTGAAAATTTCTTAATTACAACGGAAAAATAAACAGATAGGTACTTTAACATGCGCCCATGTTAAAGTACATGGACGCAAATGATTTGTTTACGCGTCGGAAACGGGACAGAAATTCAGCTGAGAGACATTTCAGATAGAAATATCAGAATATAATCATCTTTGGTTTAAGCTGTCAAAGTAAATCTTGTCAAACTCCAAGAGCTCAAATGCATTAATGAGCGCATCTTACACATCTGAATTTATTCTTTAGCTTATCAACACCTGACACACTGCTGTCACAAATTTATCTCTGAGAACAGAAAACCCGAGCAATCATTACAGGAAAAGCTTTAAAATTCCATCATCCACCATTTTTCTTTCTCTCGTTTTTTTTTCTTCTTTTTTTTGTGGTTAATCCCTGGATTCTTGCCTTTTGGAATTCCTCCACAGATTATCCTATGGCTTAAACTATAAGGAGGACAGAAGAGGAGGAGGAGGAAGGGAGGCAGCTCACCCTTCACTTCACATCTCCCTACTTTTCTCTGCATTCTTTTCTTTCCCTCTCCTGCGAGGGACGGAGGGAGACACACACAGCCGGACTCACTCACAACAGCCCCTGTGATCAGACTGACAACATGGCCTGGGGGCCCACAGAACGGCTCTGTATAGATATACAGCTGCTACAGAAAAGTGAGACGAAGAAAAAGACTTTAAAAAACAAACAAAAAAACAAAACAAAGCTGAGCCCCCCCGGGACAGAGCCTTGAGGCGCTCCAAGATGGTGACCTAGCAGTGGCAGCTTCCCCTCCAGGCTGCAGAAAAGACCCAACCAACCAGCAGCTCTGGAGCTGCTCCACGCCTGTTTACAGGCTGCCTTTGTTTGGCTGAAAACAATCACCGCCTCCCCGGTTTCCAGTTTACAGGGAGAGGTGGGATACAGTGGGATAAGCGTGCATTTCGTGACGTGACGGGGTGAGGCCGAGGTTATCCGGCCAGAGCGGCGTCTGACCAAGGAGTTGAGCTGCTATTTTTAGACGACGTGTCATTTAAGCTTTCGGTGTGCTTCGTACATTGTGGCGAAGGGGTGAAACACAAGCGGGGACACGTGGACAACTCGGATTTAGGAGGAACTGTATGCACTCGCAGATTCCAGAGTCACCGAAAATAAACAATTAACAATGCAAACGAGGGAAATGCATCAACAGATCGCAGGCCTTTCTCACCGGGGCTTTCGGGAAGTGTGTGCAAACAGGCACGCACTCAGCGTTCGCTGCCAGGCCACGGCCCGTGTGTGTGTGTGTGTGTGTGTGTGTGATTGCCCGACCTGCAGGGCTGAGCAAAAACTGAGAGAACCAGAGGAAAGTGATGCACAGAGAGAAGAAACGTGATGCGAGATCTTATCAGGGGAGGATCGAGATGGAGAACATATGGAACATCTTTCCTCATCCATCCCATTCCCCTTCATCCGACACGTGGGAATTTTAACTCCTCATGGAGTTAACTACCAGCTAAACTTTTATAATGAGCTTCCTCTCCTCCAACTCTCTCCATCTTTCATGCTTCCCACTAAACCCCGCTGGCTTTCATGTCGATGATTTACTCAGATCATGTAGTCGGCCCGGCTAGTTGGGCTCGTTACCTTGAAGACGTTTCATGTGACGGCTACAGTTTCTCAGTGTGGATAAGCATTGGCATAAAAAAAACGAAGTGGCTTTACTTCTTATTCCATCATCTAAAAGAAAACTGAATGACTCTTTAATATTTACAACATTTATCTTCGGTTTGCTCGTTGCATTTTCAGTTTTTGGTCAATTCATTGATCGCTTTAATCCTCCTGACAGTTTCTACTTCTAATCTGGAAGTAGAAGCTAAACCCACGGTTCAAACAGGGCATTCAAATGACTTTGTTTTGGATTTTTGTTATTACACACTGTGAATTTGAAGAATATGTATTAAATCTAGTTCACACTCGTCCAAAATTAGTTTAACAAAATTACTATAAAAGTATTTTTGCTCTATACCACAGTGCTAAATCCAAAGCCAACTTTAGAAGTGTTTCATAATTAGTGGAAAAATAATAAATTTAAAAAAAAAACCACACAAAAGCGGAAAAAAAAATCTTATAATTATGTAATAAAAATCTGATGGAAAGGTTTAGGAAAATGAGTCTTGAAAATGGAAAATTTGTAGGAATGCTGACTCTGCTCCTCTAATTAACAAAACCATGCACAGATTAGTAATCTGCTGCTCCAGAAGCAGCAGTGGGTAACGGGTTAGAGTTATTCACAGATTAATAACCTGTGCTTTTGTGGTAATCTGTGAATGATCCAGTTTGAGGTTTTATTTGTGCCACAGAACATAAAACCATAAATTATCAACTGACTGAGGAAAAAACTTCCTGCCTTTACGTTTTCTGTTTAACCAACTAAATCAGGCTGTACGTTTATATCCAAGGTTGGAGTAAATACCATGAATCTGATATTTTTACACAATGCTATCATTCTTTTGATGCAAATAAGGATAGATTTAATGAACTGCATTTTTTTGAAAAGTTGCATTTTCATTCCTCTGGGTTTGCTGAAAATGTTGCACTCGTCTCTAAAAAAAGGCCTAATATGGAAAATAGGAAGTTATAGTAATTAAAGAAAACAAAGAATTATTGTGAGAAAGAGAGTTCAGCCATTGTTTGATGGAAAACGTCCAGTGTACCTGTCTGCTCCGGCAGCAACATATCATCCATCTGACATTCCTCAGAGAACCTGTTTGGTCTGAAAGCAACTCATAAACAGCTGACACAGACTTGGAGGTTTACAAAGAAGACCAAGAGTACAAAAACAAGGTTATGAGCAGCAGGACTGTAATAAATCCAGATCAGAATTTCAAGAAGGATGTCAAAAAGGTTTGGCAGAGAGGAAGATATCGACCTTCTCCAAAAACATAACAAAAAACCCCTGCAAAAAAAACGGAACCTGCCGTGGTTCAAAACAGCGATAATGCATTTTGTTTTGCTTTGGTTCATTAGATGTGGTTCAGACAGAAAGAAAAAACAAAAAACCTAACGGCACATCAACGGAGGGAAGCTGAGGTCTGAAAGCTGCTACCAGTTCGGCTTTGATGTGTGCAGCCCTGACCTGAGAAAGGACGAGTCAGCGAATGTCAGACGGGGACACGGGCCGGGCCAGGAGGAATTTACAGCTCGCTCAAATCACAGCGACCTTAACTCCCACCAAAACCCACATCAAAGCTGTCCACTTTCAACAACACGTATGTGGTAAGTTGTGTTTCATTAAACGAGAAGCTGACTTTCATTAACACCAGATGTGAGCTCCAAGAGCGTCTAGAGAGATGGCGGCGGATGAACGTCAGATATGGGCGAAGCTGAAATACAAATCATTGTTGGGATGTTAAGTAATTCGGACACATGTAACCTACACTCTTATGATTTATGCTCCCCATTAAGTCCCCAGCTCCCCCCACCCGGGTTCATGGCGGCCATTAATATGAGTTATAACGGTTTTAATGAGAGTCGTGACAGAGTTCGTGCGCCTGGTCCTTGTCTGTTGCTAAGGTGACGCACGCAAAGCTGAGGAATAAGCTAAATATGCTACACATTCTCCAAATCACAAGATTTCACATTTCGCAGAGCGGAGAAAGGGGATCGAACTAGGAGCTGAAATCGTGAAGATGTGTTCAAGCTGCAGCCGAACAGCAAATGCCGCTCTGCTACAGTATGCGGCGGAATGAAAATAACTTGGGCGGAGACGACGAAATGATGTAAAAGCAATAACTCAGACTGCTGCACATGCCTGGCGATTAGAAATGTGTGTCACACTGTTTCTTACAGCTGATGAGCATTTCTTCCTCTCTATACCTGCAGGTTGGATCTCCAACTGCGTCCCGTTTCCTCTGAACGCGTCGGTGTGCTTTGCAGAAATACAAGTGGTGAGAGTCAAGCCTGGTTTATTTGTGTAGCAAATTTCAGTAACAAGGCAGCTGAAAGCGCTTTACACTATAAAGACATCATTCAGTATCCAATTAAGAAACAAACATTACATCAAATGCAATCATGCACATCCACTGTAGTGATCGATGTTGCAGTTGTTAGGAATCAAAGGCAACTACAACCGGTGGGGGTTTAGTGTTGGTTTAAAAGAACTGTGTTTTGGCTGTTTTGCAGTTTTCTGGAAGTTTGTTCCAGATTTGTGATGCATAGAAACTGAACAAGAACCAGAACCAAACATGGAGGAGCAGCAAAGCAGATCTGAGCCAACAGAACTGGAGGTTTGATACAACAACAGTTCTTTGTTTTGAATATCCCATCCCTCCTTTTTTGTAAAATTTTAGCTTTTACAAAAAAGCTAAAAAGCTAAAAAAAAGAAAAAAAAAAGAAGCTTTTTGTAACATTTTAGATCAAACAAAAATCTAAATTACATAAAACGTTGCATTCAAATTATGATTGATTTCATTAATCATAATTTATGAATTTATCAATTGTGAAAGTGTAACTCCCCAATTGAATTTTTTTAGCAACATTTTCAGTTCAATTTCACTTTTGGAGTCGAGGTATCAATAAATTACTGAAGCAGAGAGTCTGGTTTGAATGAAGAAGGCGAGAAAAGAGAAAAGCTTTGACAGGCTGAAACCAGCGACTGGCTAAAAAGAACATGAAGAAACGGATTCCTGTCGCCAAAGAACATCTTGAAGGTCCCTGAGATCTCATTTACAGCTGGGTTATGGTGTAAAACAATATCCAAGGCTTTGAAGCTCTCACAGACAACTGTTCAATCCATCATGTGAAAACGGAAAGAGGAGAGCACAGCTGCAAACCTGGACTAACTAAACCAAACTCAGCCCAGCCAAACAAAAGAGTTGCAAATATAATTCATTTCCAGAAAGAATTATAAGTTAGTTAAAGAATCAGTATTTTATTTCTAACTTTAGGTTTCAAAATAAAGAAAACCTTTGCAAAAACAGGATGAATATATTTTCCTTTACACGATGCTGATGTTTCCAAACTGATGACAAGAAAAAAAAATCTAAAAGATTACAGATACATTTTTGTTATGTGTGGAAATTAAATCATTCCATAAAAAAACTGAAACTGTTAAAACTTGCATTTGTTATTTGATCTATATTTTAAAACATTAGTTAGTTCTTTGACATTTTTAGTCATTCGGAGCCACAGAGCAGAGATCTGCTTTATTCATTTCTATTTTCTATTTATCTTAAATGTGTGTTGGTACACCACTACGCTGCAGGCTTGGTTTTAAACCCTTGCCATCACTTCCATGCTTTATCTTTCTAATTATAGTTTTTACATTCCTAGAAAGATTATTAAAGTTCTGACCAGGGATCAGGCGAGGAGAGTTTTAGGTGCATCTGTAAAAAGTTGTTATCTCATCTAGACTGTGCGACCAAATGGAGACAAGACCACATCAGTTCAATTCTAAGAAATTATATAAATTTATGAGCAGAGGACAGGGCTTCTAGGCTCATGATGGTGACTTCAACACAGGATCTGTGGAAGATCTCAAACATTTTCTTTCAAATTGGGCTACATTACAGAGAGAAAACAAAAAAGACATTGCAAGAGGTCTTCCCCAAAAGACTGTCACTTAAAATCCAAATAAAACACACTTGAGTTTGTCTTTGCACTGTTGCAAAATGTGAAAAGGTTCAGGCAGGATAAATACCTTTGCAAGGCACTGTTTATACATGTGGGGAAAATAAATCTGGTGTGTATAGCTTACCGGCTCAGCCGTGAAACTGGCAGAGCACCTGAGGACCTGGTAACGAAACAAAGCTTCATATTGGGCCACAGTGCTACGGAAAATCAACATTATTCCACTGTGCAAACATGGCCTTGCAAACAGGAAGGAGATAGCTCTCTGTGTGCGTGTGTGTGTGTGTGTGTGTTGTCATTTCATGTTGCCAGCAACAGACACAGCCTCACTGGGAAGGCGACAGGGCTTTATTTATTCATCAACCTTCCTGGAACGGGCAACAAGAGACAAGGTCAATACATATTGTACACATGTGTGTGCACACACAGAGGACACACACACACACACTCAACCCACCTATAGACCAGTATACAGTAAATACTTTCCTGGGATCCCTCTGCCAACATGTGTGCCATAATGAGTTCTGTTCAGAGACTTGTTGGCCAAGAATCTGAGCCCAGAATGAACACAGATCCCGTTGAATAAACTCGCGATGCATTTCCTCAATAAATGCCCCACATACGCTGACTCAGCACTCAAAAAAAACAACAAAAAAAAACCTGTGGACAAAGTGGAAATTAAGAGGAAAACAAAGGTAGAAAATATGCTATAGGAGGAGCTATGTGCACACAAGCAAACGAAAAAAGAAAAACACACACAGCTCTTTATACTTTACATCTGGCTCCTCTTAAAGGAGTAGTATGAGCTAAATGTGGCTTTCTGAGTGTGATCTGTTCAGCGCTTTGAAAGAAGACTCAGCGTGAGTCCGTGCAGAAGACACAGACACACACCCGCACGCGCAACCCCCCCCCACACACACACAGTCGCTGTCAGACACACAAACCACACGCAGCTGTTCTGCATCTGCTGAAGGGCCACGTGAAGGACAACAACACACAGTTACCAACAGAGGTAGATCCATATATGCGTGTGAGCTTGGAAGAGTCACAAGGTTTTTTTTTTTGCTTTTTTCTTCCAGTGGAGATCCTGAGGGTGTTTGTCTGCTTGGTGCACAGTGACTCTCAGGATCTGGCTGCAGAGTGAAAATAAACCTGCGTGTCAAACTCGATTGCAGAGTGATGATGAAACAGCTGCAGCCGATTTCAAGCAGTGTCCCAACTCGATGCACAACGGCCATCACTCAGCGCCTGCACTCCTTTGGGTTTCTGCTGGACGTCTGGTGGACTTTCTGAGCAGGAAGCTCCTGAGCGAATCTCACCAGATGACTGAGTGAGGATGAGGACGAGCGCCCAAAGATGAAGGGGGCTGCCTGGTGTTACAGTTCGGAGCTGACCACGCAAAGACTTCAAACGGTGCAAATAAGTAGATATTGCCTCCCCTAAGCGTACACAGAGGCACTATCAGTGCACAACAGGTCAGCGCGCCCTTGAGTTAACACCAAGAGTCTAAATGAAAGCTGGTATCTGTCCTGCAGATGTGCAAACTCACAACATTTGACAAAAACCATTTGCTTAAAAAGAATCCAGCTGAATGAGGAGGTCCATCCCGAAACCAGACCTCAACATGCTTAAATAATTCTCCAAATATGTCATTGTAGGGCCTTCAGCAAGCTCTTTCTGTTCTTGATATCAAAGTGCAGGCCTGTTCAATCAGAAGTAGAGTTAAACTGGAATGTGAGGCGTCCAAGGAGGAAACATCGTTCATGAAAGTAGATCTGAATATCAAGAAAGGCCGGGACTTCCAGAATAAAGTTTTTATATATTTTTTTTTGATGACAGATCAAAGAACATGTTTTATATCAACCATTCAACATTCCAGGAAAAGTTTCTGGAATGTGAAACCAACTATGAAGCACAAAGGTGGGAGTGTCATGGTTTGGGGAAGCTTTTACTAGAGTACGATCTGTCCCACTCATCATGACAACGACCCAAAACCCAAAAACAAAAGTCCCAGACAGATCAAGAGCACAGATCTAAAAATTGTAGTAGTTATCCAAACTATTAGTGTTCTTTCTCCTTTAAATAGGACATTTTAGTTGACAAAATGAAGGCAGAGATCAAGGAAACACAAGAAAACAAGGGTTGACTTGTGAAGTCCTGCGGAGGTAATAGAAATATAAATTCCAGACAGAAATCGTATTCAGCACCATGAAAAGTTGACATAATTCGGCCTGACGTCTCTCCCTTAAACAAAATCTCCCCGTTTCAGGGTTAATTGGGAACTCTGGTGGGGAGGTTAGAGGAGGTCAATGAGGTCAAGAGGAGAGGCTGAGGAGCAGGAGGAGTGAATCTGAAGGCCACAGCAGTTCACAGTGTGGAATGTGGGCTCAGCAACAGTTTTATCTCACAGTGCGTCCACAAATTTGTCTTTCAGTCAATCAAAACTACAAAAAAGGAATAATTATAAATTCCTAGAACAAAGTGGCTAGAAGGTAAACTGTATACAGTTAAGTTTTTCTTTAAAAACAGAAATACTTTGTTTTATCTATTACGAAGGCATTCAGCTTTTAATTATATGCAATATGACATTAATGATACCAATTATATTTTCTGAAAGATGTTTTGAGGAATATGAGTAGACTGACTTTTCTGAGTTGCAAAATTATTTTTTCCTTTTGGATGCACATTATTTAAAAAAACTAAATCCTACTTGTTTAGTAAGAACCAATTAGCAACAAATAGTTTCGTTTTTGTTGCACATAGGTTAATAAAAACTTTAAGTGCTATTCCATTTTTTAAACTACATTACATATTTGGAAGTAAATCGGAGCAATTCTAAGAAATTGTAGTTTTTTTATGAGCACAATTGGGAAAAAAGTACAAGCATAAGTTTTACATATCCAGAAAATAAAAGCCTTAAAAATCTAATATGTGTGCAAATTTTTCTATCTCAGCCTAAAACAAAACTGACTAAAGTTATGTTCCCAACTGTTAAAAGGTTGTGATTTTTCTGCAGATCAGAAATCGACATGGAAAATTGTTAGGGGTAAGTTAGGGGTAAGTTCTGGACCCCCCCCCCCCCAAAAAAAAAGGGGCGGTCCTTATATCAGTTTTGGAAAACTAGCAAACCTGCTGCTAATGCTAGAAGAAGCTAACTAAGCAGAAAGTGTTCCTCAGATGGGTTATTAATTCAATGCTGAGGCATCTACCTGTTAAATCAGTTTGTCATATTGAATAGAGCGGCTAAGGCCATCAGACCTATAACGTTCCAAGCTATACTTGCACAGCTAATTGTCTATTTTGCTAACCATTTAAATTAAAAAAAAATAAAAATGTATTTCAATTTAAATTCAAAAGTACCTCATTGGGGGCATGCCGTGGTGGTGTAGGGGATAGCGCGACCCATGTTTGGAGGCCTCGAGTTCTCGACGAGGCCGTTGCAGGTTTGATTCCTGTACCTGGCAACATTCCCCCTTCTCCTTCCCTCTTTCCTATCAGCCTACTTTCATATAAGGGAGACTAGAGCCCACAAAAGACCCGCTGGAGGGTTTTGCTAACAAAATTTACTTGTCTATTACACCTTTGACCATTTCTAGGTTTTCCCCATCGTTCACTCGGATCTTCCAATTATTTCAAATATGTATATGAATAAAGACAGACTTCATAAGCAAATCAGGCTGTCGGGATTGAGCTGATTGAGTCAAAAAAGCTGAGAGCAAAGACGCCGCTCTCTACTTTTGAAAATGGAGCACCAGTTGCTCCTCCTGCTCCATTGTTCAGGCACTCAGAACCAATTATGGTTGCACATAATTATGCTTTAGTAGGCAGAAAATGCAGGTAGACGAATCAAAACTGAAAACAGATCCAGTTAGACTGCCGGATCAGGTAATTGTGCACATATTTACCCATTTGGAATAAGCTTGACAGAAGTGGTTATGTATATATATTATTCTTTCATATGAAGTGTACAGCATGGGTTTTCTATTATAAGACAGCCAAGTGACAGACAGAGCAGTAATTGGAAAGTTATGAGAAAGGAAAACAAAGCGGAGAGAGCGATGTGAAAGAAGGAGCAAACAAACAGAAGATGACATTCGCTTAAGGTTCAAGATAGACGGGGAGGGAGCCGAAGTCAAACAGCAGGGAAAACACAGGAGAGAATGAAATGTCACAATAAACATTTAGCAGGAAAGGCGTCAGGAAGGAAAATTTATCTGCCTCCATCGCTCTGGAGTCAGCCAGAGCTGTTTGAGGCGGCAGCGTGGGTGGCGGAGGAGGATAAGGTGCTTGCGTCTCCGCAGAGAACGACACATGCTAACTGGTCTGAACTCGGCGGCTAGTGCTAACCTTTATGGGTTACGCAGCTGGTTTGATGTGGGGCCCACACACAGCGGCAGGATGACGAGGAGAGTGCATCGGCCACACCGCCGCAGAGGGAAGGAGGAGGATGTGGGAAGAGCCGGGCGGTATGAGAACTGGATGTGTGTGAACGTGATGTGGGATGAACGGGGGGCACCGACATGCTTGAGTGTTACTGGATCTGTGCGTGTAGCGGGGAGGGAAAGCAGCGATGTTAAAGCGCACGCGCTGGCCCAACCAAACATACGCGCAGGTGGGACAACAATGACTTTGGCTGTGAGGGTGTGGGAACAGATTAATGTGAGATGAAGCACAGGAGAGCTGAGAAGACGGGTCAGAGTTCAGGTCAAAATTATTAGATATTGAGAAGCCAAAAAATGTAAAAAAATATATATATAAATAAATAAATCAATTAAATAATAAAAATCCAGCAGCAGGCGGAGGAGAATGATAGATCTGGCCCCGTCCCAGCTTTGTCTTTGGTCTCAGGGGAGGGGAGGCTGGCAGAGGCAGGCGGCCAGGCGGGCGGGCGGCTCCTGGCCCCGCTCCAGGCCACACACTGTGCCACGCTGCCCGGGAAAATGGCCCCGGCTGACGGGTGGTGGAGCGATCCCAAGTCCAGCCCTCCCAAAGCACTTCAGCGAGGCCCCGGGGGGCCCATTGTGCCCGGAGCTCAACCACTTGACACATCTGGTCCCTTCAGTTTGGCGAGGACTCATCCACCATGAAACTGTAGCCGTGGGGGCCCACAAAGCTGTTTGTGCAAGAACCTGAACCTGGTTGTACAAACAGCGGAGTAAATGTTACAAGTTAAACATCTGAGTGGTGCCTCATTCACAGTTAGTGAAGTAGTTAGTCTAAGGCGGGTTTCTATTGGAATCCCGACACATTCAGGACCCAAAGTGGGATAGTCCTTTAAAAGGTTATGAGTTAATAATTTAATTTTCTGCACATAAACAGACCATTTCATGCCCATTTACTGAAACCTCTTGGTATCAGTTCCTCTTTCACAATAAGTATTTTCAGGAATTATGGATACAAGTAGCAGGTAATACACTAAAATCTAATTTGCAACCTAATTTAGCAGTTTATTTTCTTAAGACTTTGTACTAAACCCAATTAAGGGTGAGATGGACTTAAAGTTTTATCACCACTATTGTGATAACAAACATGATAATAAGGGTAAAATGATTATATAACAGCAAATCAAGAACTAGGTTGACGTGTGAATTAATTGACTTTTCAAAATTATACACACAGACAATAGAAAGTGCTTCCATAGGGAGGAACGATATAAATTTGAAGTATGAATCAGGATACTTTCTGAAAAATGAAGAGAAAGGTGAGAGTAAAAAAATATTTAAAAATTAACTACCATCATTTTTGTCTGTCATTGCTCATAGTCAGAGACACAAACAACTCAGCAACTTGCGACAACTTGCACATCAACAGGCAACGTTAATGTGACAAAAATTGCATGAAATCAATTAAATGTAATGATTTAATTGATTGTTCCTACGAAATACTAAAAAACATCATTCAAATGGTAACCATGCTAACTTTCTTCCCCAAAATAACAATAAATTGTGCAATAATTGGCCTCACCTGTGTCCTGTAATAAATTTTTATTTACCACCCACAAAGTGGGAAAATGGATTTGTGCCAGTTTAAACTCTAAAGAAGATAAATCTTTGAGACAAATCCTTAGAGCTCCAAAAAGGACAATTCAAATGTTAAGAATATTAAAATTACTAGAAAATAGTTTTTTGTGTTTTATTTTAATAACAAAGAGACGTTGAGCTACAGATGAGGTTTCAGTGACAATCAAAAAGTGGTGGCTCTGGATTTGATTTACTAACCAGCTGGTTGAGGAAATTGCCACACATGAACGTTAAATATTCAGATCTTAATGATGAATACTTGAAAGGTCTGGGTTTTTTTTTTTTTTTTACTGTATTCTTGTGAAAGGAAACAGCTGCTGAATAAGAGCAGGCACAGTGGTTCTGACTGATGCAATCATTTGTGGGTAAAATGTGTGTTTCTGTGTGCCGGTGCCAACTAATTAGATCTCTTACAGCAGCTTCCAACTCAGACAATGGCATCTGCCTAATTAAGATTTTAACAGCTTATTTTCCCAACATCCTCAGTCAGCAGGTTTAACAGATCCACAAGTCGACTTGGCTCAGTCGATGGGAAACAGACTGAGCAACTTCGAGAAAGTGGGTCAACTCCTCTGAACTTCAAGCAACGCAGAAATGTGAATGTAAAAACTCACCAAGACTGAACCAATGCCAGTAAACTTTTACAAGATTAGTATTTGCAGGAAGTTTTCAAAATTGAAAGTAAACAGTTACAGTTAAAATGAAGTGTTTTCAGCATGTCGCTTTGAGCCTCTTTTATTTTTAAGACTAGGCTTAAGATTTCCTTAGATAGAGTGGCTTAGCTAACCTGGAGCTGCACTGGACCCTCCCCGCCCCGCCTACTCACTGTTCAGTTTTCACATATTTTTCTGTAGAATGATTATCCTAAAATTCAGAGAGTAACGTCACATCCCGATTGGTTAGTCACAATCGAAGAAAAGTCAATCATTTGAATTTTTCTCTTACGCAACCCACTTCCTTCATTATTATTATTATTATTATTATTATTGTTATAGTCACAGTTCTGATTACAGACGCTCTCACCTAGCAACCCAAGTAGAGCTCCAGCATATTTGGTCAGCTGGTTTTACAGCTGTGTGTTCTGTACAGTGGCTGCTGGAAAAGTCCTTTGATGACTTCCCATGCAGAAACCACTTACTGCATTCTTGTTGGTTGTGCAGGAGGCTCCACTTCTCCTTTTCAAAGATGTACAGTTGTGCAATTGAGCATCCATTTTCACATTTGAGTGTAAATGTTGAGTTGGAGGAGTGTGGACATAATCAGCTTATTTGAATTTGAAGTGAACATAAGTACTAATACAGCATGTTCTGAAGGGAGTTCAAAATAGGCAGAACTGACCAGACTAAAATATCATTATCTAATAATGATTTTGTGCAATAAATGTAACGAACGTGTTTTGAATTGCCTATAGACCCATCCTAACTTGTTCCAAGAAGCATAATTGGTCACCTTTAAAAAATATATATCTTCAATCAAAATAAAAGTTGACATCCAAAAGAGGCTTTTGAATAAATCTTTAAAGCAATAATGAACATGGAATTGGAAAAGGGTAGAATACACAGAACAAAATCAAGAACAAAGGAATGTGTGCATGAACACACATTTATCACATAATGTCTTCATTTATGTGTCACAGTTTGAAGGCAGCTCAATCTGACAGACGCCTGTTCTCCAATATCCTGGATAAACCAATCGGACACAAGATTGCACTACTATTACATCACAGAAAACCAGGACAAAAGATGCTTTCTAATTCTCAATACTGTACATTCTGCCCCAGGGTGAAGTCTGTGTGGGTGTTCATACCCAACGTTTCCAAAAATGACTTCGATGTTGATCCTACAATCACAGAGTCTCGAGTTACAGCCGGCCCTTCTTCTCTCAGTCTCTGCTGAGATATAAGGTTACTACTGGCTCCAGACTCTCCTCCTGTTCCCCTCACCTCTGTCTCACCTGACCGGTAGACGGCACCAAGCATGGGATGAAATGTGAGGTTGAGAAGCCGGAGACCGGATGGAGGGAGGAGGAGGACAAAGACGGTGAATGAAAGGGTGGAGTGGGAGTAGACAGGCAGAGGTTTGTACAGCGGGAGACAGCGATGGGACTCACTGATTGTCTTGTCCACCTGCGAGACTGCTGCTACGAAAACAGACAAAATGTGGAGCAGTAACGGATCTCAGCCGACTGAAACCTTAGGAGGAAGACGGGCCCCCCCGACATCTTTATCAAAATATCCTGGGGGCCTCAACAGGGTCGGACACACACACACACACATACACCTTCACCTTTGACCTTTCCCCTCCCCCTAAATGAGCCCCACATAGATGAGGTCATCCAGCAATAGGTCAAACCGCACTGGAGGAAAACAGGAATGGAGAAACGGTTAAAGGAAAAGGAAGTTTGTTTTTGCCCCAAAGCGTCAGTTTTTAGACAAAAGAAAGTTTCTCTAGATGAGACTGAAATCAGTTTTTCAAACTAACAAAACAAAAATCTTGACGAGTGGAAAGTTTTTAACAGCAGCTGCTTCCTGCTGTGTTTCTCAGACATTTTTACCCACTTCCTCTAGAAGCACATATTTATGAGAAAGACAGTTCTGTTCAAAACTTTGAAAATCACCCCTACATGTTTGGCTTCCAAGGAACCAGATTTGATAAAAAATATTGAAATTTTAACTTCTTCATGGGTCCTAAATGGGCTATAGTCACTGTTTGTGGATTTTTCTGTAGAACATAAATACACATTATCTGCAAAAAAAAAAATGCTAATTTTCCTAAATCCTATGTCCTAGAGTACCTCTTCAAATATTCAAAAGGAACAACCAGCTTAGGAAGCTGAAACACTAGGATGCAATGATGCTTATCATGTCTGGGGTTTGGAAATCATCCAATCTAGGAGCGCCATTTATTTTTCTTGATTATTAGCCTCTGCCATAGTGCTATGATATTAATGCATGTAAAAGCACATTTGGCATTTTAAAAACTTAAAACAGGCAATTATGAGTGTTTTTAGATGGTATCTTAAGTATTCTTAAATTTGAGCTATTTGGGGACAGTTGTAGTCCTTAACCAAAGCCACAAGCAAATGCTTTAAAGCAATTCAAGTGGCAATCTCAAAGAATCTTGATTTTATTTTTGATTTGTTTGATTTGTTACTGGCTCATCACTGACCAGTCACTATTGAAATATAAAGGTGGGGACAGAAGCTGTGTCATCAACTTAGAAACCTCTGCGCTATATTTAGAAATCGATTGACACTCATCTGGTGATATCATCAATAATATTTTAATCTTCACTTGTGTTCATCACAACTAATTCTGCCCCTGTGATTTTGTCAAATGACAGAATCTGCTGTAATCTGTGTCACTGTGCACAGACACACTCACCTCCAGCTTTATCTGTTTCTTTTGTTGTCCAAGTCTGAGCTTGTAATAATGGCTGCAGACGCAACATCAAAGGGCTGCTACAAGAGTCATCATCCTGTTTCTATTTGCACTCTTTTCTCTTCTTATTGATGCTAAATTGGGAAAAGATGAAAATGTGCTATTAGCAATGCTGGGTTGAAATTAGGTTTGACATTTTCAGGGGGGCAAAATTAAGATAAAAATAGATCTGCTACAAAAGAAAAAGGCAGGGAGCGGAGTCAGAGGTACAGATAGTTTGCAGATGAAAACAATTTGGCGCATGCTTTATTCTTCCTCTTTCAGACTAAGTCTTCCTTCCAAGTCAATGTTTTCCTGGTGTGTGTAATCCTCTCTGGTCTCTGCTGTGCTTTCATCTTTCTCCTCCCTCAGTCTTTCAACATCTTTTAAGACAGCAGATTCCTCCTTCATCACTGCACCATCTCTCCCTCTGAATTTCTCTCAGCAGCAATCAGAATAATAATAAATGGCCACTGGGATGCATTAGGGACATGTGCAGTTGTTTTGGAAAGTGGCGTAAAAAAGGTGTTTATTTTTTAATTCATCATGGCAGTTTTTACACTGAAAGAGTCTTGTAAATGCATTCTTTGCGGTCTTTTTGGTCAGCAGTGGTTTTCACCTTGAGATTTCCCAATGCTTGCAATTTTTCTTTCTTTTGTAGGTTGTTGTGTTTCGGTAAAAAGGGTTGTGGCGCATTTACCTGCCGGGGCTTACCGCAGGGGACAGCACCGTTGCTGAGCTCTATGGCTACGTTCACGCAGCAGGTAAATGTGACCCATATCACTTTTTCAGGACGTGGTCCAATTCCAATGTCTTCGCCCAAAGACAAAATCTGATTTATACCACTCCTTTATGTGGTACTAAATCAGATTCTGCAGTTTGATTGGTAATGTTGCATTTTATTTAACTCTTACATCATTGGCGTGAGACATGAGTCATAATTCTGTATCAGACGAAGTGAGACCCAGTAATTCAGGAGGTAAACATTATTGTCGGCTACCGTTGCTCAGCAACTTTTAAATCGATTCATAGTCCATTATTACTTCCATAAACAATAAGCTGATGTGTGACGGCTGTTCTTCTTCTGAGCCCACGGGTTGTTTTCAAGTCGTAAAACGTTCACAAAAAAGTCTGATTGCAGTTGCATTTAATTAGTATGAACAATCATTCACACACACACAAAAATGATTTCAGCAAAAAAAAAAAAAACAACAACAACAAAAAAAGATTGTTCATCAGGACTTGCTATTCAACATAGCCTAGTTGCAATCCAAATCCTAGTTATTTTAGAAACTGACTCTTGGTTTTCTGTTTGTCCATAGTCAAGTAAATTTACCAATATATCCCTCTAATGTAATAAATCTATACAAGCAACTAGCTTTATTTAGCTATAATTCATTAAGATCCCTCCATCCACTGGCAGACCTATGGGCAACTTAGAGTAATCCAATAACAGCCATGTTACACCAGGGTACCAGGACAGAACCTACACGGGGTAGGGAGAGAACATGAATGGGAAGAACATATAAACTCTATACAGAGACCCCAGTGCTACCAACATCATTCAGCCCTCTAATTCATCGAGATGCACGTGAATCCTGATCTCACATCTGAGTTGAAAACTTTCCAATCATTGCTTTCTTTCTGAATGACCACTACATGAGTTCTGGGTTGATACTCTAAATCAATCATCATCACTTCCTGAGCAACTTCCATCTGAGTCCTTGGCAGCCTCGGTTGATTCACTTTTACATATTTCTTGACTTCGGAGATGGAAATGGATAAAATCATCAATGTCTAAGAGCTCAAACACTAAAAGTAAAGTTCAAATATGGCCTTAAAACTTTCTTTCCATCTCGAAAATTGGCCATAGCTTCAGACTTAATGTCTGTTTTGGAAGAAGAGAACAATCCTTGTGACTTCACCACTGACAACCACATCTACAAATACATGTTCAGAGCTCTTAAGAGAGCTTTAACTTGAACCCTGTATTTTGTTTGAGCTGGAAAGAAGGAAAACAAGGACTACAGAGACTCAGCGCTACAGATGCTTTTTGCTTCATCCATTTCTGTGTGTGTGTGTGTGAGTGAATGCATGTGTGTTTCTATTTTTAAACTCCATGGCAGCAGCAGCAGCAGCAGTAGCAGACTCCTTACTCCTCTTTCAGTAAGTCCCAGAGACTTTGCACCAGCACAGGAACACTCTCGGAGTGTGTGCCCGGGCACGTGTTCGTTTCCATTGTTGCAGAGGTGGAAAAACCTTCTGGAGTGTGAGGAACAAAGCATGCCTAAACGTTCTCGTTCCTGGAGATTTTTGTTTCTATTTCCATGGATGCGCTACTTTGACGTTGTGAGGAGAAGACACAGAGACTAGCGTAAACACATGCATAAACAATGACCCAAATGAAACCAGTGGGAGAACGAAGAACCAGATGGGACTCCTGCTTTTGATCTGATCTTTTTCCACACAAACACATGCTGCCATGAGGACTAATAACACCTGTAATTCCTTTGTTCTCACATGGAGAGAGCACAGACTTTCCCTCTCAACTCTCCTCTCTCAGCTTCTCCTGATAGGATGGATTGTTATGAATGGGTCTCAGTTTTTTCGCCCTGTCAGCAAAGTTTGATTCATAAGTGGGAGAGATTGCCCTCATGGCTCTCGTTGACTACAATAGATGCATTACATAAACTTACAAAACACACACACACACACACATGAACGCACACGCCCACGCCCAAGAGGGCTTGGAAAGGAACGAAAAAGAAGCGATAAATGACAGAGGAAGTTGCAAAACTGAGCATTTGTGAGAACAAAGAGAGGATGAGAGTCAGGAAACAGGAAGTGTAGATGGAGGAAATGAGAGGAGGGAGAAAAGAGGAGGGGGGAAGACAGACAAATATGCAGAGGCCTTGTTTCCGTTTTAGTCCACTCAAAGGGTGACGTGTAACTTTCCCCATGTGCAAAAACTAAATAAAAAGGATGCTCTTTGTGTGGTTCAGATTGGCTGGTGACCATCAATGCTCCAGTATCATAGCCCACATTTCCTGGTTACCCAACCAGCCTCGGCTCTGCCTGGGGGACGAGGAATCCGATATCAGACAGAGGTTGGTCTGACTCATCCAGGAACTGTACCACTCTGAAAGTATAATGACGCTCTCACAACAAACCCCATTCATAAAACTGTTCCGCAGCCTAATATCAAACAGCGTGTCATCACCACACAGTGTTTTACAACAGTATTCATGAGCTTTAACTTTTTCACATTTTGATTCATTACAATCACAAACGTCAATATATTTTATTGGGATTTTATGTGATAGACAAAATGTGGTGCATGATTGTTTTTTTTTGTTTAGCAATTGAAATCTGAAATCTCAGTCTGCCACCTTCAATGTAATATCCATAAATTTAAAAAAAAGTCCAACCAGACATCTTCATAAGTCCTCTGATTTATCAGAACATTCAATCCTTGTGGAAGGCTAGAAGCAGAAAGTTATTGTTGAAAGAAAATCTACTAGAGATCCATTTAAATGTGCCATGTCAAACACATGAGAAACCTGTGAAAGATGGTGTCAAATAAGACAAATAATTGGCTTTTTAGTCTACAGTGGAGTCCTGTAATTGAAATGATTCCTGGATTCTTGGGAAGCTGAAATACATCCGCGTAATGTTACCTCACACGTTACTGGCTGGTGTTGGCAAAGCAGCCAATCCAGGAGCACCATTCATTTTCCTTTGTTCTGATTGTCTGAACTACCAGGAGCAGAAGAAAGAAAAACTGTTTATGCTAGCTTCTGCAGTGGTGTTAAGATTGTTTCTACTGGGTGTATTAGAGCAAACTGAGCTCCTCTGATTATGCAGATATACACCACTCAGTCAGAAACGACCAATCAGAACGAGGAGGGTCTTAGCATTGTCAATCACTCTCCTGATTGCCCCCTTCCACATGCTCTTTGCTGAACTTTGTTAACCACAACACAGTCTGCCACCAATGCTAATGCTAGTTAGCATAGCAACCGATGACGGTGGATAAAAGATTTTCCTGGAATGGTGAGTTGTTTTTCCACCATTATTACATTAAGCAGCATACACAAGGTTGATTGACATCGCTAAGACACTCATCCTGGCTTCTGATTGGTTGTTTTTGACCAGGAGCAATGCATTTCATCAGACACCAGTAGTAGCTCAGGGAGGAGATGGAGACAATCACAGATTATCTCTTCTCATATTATACTGTCGCAACATGGCAACAGTTTAAGCAAATCTGGAAAAATAGATTTTTGCAAAAGTTGCATACTGCAACTTTAAAAAAAATCTTTAGTAATGTAATTAAAGTTTTAAGCCTATTCAAGCACTTTATTTTTATTTTTTCTCTTATAAGTTTAGCAAAAGCCAGTATTTCAGTGACTTTTTTAACCTCAGCATGAACCCTAAAGTGTTCATAAATAAAAACACATGTGGAAAAAATTATAGAAAAAGAGGTACAACACACATAGGTAAAATGAGAACTTACACACATCCTGCTGTCTGTGTGGAGTTTCTATGAACTCGGGCCTAAACAACAAACAGCATGAAATATTCAGTGAATTTTTCAACATGTGCTCCTTCCCATTTTGCACATGTAGAAGTGCAAAAAGAAATGTTGGGAGAGAGAAAGAGGGATGCAGGAGGAGGAAGAAGGAGGAGGGGGAAGGAGTCAATGAGGGCAAAGGTAGAGTGAGCAGCAGGAGACGGAGGGAGAGAGAGAGAACCCAGCTGACTGTTCCAAGCTACTCCCCTTAGCAACAGCCCGGGCTCTCCTGTCGTCTGATTGGCCGGCCCTGACAAGTCCTGTCGGCCAATCAGGAGTCTCCTTACAATCCTGCATTGTGGATTTGATTCTCACCATGGCAACACTAGCCTGATCCTAGCTCTGGATGAGGCCTGTGCTTCTCCGTGCACACTGTACTGTACATACAGTACAAAGCAGAGCAAAGCTGATGAGCTCAACCAGCGAAGCTCCACAGTTAAAAACACAACTCGCATGGCAGAAGCTGCAGCTCTGCTCACATCTGAACAAACTGCTACCAGCTGTGAAGCTCTCAAGGTGGCACGAAGAAGAGTTTAACTCAACAAATTCACTGCGAGAGGAACTAGAAAATTAAATCTTTTATTTCCGCCTCCGACGTGAACTATGCTCATCCTCTCTGAAATCGCTCCGAAGCATTTACCTCCAGCTTCTTTCACCTTTGGGGAAATAATTGCAATTTAATTTGTCTGTAAAAGGTCATGCTGCCATTTTTCTTCTTTTTTTTTTATTTGAAAATGGTGGCATTTCAGTGATTTTCTCCTCATGTGGAATATGAGCCTTTGGTTGGGGCAATCACTGACATAGTTTAAAGATAGAGTAAATCACATCACTTATGTTTCAAAAATAATTATGAAAAACCTACATTATACCTCGAGTAATAACCCTTCCACTGTATTTAAAATCAAAACTAAAAGATGATCAATTAGCTGTTATTTAACAACAGAAATTCCTACTGAAGCATAAATAAGTAAAATCATTAAGTAAATGAGGTAACAATTAATAAGCAGTTCTTTGCAGTGCTGCTATTTGCAGCAACACAAGTATAAAGGCTCATATTAGTTGGTTAATAAGGCCACATTAACACAGCAGTTGTCGATGCTGAGTTTCTTTTTTGTGTTGTTGTTCAAACTACTAATTAAATGCGACCGAACATTACCGTTCACACTGCAGGTGGAAGTGGCACAAAACAGATTTTTTGGGGTGTGGAAAATAAAAAAATCTCCCGCTCCCCAACAACCCAGACTTTGTGGCAGTCCGGGTTGTTCAGATTGCCATATAAAGCTGGATATAGATTGGATATGTGCAAAAAGATTAAAAAATTGGACTTGGGTCACATTTTCCAGCTGTCGTAGCCTTAGTTGGTTCTGGTTGATTAGTAAGTCTGCAGTCAGCTGATTAACAAACATGCTAACGTGCCAACTGTAGCTTTAAAACGTTTTCCCAAATTGGAAATATTTCCAGACTTTCAACAGGTAGCAACAGGTGGGGGCAGGGACTACACCAATTTACTCCATTCTCCTTACAATTGGAAATATCCCAGTCATTCATGCCCTTTGTTTACATTTATAAAACGGTAAAAACTAGGGGTGTAACTAAAATGACATTGGTGTGGCAAGTGTCTGTTTGCTCCTTTAAACCATTTTCACTAAACTAAAGCTGTAAAGGAGCGCCTCTAAAAGCTGCCTCCAGCCGCTCTTGGACTACAAATCAAGTAGTCCTTATTTTGTTTGAATTTTGGGCTGAAATCCTAGGATTTATTCTGTCAACTTGGTCCAGTGTATGAAACTGAAACAAATTATACATCTGAAATGATTCACAGTGACAGCCTCTGCTGGTTTTCACCTTAAATCTCCAACCGAGCTGGTAGTAGAGCCCATCCATCATCGCTACATCAAACTCTTTAGTTCTGACGCCAGCTTAGTCTTAGACAACCTTTACAATGTCTTTGTCTCTGAGTATCCGAGCGACATAGTGACTGAACTGTGGCGAGACTTTAGCCCCCCATATTCCTGCAAACCTTCCAGAAAACACTCAAAAATGGATAAAAAGGACTGAAGTCAATAATTACCAGCAGGCATAAAAAAACCTGGTTCCTATTCACACCTTTTATCTGGTCAGTTCATTGATACTTCATTGATCCCAAAGCAAAATTAAATAAAACTCATTCTAATTCAATTCTTACTGTAGATAGTGACGGCTGTTGGCAGAAAAAATCTCTTGTAGCGGATTGTATTACAGTGCATTGAAGACACACTGTTTTCCTAAGACAGTTTCATAAAGAGGATGGTCAGGGTTGTCCATAATTTTCTTGATTTTATGAAGAATCTCCACAGCCGTCCACAGAACAGAACCAGATTTCTTTACCAGATTGTTCAGCCTCTTTAGGTCCGTTTAGGTCAGAGATGCATAAAGTTCTTCCACCAATTACAGAAGCATGCATCTATAGCCTTTTGTGGGCAGTGGCATTCATGTCGCATATTCAGTATTGGCAGTTAGCATGCAGATGGGCAATTGGCCATACTCGAACATTTCCTAAAGCTATTGACCACTTACTACTTTCAGTCTAGTGACAAAGGTCATCTGGAAGTCTAAGTTTTTTTGTTTGATGGTTAAATTTAGTATCTCAAATTGTTTGAATTCAAAACATTTGTTTTGAATTCCAGCTACTGTCATGAAGTAAACAGTTTAGGATAAAATTGTTGGAATGCAGAAAGATTTCTCGAAGGGGCGAGTTGTCAATGTGATACTGCACAAACATCTGGAACAAACACTCAGGCATCGGTAACTGCCTGTTTCGCCTTTGTTCTGCCAGCAAGGCCACATTTGTAGAAGCTGTGAGCAAGACAAGAGACCGAATCAAAGGTATGAAGAACAGGGGGAAGAGAGACAGAGGTGGGGGGCAGAAAGACAAAGAGCGAGCTAGTGAGAGAGGTGGAGAGATAGAGCATGAGACAAGCCGGCTCCTGGAGAATAAGCAGGAGGGGAGACGATGAATAGCAGCTCCTCTGCACACAGACGCGTGATGAATGGGTCTGCTGCCTGAAAAGCCGGAGCAGGGGACGACGAGGGCAGTGTGTCTGCTCATCCCACTCTGTGGATGTATGTGGGCTCTGGCAGAATGATCCATTTGGGCCCTGACCACACTGGAGGGAAGGTTAGGATCCCTTCACCCACCACGAACCAAAACCTACCCACAATCCCCACAAACAGGGGCTCAGGGTCAGCTGTCAAACCCAACAGCGGGTAATTAAAAGAAATTACAGAGCTTTGTTTGGAGTTTGACGCCAGGCAATGTATGTATCTAACAGACTACAATTAGTCGGCCAATTACCTCAGGGCCTAATTACATTGGGCTTCCATAGGAAGGCAGTGGAAGAGGCAATAATAGGTTTTAGGGTGGCTTGTGTTTATATAAGTGATCAATAATTAGCATGATCCCTCTCAAAGGTCAACACCTCACATGAAAGGCTGGTTTGCCAATGGAGACTTCTGTTGTTATTTCGTTAATTGGTCCAACAGCAGCTAAATGTTATTTTCTATTAGCAGAGGAAGAGACCATGCAATTTTTGAAGCAATTGATTTAAACTGCAACATGTCACACATTGGTTGGAATATATTTTGATCATCTACACTGCAAAAAACCCTAAATCATACATGTGTTTGTTTAGTTTCTAGTCCAAATATCTTAATATGCTTAATACACAAAACTATCAAGTAACTTTTTAGCAAGATATACAAGCTTGTTTTATGTAAATAATTATTGAATATGCCATTTCCACTGGCAGATTTTTCCACATATAACACTGGAGACACGTCAAGTTGGCATGACAAAAACACAAAATACTAAGTAAGACTTTGTGTTTTTAGAGTGTAAAGTTACTGAACGAAAAAGATAATTACATCACATACAACTTGGATTATTTTCTAAAAATTTTAACTATTTATTAAACAGCAGCTAAACCTGCACCTCCAAGAAAAAACTGCTAATGAAAAACAGTCTGAACAACCTGTCCTGGATGATGGCTACTGATATAAAATAAAAAAAGGAGGACAATGTGTGATCTCATTCTTTTAGTCATAACCCAGTTTACCCTTCTGACTCAGCTTCTTATTTTACCACAGTGGACCCGTGTGTTTCCTGTATTGCTGCTATTAAAGCTCTGATCTGAGGTCTCAGATCCCAGTGGTTGAACTGGAGTTTGATCACCTCAGCTTTTCGGAAAACAGCTGCTTGAAAGACACCTGTACAGTATGTAGGGGCCTACATGGATAGGAATAGCAAGAAAATCGGATTGTATGTTGGTCATATAATGGCTCTCATGGTCATTGTTTTTATGGGATTGATTCTGGGTGGAAAATGGGACCCATTTGGGTCTTGGATTTTGCATGTTTTTATTTTCCGAATGTATTTCTGCAAACGGGAATACTAGCTTTGGAGTGGAGCTCAGTTTTTTCAGATTATCTGTCTTATATTATGATGCCATGACGTCATAATAATGTTAATAAATATGTAAAGAATGGGGTTTTTTTTATCAGCGTTACATACTGCAGCTGTAATGCAACACAAAGGAAAGGTGAAACAGATGTTCAGCATCTGTAACTTTCAGGAAGCTTCATAAATTCACAGAACGTATTAAAATGTAAAATCTTAGGCAACCTCAGCATCACTGAACACAACGTACATTTCAATAAAATTTTATTGAAACAAGTTAAATGTTTAAGAGCTGCTACAGTGTAAATTCTGTTTCATCTGAGCTGATTGAATCATATGTAGAGTGCATCTTTTGCGCTGCGGCGGAACGGGTTAATGGCTGTCTGTGTGTGTCATAATGCAGCTCGGAGCAGAGGCCACGGCGGCTGTAGCTCTTCTAATCGAGTTAGCTATGATAACAGCGGCGGCAGCCGTCTTTCCAGGAATAAACTCTTCCCACAGAGCGTCCGCTCTCAGCGAGAGGATTTCACACAAAACAGCAGCGGCACCAAACATGAC